>NC_080568.1:28587500-28945000 GCF_030253575.1 Rhododendron vialii | reverse complement strand
AATATGAGCTAACGGAAGGTTCAGAAACACCTGATACCGGAACGTAATCCACCAGTCCAATCTTGCTTGTAGCACAGCAGTCTTCCTTTGAGATCATTCTTGATTCCACGGAAAGGAACAAATGTCTCTTCCATGACAACTCAAAATAAGGCAAACAAGGAGGAATTCACAAAAACAAAACCAGGACAAGATGCGACTGACACAAACGACACTAAACTCAGGTAAAGGTTCAAGGGACTTGAGAGGCCTACAATGGTAACTAGATTTGCATAACCCAAACTTAAGAAAGAAAGTCTGGGGGCAGAAACACGACCACTAACTGAGGAGTTCAATGTTTATGAAGGATATTGACCCCAAATGAGGCTCATGAATTGATACGTATACAGTTAGCAAATTCACATTTCAATGGAGTTATGAGGTCAAAAAAATTCAGTTAGTTATCACTGTAAAACAGGTAAAGCCAATTTGATTCCCTGCAACATTTGTGACTACTTGATTTCCATTGTATAAGAAAATGAAACTAACGAACTGAATTCATTAGTTGATTAGTATAGTGAAACACTAACGGCATAAACAGACACTCTCCATTTGCTCAGATCTCTCAACTACAAGTTGGCTTAGCAAAGATCAGATCCATCACCTCTCCCCTTTTGCTTACATAATTGAAAGGCCTTCTACTCATGAACTAATTCCTACCAAAGGCACTAAAAAAAGAAGTAAATGCTAAAGAGGATAAAAATAACTACATGGTCTGAATTGATATGCCAAAATTCGAGGAAAATAAGAGCTGAAGATTCAGAAACCAAGAAAGCAAGAAATTAGCGGATACCCATTATCCCAAATAGGATTTCATCTGCTTCAGAACAAGTTCAAAGAAATGGGTATGAATGGAACACAAGAAAACCCTCCAATAAACTACATGAAAATGTGCACAAATATCTGTCCAGGATTAGAATCACAAAGTTCATGGATGGAACAAAGAGACTAGCGAGAACCCATTGATTAAAATCCAAGCGGAAATGTTTCAGATCAGTTGAGAACAAATGGGCATTGATCAAAATGGAGACAAACCTAATCCAAACTTACATTATTTAACAAAAGACCCTTTTTTGGGAAGCTAAAGGTTCGACTACTACATATATAACCTTGATGTATACGACAGAAATAAAGAGAAGTTTCAAATGTAGACGGAAGGTTGAACGAGACTCCAAGTGAGCCAAGCAAAGGAATGCAGAGAGAGAGAAAGAGAAAGAGAACCTCAAGAAAACAAACTGAGGAGTGGAGCGGAGGGATGCTACGCGTGAATGAGATAGTGTGTGCTGAGTAAGTATAAATAAAGTAAAGAAATTGATTTTGGTACTCCACTTTTAGTTATTAGCCCTCTACTTTTTGTCTTTTTTTACTATTTAAAATTACTTCAATATCTTTTAAAGTAGATGAAAATTAACAAAATAAAGGGTAATATGCTAATTTCATATAAGACTGAGACAAAAGGTAAAGTGTTAATGGCTGAATGTAGAGTGCCAAAATCACTCTCTATTAATTAATCTCAGGCTGATGACAAACAAACAAATAATGGACCAGAGAGAGAGAGAGTACGGACGATAAACTATTTATGGGTTCTTTGGAGTAGTTTAATTTATTTAGTTGAGTTTTATTAGCAGAAGGATTGATCCCCAGATAGAGATATTGGAAGGTGCAGAGAAATAGAGGTGTAAAAGTGTGTGATGCAACTGAAAGCTTTCTTTTCTGTTGTGTAACACAGAAAATGAGAGGGATCTGAAAAGGACTCCAAAGTGGTTAATGAACTTTATGAGCCAGTGAAATTTGGTTTTGCAACAACATTTTCCTTCTCAGTTGAGGTGTCCAATCCCCCATTGGTGCAGTATCTCAAAAAGAAAATGCTGCGTATCGCCATACCTAACATGTCATTTTCATTTCCTTGGTGATTATTAGTAGTAGCAAACGAAGAAGCAGATAAAGTCTGTGTAATTGATGGGAGATGGTAAATGTCTTTTTATCCCACTTTTAATTTTACATAAACCTAAGGATGATGTGAAAGATAAGGATGTTTCTGTTTTCATCCTCCATCAACCAACGACCCGCTCTATCACAATGTATTAGCGACACTTTCGTCGGGCGCCTTTCTCAGAGTAACAAGAAGAAGCGAACAATACCTGAATTACGATCGAACGAGACAATTTATGTGTTTGAGTTGCTATTACACTCGCAGATCGAGAGATCTCGCTTGTCAAGTCTAGGACAAAGTGTATGGATATCTTTGTGTGACCGTAATAAGAATTGACTCCATGATCAGCCGAGCGTGCATGGGTGGCGAGCTGAGCTAATGGATTATAACCTATTACTTGTGGACCATCAACATGTAAATGGTCGGCAAAATAGTCAAGCCAACTGATGATTGAAGGCTGAAACAGTCAATTACTCATTAAAATTTAACCACTTGGATGTTTCCACCAAGGAAAAAGGGTAAAAATTTAGGCCTTTTTTTTCAAGTCGTTCACACTGATCAACAAGTTTCAGCATTTTATTATCTCGTTTATACTAACAAAAAAGTTGTTAGCAACAACTTCTTTCTCAATAATTTTTTCACTCACATACACGTTTACAATTTATTTACTAGTGAAAACAACTCGGCATTTCTCAGCAACTTATTCACTACTGTAAAGTTTTTCATTAGTAGAAACACCCCAAGTCTATAATCATTTAACCATAGTCTAAACAGTCAATTATTACTCACTAATTTAACCACGTCTATAACCATTTGGACGGGTAAATCACAAAATTTATGGGTCGGCTTTGGTCCAGATAAAATTTCTCTAACCCACCTTAACTCGACCCAACATGCATGTTCATATGTAAAATAATAATGGCCACTATGATATTACCATATCAATGCTAAGGTGCGCCCAGAACCGAAAACCCTATTATTCAGGGTGCACTACAAAAGTGTGTAAGGTGTATCACAGTCGTAACTCTTCTTCGAAAAAATTTCATTTGAATTCAGATCGTTAAAAACACTGATGGACGACTGAGATTTGCCCTGCAGAATCTCCGAGTCCGGTGCGCCCTATCACACTTTATTACCCCCACCTATCAACAAGGGAAATTCCAAACCTTGTATGAACTGTATGTATGTGTGGTCTATGTTGGCTTCTTCTTCTTCTTCTTTTTATTGGGTCGACGTTGGCTATTAGCTACTGGTATAATACTATTGGGTTCATGATTTCTTCTACTAGCGAAATTTTTTTTTTATCAATTCGCTTAAACTGTCTAACCCGATGAATTGAAATTGCCAAAAAAATTCAATCAACCTATTGTTTTTTAAAGGCCGGTGAGTTGGCAACGAGTTTAAAAACAATCAACCCGCCAAATACAATTTGATTGAAAAAATACACGATTAACCCGTCTGACCAACCCACGCACACCTCAACGGACACGGAAATGGGGTGTGGACAGAATCACTCTGACGTCAATTGTCTTTATTTAGCGCAACGATTCTAGGTTCAATGTACTAATTTAACTTATTAGTAGTAATCTTTTGTAACAGCCTGACACCTTTTTGACGTATGAAAGGGAAAGATTTAGGTCAATGATCTTTTTGTCCGTGGTTAGTATAATAACTGATCCTCTAACGTGATGTAAGATCATCGGGGGTCAAGATGAGAGAGAGAGAGAGAGAGAGAGGAGAGAGAGAGCATATCCCAGCGCATATTAGATGAAGATAAAGATGGAGATGAAAAGGGTCTCTTTCGCTTTGAACCTTGAACTGTTAAATTCAATGCTTCCATCCGTACAGTCTTACTTTTGCCTGTGTTTTTCCGTTCCAAAAAGGGTAAGGCTGAGTTTTTACTGTTTACTCTATTTTTCATGATCATTTTTTTTAAACCTTTTGTTAGTTTTTCATCAATTCGTTTTTGTGTATTATTGCTTATCTCGACGAGAAAATTTTAAAAAGTAATATTATGAAAAAAAATTTAAAAATTCCATAATAGTACAGATTGTTGATTTCATGAGATACTTAATAAAGATTCAAGGAATTATTCTTGACCTAAATTTATACAAAGTGCTAGTGAATTTTAATACTCCAGTTACCGCGATACTCAATCTACATTGACTCAATTTAGGATATAATATTTTACGAGTGTGAATATAAATTGACTCGATTTAGAGTCGTGTTTTAATTTTTATTAACGCATGTTTGCTGTATACATAGACAGACGTGTCATTTTATGAACAAATGTGTTTTTTCCTCTCTGGTGACTATTCGGAAAGTCACCAATTAGTCAATGTATATCACATCTTTCATTCATTGTGAGAGTAGATTTTCTTAAGTTTTCAGTGAGTAAGAAAATTTTCATTTGAGAGAGTATGAACACAAATTTAGCTTGACAGAATTATCGATTATAATATTGCTTTTGTGGGCGTTCAATTAAATAATGCCTAAAAATATACGTCCATGCAAACCGTGAGCTAGTAGCACATAACAAACTTGGCATACATGCACACTACAAGATTCATACTAGTATTGTGGCACAAAAAAACATTTTTGTTTGCTAAGTCTTAACACACACAATTAAAACACTAGTTACTAAACCCTTTGTGGATGCGGCCCCGTTCCAATTTACCCCCTTAAAAAATAAGTATATATTTACAATTTTTAATTTTAAAAATAATAGGCTTACTAAAATAAAAAAAAATATACAATATGGATCTATCAAACTCTGCAAAAAAAAAATTGAAAATTTATTTTCCTAAACTCATTATTTTTAAATTTAAAAATAATTTTTTAAGTACTTATTATGAAATATGGAACGGGGTTAGTACACAATGCAACATTCGTCATGATCTTCAATTTGTTTTCTATCGATTTTCGGGTTTTCGATTCTAAAAAGAGTCTTTCGACTCTTTACGTTTCTTTACTTGATTAAGTTTCTAACCAATAACATGAGTGGCGGTTAACGCATCCAATATTTAAAATGGAAAATCAAAAGTACTACTACTCCATAAAATTGCCAAACGTGATGCAATATGCAATGTTCTTCCATGCATGCTCAAAGCCCAAGGCCAAAGGGGATAACAAACTTTATTATCATATTCTCATTGTCGGCTACTGCTTCTCTCATCCATAAATATAAAATGGTGGAATTATATCTCTTCGTGTGCCGACTTTTAGTGAGAGATTCTGCACGCTTTTTGCGTATAGACTTCTGTGATATATATCTCTAATTGCTCTACTTTTATTGTCAATTTTGTTTTCTTATTCTTCATATTCCATTTGGGGAAGGGAATTTTCAAGTTGACAATGTGAAGTACCTCATAACACAAGATTAGATTATAATTAATGCCCCAACTAAGCTTCCTTAAGTGAGAGAGAGAGGAAAAATACTACTATCTAGCTAAAAGTGAATTTTATGTCGGCCCAGTAAATTCTACAATGTAAATACTAAAATGAAAATAGTAAATTGCAGTATTTGTTCACGTAGCTTTACTGAGATTCCACGCGAGAATTTCATCAATTTTAACGCTTTTTTCATGTGAAATACATATGAGCTTATTTGGGCTGATGAACGAACCAAATAGCTCAAAGTCGAGCTCATGTTCACTCATTGAAAACTTGTTTGAGATCAAGTTGTTATATAAACAAATCAAGTTCGAAATTGTTTTGAAACTCGTTAATCTTTCAAACCACGCTTGAACATACTCATCTCGTTCGACTTACGATGTTTTCAAAATACAAGCTACTTGAGGTCGTTAAAGATTGACTTGCCTCGTAAGCAAACCACGGTTGAATATATTTTTATAGCTCACTCGTTGAGTTTTGAAACCAAGCTTAAAATATCAACTCGTTTGTCAGCCCTAAGCTAATTGAAGATGACAGAAGGACTATACTGAAAACGGAAAGAAATATACGATTTAAATTGATGAAATGAAAATGATGGTGACCAAAGGAAAATCTCACTAAAACTACAAGGGCCCAATATATAGTAGTGTACATTTTATTTTTAAATAAGGTCCGGAGGTGTGCATGCAATAGTTTATCCACTTTCGTCACAACCCATTAACTTGGTTATTTTCAAATTTTACAGTCTGTCTCGTTTGCCTTGTCTTGGCTTGGCTACCTAATTAAGATACCGATGCATTCCATTTGTTGCCATGTTGTTATATATTTTCTATTTGGATCCCAGCTTCTCTGCAATTAGACTGTAATCTCATCTCGACCGTTTATCTTAACAATCAATGGTTTGAATTAAAAAAAAGAAGAAGATTATTCTTTGAAAGAAACTACTCCTCCCGATAAGATCAGTCTTTCAACAAAATGTTGTTATTAAAAACACTATATTGAATGTCTGAGATTACATACGTTGCTCTCTGCAGGTCAAACATGGACGACATAGAAGCCAGACTTTGATCTATTCTAATGTGTGGCTTAAAAGTGATCTAAATGCTGGACTTTTTGTGAGTACGTTGTATCTTATTTTCTATTTGTTGCCCAAAGGGGCATGCGGGTATATCTTAACATATCCATATACTTATTTAATAGTATTTATATAGGTAAATAAATACATATACAGATATTATCTATCCACCTTCCTCCAACTTGAGATATTTTTTGCCACACTTTTTTGGCATGATGATGAGAGCAAAAAGCATAATATATATATGCTTTGGTTGGTTGGTTGTATTTGCTTTATACAATTATTGACTGGTTTAATAATCAAAGAAGGGGTGGGGGGGTGTGGGAGTTAAATAGATAAGAGGGTGTGTGGGAGTTAAATAGATAATGATTGAAACACATATTTATATATGTATTGATATGATCATAAAATTTAAAAGGTTTTAAAAGCCCTCTGCTTTGGTGCATAAGACAATTAGGTTAATTTCTCAATAAGGAATGTCCGTACATAATGCTTTTGCATTGTTAGGTTGTATTTAGAGAGCATCTCCAGTCATCCCAAGCCATTTTGCTTAGGAAAATGCCAATTTCTATTTGACTAGTCACCAAATGGATGAAGCACCCAACATCCTAGCCATTTAAGCTATACAATACACAAAACTATACTTATACACATTACACACATCTATATCAAGTCTGACATCCACTGATTGACATACACCCACCGTCGTTTGATTTTAAACCGCCGGTGAATGTGTGTATTTGACCTCGCCAAAAACCGGTCAATAATGATCAATTCTACGAAATTAAGGATTAAGGATCAATCTGGAAAATATAACAGTATGTGAATATAGAGGCCTTTTTACGTGAATGAGAGTTTTTAATTATTTAGCAATAGTGAAAGTAATTTGCGGATAAAAAAAAAAAAGTAGTAGTTTTGAGAAGTCAAAAGTTGCAGAAAGTTGCAGTGTATATACATGCATGAAAATAAAGGCCTCTCAAAATTGAAGGCCCTATTGCCTAGTGCTTGAGCCGGTCTGAATTCATGAGTTGCTATATGAATTGATTTGATGTTTATTTAATTTCTATAAACTGAGGAACCTTTTGTACTCATTAATTTCCAAGGTTACCTTTATTTATTGACAAAGAAACATTTTATCAAGAATATGAAAAAAGGGTACATCGAGGGAGTGGGAAGATCTCGAAAAATGCCTCTAGACAAACAAAAAGCCCACTAAAAGGTAAGGGAGATACTTACAATAATTTAGGTAAGGGAATCGAATTAATGATGTCCATGAATAAACAAAAAAGCCCACTAAAATAATATAGGGTCCATGTTTATGGATATGTTAGGTAGTAAATTATAAAAGTTTCTCCCTATATATTTAAAAAAAAAAAAGCAACAAGGAAAAAGAAAAGAAGTACTGGTATTTTTTTTGTAATTAGGACCCTACTAGCTATAAGATGAATTAATTATTTTGCATAGCAAAACAAAAGATGCAGTTATTAAGTTGCCTGAAAAGGCCTCGATCATCTATTTCCATATCTGAGTTCAGAAAAAGAAAAGGTCACTTTAATAAACTTATAAAAGAAACACTTCTACCTAAATCAGAGTAATTATACAATACTCCTACTCCAGGAGTATTGAATAATTTTCGCCTAAATCAAAACGCGCTCTCTCTCTCTCTCTCTCTTTGAGTTTGCTTGTTGGATTTAATTGCTGAAGCAAAAAGGTAAGGAGGAAAGACGAAAACTAAGGTGCAAATTTTCTGAAAAAATACAAATCAGTTTTCGTTTTGTTGGTTGTAAAATTTAAGTTGTACACCAATATATCAATTCTATTTTTCTCTCATTTTTCGTTTTCCTTTCCACTTTTTCCAAACAAGCATAATTTAAATCAGTAGAAGCAATATTTTCGAAGTTTAGATATAATTTTATGTCATTTTAAATAAATCTAGTAGTCAGTATATAGTAACATGCATGCACTCCTTGCACTGGACAATTCCAGCTCTTCATTGGTTGGATAATGAATTATTTTGAAACCTGCTCTGACTTACTATTTTGGAAACAAGAGCAAGATAGATTTGAATATTAATTGCATCCAACAAAAAAATTATGTGAATAATTGCAAGACCAAACTTTATATTATAAGCCTTCAAATGTTGATGTCCAGAAGATTATTGCTCAATTTTAGAAGAGATACATTGTGTTTGATTCCCTCTTTACTCAGACATGTAGAGTGGTTGACAGAGTTTATAATAACCCAACACTTGGCAATTTAAAAACTTATCTACTCTTATGTATATGTATGGGTTGTTAGTATAAAAGTATGGCCGGTAAACGAACCAAGGTAATCGAGTTTGCTCATTAAAAGATTCTCCGAGATTTGTAATTTATTATACATGAAACAATCCTGCTGGCGCGCGTGAATATGTTTTGAAGCAGCTTGTTAGCCTTCAAACCATGCTTACCACTCGGCTAATCATTTTCAGGTAGTGATGTCTATGAAATTTAAGCTACTCGATGTCAATCCCTGATTAGCTTGATTAAAGCTCATTTTAAATCAACTCATCTGATAAAACTTGTGAGCGTCCATATTTTTTAAGCTCTTTAAATTTGACGAGACTAGCATTCCCTTAATTACATAAGATCGATGAACTTAGCGAATGAGATGGTGTCTCCTATCTATACACGAGACCCACATCTCATATCTTTTTTAAAAAAATTATTTAGGTTTTTACGATTTTTGGTTGCCACAACATTGCTAAATAGTATCAAGGTTGGCCCTGACCACATTAGTTTCACCAGACACTAATTTTCACACAATTGCCCATTTAATGATGCTTCATCAAATTCTGTAGTAGGATACTTCAATGATGGTTACTTTATACAACCCGACATTTCTTGTACCAATTTGGGGTGGTCATGTCCTAGCTAGTAGCATGAGCATCTATTGTACACTTGCAAAGCCAAACAAATTGAAGTACCGGGAGAGAAAATAGAGCAATGTTCATTATGTGGTCTTCGGGTACCGTCAAGTAGTATTCCAACACCCTCAACACCGCATATTCTTGTGATTCATATACGTACGCGTACCTAGTGACGGATCTCACAAAAAATGTGATGGGGTATGGGCACTACAAATAGTGCCTCTCGTGAGGAGCACTCAATGATTTTTTTTTTTTTTTTTTTTTCTGTTTTGGAAACAAGATACGAGAAGACGTAAAGGACCCCCATTGCAAGTTGCATCAGTAGTTATGCAGACCTTGGAGAAGACATAAAGGGCTCTCCCATTGCAAGTTGCATCAGTAGTTTTCCAGACCTTGGAAAGTGACAGGGTACCAATTCTCCAAGGAAGAAACGCATGGAAAGTAACCCGGTCGGAGTTTAAAATTAGACGCAGAACAATTTTAGGATCGTGTTTTTCAATAAGTCAGTGCGTCCGAACTAACTTATGCACACCTCGATCAAATAAGTGTTTCATGCGTTTGTTTTCAAGTAATTATAAAATCCAGAGAGAAATTACTTTTGCTATATAGCTTGGTTCAGTTCCAAGAAGCTTTTCAATCCCCTTTTTTCGAGAGATTTTTCCAAAAACTCCCATGCGGCAAAAATTCAATATTCCGAGAAATTAAAATTCAAGAAAAATTAGTCTGGTCCTTAGGTAAAACTCCTTTGATTGACCTGGACGCGGGGGCTGCTGTCCCCAAGCCCAATTTTGGGGCCCACTCCGGTCTCGTTTCGATGATCTGAATCGTTTACTTTGTAGAGCTCATCGAGTAGAACTATTATGCAAAAAATCAGCTTAATTGGATATCATTAAGTACCTGATCGGAGCCCATATAACTTTTAATCCATGGGTTAGAGTGGATTTGATCCAGTGTTTCGGATCCATTGTTTTTAAGATTAAAAGGCTCCGATTAGGTACTTAATGATATCCAATTAAGCTGATTTTATGCAGAGTTGTTCTACTCGACGAGTTCTACAAAGTGAACAATTCAGATCATCGGAGCGAGACCGAGGTGGGTCCCAAAATGGAGTGCAGCAGCGCCCCTCCCTCCTATTGATCTATAGCGTTACCATCAAACTGGCTTGATCAAAGCAATTATAACCATAGTACAACAAATAATGAGATGTAGGTAAGGTGGCTAGAGGATAAGGTGTGCCAGCATAGGGTCGGTCAACTATTATTAATGTACTTTTTGAAATAATGCACACAATAGTTTTGATGTGATTGTGTCTTTTGCAATCATGCAGTGCAAGAATTCCTAAAATCAAACAAAATAGCTTTTCAAATTGCAAGATGCTAAGAACCATGCAACAATTCCTGAAAGATGTTATACTCTACTTGCTAGCGACCTAGATGATCTATGGCCATGGGAAAAATAGGGATAAAGACAAGACACTTAATGCAAACAAATTGACATACGCGATGGATTTTGTAAGAATGAGGATACACCTAGATCGTGAATTCAATAAACAAGGTAGAAACGAAAGTGTACTTTTGTGACAATATGACAGGGGTGGAGCCAGGATTCAGAAACGAGAGTAGCACCGTCATTTATTCATACAAGTATGTAAATAACATTTTTTTGAATTCAATTTTTATGTCAATACACACTCATTATAATCCATAAAGACATATGCAATAAAAATACTAAATTTGTTGAAAAAAATTTAATGTCCAAATGTGTTACGTTCCTCTTCATGTTAGTGGGAAAAAATACAGACCATGTGGGGAAAAATATAAAACTTTTGGGAAAAAAAATGTCACAAACGTGTTACGTTCCTCTCCAATTAGTGAAAAAAAGACCATGTGGGAATTTATGCAAAAAGAAACATGCAATAAAAATACAAAAAAAATGATGTCCAAATGAGTTAAATTTAATTCCTCTCAATTAGTGAGAAAAAAAATACAAACTATGAGGGAATTTATGTATAAAGTTCAAATATGAGAGAGAGAGGGGGGTTTGAAATGAGAAAAATTTTAAAGTGCAAACACCAAGTTTCAAACCCTTGTGGAACTGTACCCAAAGCCAAAGGTATGTGACATTGAGTACAATCTACATACTTTTTTATTTAATCCTTTCTTAGTATTTTATTTTATTTTATTTTTGTATTTTTGGAACGGGGGTGGCATGTGCCACCTCACCCCCATACTAGCTCCGCCCCTAACAATATGTTCGTAATAATATTCCTTTGTTTTATGTAGTATATCTTGTATACTCGCGCTTTCTCTTTACCTCTCTCGTGATGCGACGAGGTTATTTTTAAAGCTTGCATGATGCAGTCAAATAGGACGTTTGAAAGGAGCACAACATGAGGAAAACGTGAGCAGTGAGCTGAGAGAGGTGGGGGAAAGTTGAAACAAGAAAGAAACAGGGCTAATTGGAGCTCTGTTTTTTTTGTCTACAGATCATGGGCCTGGCCTTGAAAGGAAACTCACGGGCCATGATATTTGAAGGTGTTCTCTTTAAAATATGGGCCCAACAAGGTCAACCACTTCGAACTCTGTCTTCCCATGCCTTTGCAGCTCATTGGCTCAACCAGTTACGTTGGCACTCTGATAGACAGGCCCAAGGAGGAAGTTGCATTCCGTCCATTTCAAAATTACCGGCCCAGCAAGGACTGTGTTGTGGTCTATGTGGTAAGTTTGCTGAAGTTGCTGTATTCAGTCCACTGGTGCCGAAATTTATTGTCGGTGTGGATAGAGCTTGAAGCTCGTGTTTATGATTTTGGTATAAGATTGTCTCTTTGTGTATAAATGTTATGTACAAAGAAAATTTATCAAAAAAGTGTTCCGAAAAAAGCAATTAGTGATTGAGATTCCCTTTGATAATTGGATCCCACACATCAAAGGTGAATCTCAACCACTTGTTACTCTTTTCGGAGCATTTTTTGGGTAAGTTTTCTTTGTCCCTATCATTTCAGTATTGGATATCGTTAGGGTTTGAGTTTGGTTGTAGCTCTTTATCTCTATCCTTGGATGGAAATCTGTAAGTGCCGGATGATTTTTATTGAATGTAATATCTGCTTCTGTTAAAAATAAAAAAAATCCATTCGATGAGGGCTAAAGAATTTAATTCCAACATTAGAGGGAGGGGTGAGGAAAAAAAAAACTGTCAAACAGTCTATATAAAACAAGCAAAGGCCAAATTGGTTCGGATTTATAGTAGTATAATTTGGTCTTGGTTTGAAAAATGAAAAATAAAAAGTCGAATCAACTGTTATGGTTTGAGATTTTATACCGACGATTCGGGTTCTAATCCAATTCAAACTGCTATTTTATATACTACTATATACTACATTTAATGGAAAGCTTAGTTTTTACTAGTAGTTTTATGCAAATCTTTGTTGCTTCGAATGCTTTGTACTCATGTTATCTCAATTCGAAGTAAAACCGTGGTTGAAAATTAAAATCCAACAAGTCTAATCGTTTTGATTGATACGGTTTCGTGTTTTTTTTCCCAGATTAATTTCATTCTTAAGATCTTCCATCCATAAAGAGTTGTTTTTGGTTCTTGGTTTATCACGCAACCGAACCAATATTTTAGCGGTGCTATATTCACTGCTTTGTTTCATCGCTCTTTTTGCTGTAGCGCTAAATCTCACCGTTCGTCTTGACAATCAATAGTTTGATTTTAAAAAATTTTTCCAAAATAAATTTCTGGAGAAACTTTTTATAATTCGAATCATCCAAAACACTTTTTAAACAACGAAGTCGAGAGCAGGAACAACAGCGAGAACAGAGAGGTGGGCAGACTTTCTGTCCCGTTCTTGATCACCTTTATCTAAGGTATAATCCACATGCACGTGTCAACTCATTGCGCGCTCTCTCACTCTCTCTCTCTCCAACCGCCTTCGTCCTCCCATCACACACTGACACACGCACGCACACGACGGGGAGTCTATATATATCCACACGTACGCGTACACCCTCACAAAATACCCAAAACTCGTATCATCAACCGAAAATGCTGAGGCTCACCTCGAAGAAGCTCCTAGGATTAGGGGGGGCCCGATCCCCTGCATCAGCGTCGAAGCTCATCCTGCCGCGGCTCTACCACGAGAGGGTCGTCGACCACTACAACAACCCCCGCAACGTGGGGTCCTTCGACAAGAACGATCCCGCGGTCGGCACGGGCCTCGTCGGCGCCCCGGCGTGCGGCGACGTGATGAAGCTCCAGATTAGGATCGACGAGGAGACCGGGAAGATCATCGATGCCTGTTTCAAGACCTTCGGGTGTGGGTCCGCTATTGCATCTTCATCCGTAGGTCAGTTTCGTTTTTTTTAAGGGAAAACTGTGCTGTTATCTATTCGATGCGTTTGTGTGTTATGCGAATTTGTTTTTGGACTTGTTTGGTTGGGGGAGTAATAGTGAGGGAATTTAGAATTCTAATGGGGTGACGAATTTCATTGGACTAATGATGGTTTGATTATACGGTCAACCAAACATGCCCTTAGTAGGGAAAAGGTTTTTTTTTTTTTTCTTGTTGACAGCTAAGGTGTTCGGGCTAGCTTGCGCGCACCTCGACTAATCGTGGAGGCCAATCTCACCGCCCACTTACAGAAAGCCCAATTAAAGTCAGAGCAAAATTAAAGTCAGAGCAAAGCTTCATATGTACCGGTCCAAAGGAGTTTATAGCACCTCAAACATGAAATCTTAGCGAGGGAGCAAGCACTTAACTCTCAGGTCTTCACTAGGCCAAACCATTGGGGTTAATTTGGGGAAAAGTAAGTGAGCGTTTAAGCAATTATTATGTTTTACTTTTAATTTGGGGTTGGTGGGTTGGGTAGTCATTTCCAGGAAATTTTCTATCTTGAAATGTTGGGTTTTTGCAGTCTGGAATATGGTCAAGAAAAAGGTTTTTTTTTTTAATAAATGATAATGCCAAAACAATCTTGTTTGTGCCACAAAAGTTTTATGCACTACCGTTTTGGCATTAGCAACACTTTTTTTTTTTTTAATTTCCTAAATTTTGTGGAGAACGTCACCTGTGTTGTTTTGTTTTCTTGCCTTTGTATGTTGGGGTTTTTTCTCACCATTGTCGAAAGGTTTTCTAGAATTTGTTAGATTATCTATGGATGGTTTTCTTGGTTGTTTGCATGGGCATCATTATCAAGTTCAAGTAATTGTGGAGGAATGTAGTTTTTTCACAAATGTTACTCAAACCTGATCTCAAATTGCTGCGATGGCAGATTTAAAAGAACTGAGAAGGTTAAATGAATTGTTGGCTGCCATGGATTTTTTTCGGGGAAGCTATTTATTGTACATCGGATGTGCTAATTTGGCACACTGGGTAGTTTGTATGATGCATTGAAGCTAATAATATCTCAGGGGGTTGAATGCCCAGTTTATTATGGGATGCAGGCAGTCCTTAGGATGTCCTCCAGATACTGTAATCCACACATTTTCGTATTTGGTGTTGATTGTAAACCTCAGGGAGTTCAAAGCTAACTTGTGGTTGCTTATAAGAAGACACCTTACATTTTAAAATTGTGTATTCTCTTTCTATCATATAATAGTGCAATCCAGATTTGTTTGTGCCTATATATTTCGCAAGATGATATTGAATTGCTCTTGGTTGTTGATTGCGCTTGATCTGACATTTTTTTGGGCAAACTGAGGTTTACCCTGACAGAGAAACTGTGACGTTCCCAAGTTGCAATGATAATTATATTTACCTTATGTTTCTGATTTTCAGCTACTGAATGGGTGAAGGGGAAGCAGATGGAAGAGGTCCTGGATATTAAGAACACGTAAGTTTCATTCCCTACCTAATTTGCACACCCAGCTACCCCCTCACATAACAGAACACAGTTATTTAATTGTGTGATATGTTTGGAGCGGTTCCCAATACTGTGCTCGTAGAATTTATGTGCTTTAAATATGTGAAGCACCGTTTAAGGTTGAGAGAGAGAGAGAGAGATTCAACGGTCATACTTTTTTGTGAAATGATCCTTTTGTTTTAATTTTATTCTCTCTTTTTTTGTTCTAAAAGAAACACTTCTATATGTCCATACCTTTGGTTTTCTAAAATTTAGTTCCACGCATTGGTTTTCCAGAAACGGTTAAAATGCCTGCCATGCTTAAAGTATATAATAATATATGAAGTAACGAATGAACAGTGCATCGGCAAAGGGAGCGAGGCACTGTTGCAATTGGTCCTCTCACTGGCTACTTTAGCCAAAAGTGAAGTTTAGGGGAAGAGATTTTCTGAAGGAATTTCGGCTAAAGGACACGTGCTTCTTGATGGTTGCCCAGCTGGGGTCAACACCTATGCTATGAGGGTCCAGAGCAACCAACTGTCATAGGTCAAAGGCTACTTAAGGGCCTGAGGCTGAGGTCAGCTGGTAAGGGGATATGTGGAGGGTTATTAGAGCATCAACACCAGCATAGGCAAACATGCAAAATTAGCTACTTTGACTAGGAAAAGGCCTAAAAGGGAGCTGCACCAGATTTGCTTAAAGGGGCGGTAAAATACATCCGTGAATAGCACGTCGCTACCTTTACCGTAGCACTGTTCACTAGGTTCCCAATTTTCTATTTTTTTTCCTCCCCTTTTCTCTCCCTCTCTCCCAATTTGCAATCTGGATTCTAGTGAAAGGATTGGAAAAATGTATATTTTAATTGGTGTTAGGTAAAATAAATTGTGTTGGTGTAGTTGTGAAAGAAAAAATTGATAGCTAAAATAGAATTGTGAACTGTTTACGAGGTAGTATACCTACCGACCGGTAAACTTGCTCTTAGTGGTTACACAAAAGGGAAAGTATAGCCACGTGAGGTCTAGGCCCTAGTCCTGAGACCTGAGGGTCTAGTATCAAAGTCAGTGATATGTGGGGCTTCATATCATGCGACCTCGGGGACTGCATGAGTGTCATGTTCCTTCAATCTGAGGTTTTAGTGGGTTGGTATGATATGGGTCCCGATAAAGCTGAGCCCTTGGTCAGCAAGTCTTCCTCTCTCTCTAGACTTGATTGAAGGTTAACTCCTAACGGGAGTTTGGGCCTTCAGACGATCCCTTGGATACTAAGCCACTGACCTCAGGAGTGGTCGTCCTTCAGCAAAAGCCTTTGGGGCTATCCTTCAGCTGTGACGACCCTCGCTCCTGAGAACTCCTTTGATCATGATGACCTTCACTACTGAAGTCACCCTTTCTCCTTCAGCCCTTAAGATTTGGGCCATGTACACCGACAAAGAAATCCGTAAGTTATCGGATTGCTAAAGCTTTGACTAAATATCTTCGTGTTGAAACTAAATCCGTGATTTTATGGCTTGCCATAGTAGCACCGCTGAACCTTTTACAGAATGCATATTACACGAGTCTTGTGACCATTGTAGGTTGGATTGAGGTCCAATGATTTTCATCTCACAATACACGAGTCTTACGCACATTGGCTTTCCGAATATGATGTGATGTGATACGACTTATTGTTCATAGACGCATCTCTTGTGGAAAATATATGGTGGAATATTGGTTTTTTGTTGGACTGGAGTGATATTCCACAACTCTTACACTTTTAGATTGTAGCTGAAGGTGTGCCATCAGCTTAAATGGGCTTGTGTACCTTGAAGGTATCGTAAATAGCTGTATCAAATCAGAAATGAGGTATCATCTGTATTCCTGTGAAGAAAGAAACATGAGAAAGGTGATATGCCTTTAGCCTTGTCCATAAAAGTTCCAAATAGAAACCAGCACTCACTTATCGCATTTGTATGCTTGACCTGGTGGGCCAATGAACTACATATAATAGTATTGAAAATGTCAAAATTGAATAACATGTGGAACTGACTTGGGCATTCAAAGTAGAAAGATCGGCTAAGAAAGGAGGACAAATACTCAGTGTTTAGGCTGATAGCGTACTGTATAGATAAGTAGGGATAGATAATAATTACTAGACGAGGTAGAGTAAAGATCATGTGAATGACCTTGATCTACTTAGTAGGTTATATTGAATCCTAGAATGGCCAATTGGCCACTGGGATTACAACTAAACCACACTGGGCTAAGAATGTTTCGGTGTGCAAGTGAATGGGTGCACGTTCATATGTGATGAAAACTTTTTCAGATTTTCTTAAGAACTCAATATGGCAAATAAAAAGCTGAATTCGAGTTCTACTGGGGATTGTGCTATTCAACTTCTATGTGAAAAATGAGTTGGATTTCGGTTTTTTACTTGCCTGTTTTTTTTTTTTTTGCGCCTTCTGTTTAACAGAAACACCATTCTGGTAGAGTTAAAAATCCATTACTCTACACCATCTTTGATTTATGCAAGGACAAGAAGTCTCATTTGGAAATACGGGATTTCTTTTTCCGGTGATGCCATGGCTTTTGGAATAGCCATCGAGTCCCATATTGCAGTGGGGTTCGTTTGTGGAAGACTGGAAGTTCGTTAGTTTTTGCATCGTTTTAATTTTGATAAGTATACTGTTTGGAGGATGTTATCTGTTAAATGCTTGGAATCAGTGGTTTTGCTTCTCCGTTCGTCTGCTTCGAAACTGCAGTGATACTTGATTATACTGCAGGGAGATTGCAAAACATCTTTCTCTCCCACCGGTGAAGCTACACTGCAGCATGCTCGCCGAGGATGCAATTAAGGCTGCTGTCAAAGATTACAATTCCAAGCAAAAATCAGGTGCTAATACAGAGGCTACTACACCCGCTGAGAAGGTGGCTAATGCTTGATGATGTTTCTGATGATAATCCAGGGAGTGCGGTTGAAGCAAGTCTTTGACCTTGACACCTCGCGGTGTTAATAAAACGAAGTATTCTATGTAGAAGTACTGTGAATAACTTTTGGTTTTTTCTTTGCTGTAAGTTTGATTTGCCACTCTAAAGATGCTTTCCTATGTCATGTAAGTATATTAAAGCATCTTCAATGAGGGTGTCATCTTGTGTTGTACTATTTAGCTTTACTTTGTGGTATAAGTTTGGCTACATTTACTAAAATCGCGCACGAATAATTGCACATGTGAGTGGCGGGGGTGTGTATACCCACTCCATAGTGTATGTTTGCGAACTAAGTATATTTTGCAATGCTTTCAAAATATATTTTGTCGTCTATCCTTTCTTGCACAAATGTACTGTAAAATGAAGGAAAAATAATGGCCAATGACATGTTTTAATAATTAATATCCGTCAAGGACATTTTCAGCATTAACAAATGTTCTTAGTTTGTCCTTGACAGGTATTAATTATCAAAACACGTCGGCTATCATTTTCCCTAAAACGAAATCCTACAATAAAGAAAAACCATGTTTTATCAATGCACTGACTTTGGAACAAACAAAAAGTCTTACGTCCCGCAGGCTAAGGCACAGTGGCTCAGGATGTTGCGACCTTAATAAATGGATTTGGTTCTGAGTTTGAAATTGTGATTCTGATTGTTCATTGCGCAGGCTTTGACGTGCAAAAAAACTCTTGTGAAAACTAAAAATGATTTGCCATCTGTAAACTAACTAGTGAGCGAATCATACTAGTATTTGTTTTGAAGAAATGAAGGACAAGTGCGGTTTTAAAAATACATTGTTCAGATAATTTGGTTTCTCATTAAAAAAGTTATCTATATCCACTCAACTACTTGATTTTGATAGAGATATTTTACATCAAGATAAATGAAGTGAGTGGCACAAATTACATATTTAGAAGGCATCTTCTTTCTTCTCATAAAAGCCCAACAATTGGATTTAGATAATCATAAGCTTAATGCTTTCCTCCATTGAAGTATTGTTATTAGGACAATACTGATAGGATCCGTTCACTTATCGCCATATTAATACGTTAATGTACGTTAATCATGCATTAAAATAATATAATTGTCTAACAAAACATAGCTACACCAAACATCATCTTTAGTTTTTGAAAAAACAAACGAATGCGACGAAATTACGTGGCTATAATTAATGTGTCCATACCTTCTTTTTTCCTGTGAAAACCGTACTTATAAGGTTTAACGTAAATCATCGAAATGCAAAAAGGCTAACATTAAATCCGTCTAGGTTTTACAAGGATGAAACTGAATCGAAAAAAATTCCAGGGAGAGAACTTCTGGTATTTCATGAGGACAAAGGTAAACTTTACTAGTATTTCACACGAGTAGTATGATATTGAAACTACGATAAATTATTTCGTGTCACATGGTGTTCCAATACCCTGACCTACCACACATTTTTATGGGTCATGAGATCTCTTTGTGAGACTTGACCTCTCGCCCGGGCTTGTTACTTTCATCGCCTAACCTATTTGCAAATAGTCTTACTGTTGCTTCCAAGATTAAGTGTATGGATTCTACAAAAATGTGTGATAGAGAAGAGTATTGCAATACCGGTGCCCATGTGGTGGTGCTTAAAACCAGTTTTATTTGCATTGCTCGTTATGGAATGTGAATTGATATTTACACTCCCTTTTTTGTAATTCAAATTTTTTTAAAAATATTTAATTAGTGTTTGAAGTGTATGTATTTTTTTTTTGCTAAGAGACAAAAAAAAGGAACGCGGATAACAAAAAGAGGGTTGATAGGATATATGAAAATAGTCAATGAAAGGGAGTGAATTTGGGCCATTGATTTTCCACTCATGGACCATTTTCATGTATCCCTAACAAAAGTGTCTAGAAAGGAGTGAATTTGGGTCATTGATTTTCTTGGACACTTTCATAGACCATTTTCATATATCACATTTTCCAAACAAAAGTGTCCATGAAAGGGAGTGAACCTGGGCCATTAATTTTCTATTCATGGATACTTTCTTGGATCATTTTCTTCTATCATCACATTTTTCTTAAAAATAGGGAGCGTCAATGTTAATTTCCTACGCAATATGGACTATTCTTGTCACTTAATTTTTAGTATGAATCTAGACACAGTGACGTCTAAATTCAAGATAAAGCGGACAGAAAAAGATCATCAAAATACAGACCTTTTGGTAGAGTAGTACGTTCCAATAGCAGTAGTTCGTCTTCAGCAGTGCCATCTCCGTAAACTTCACGCTCGCCCACCGCGTCTCTCCCCATTCCGCCACCACACCCAGCAAACCACCAAAAAGTACTGCTAGTACTTGCACTCAAACCCATATCAATACATCAACATTGCAAATTCCCAAGCAAATCAATCATCTCCACCTCGAAATCCTCGCACTTTTACGTCGTAATTGTTGTTGGTTTCTTTTCTCGCTGCATTCAGTTCACCCAATTACGGAGCAACTCTTTTGTACCCTTTGTACAATCCACGGTTGATCTAAACACGTGGGTATTGTTTTCTTTCACTTTATTCTGTCTTCTGCGTAAATGGCGATCGTTTAAAGCCGATTTTGTTGGTGGGTTTTGGTTTACTCGACTGGAAAAACAACCAAAAGGGAAAAAATGTCAATTCTTTTGTTGTGAAGTACATAACTTCCATTCAATTTCGTTGAAATTCTTTTTGGATCTTGTTGGATTTTTTTCCTTTTCCAAAACCCCCCTAATTCCAATATTTTTTGGGGGTCCTAATAGGAGCTTTATTTTACAGTTTCTGGTTACTTGTTCTTGTTTATCATCTGGGTTATTTTATTACGAAATACTGTTTTTTTCAAACTGACCAAGTTGGACCTTTGACCGGGCAGAAAGAGATAGGGGTTTGGTAGAAATTTGGAGTAATGGCCAGTCTAACAGAGGGCCACCCACCAATTGGAATTGATGATATAAACGATGAAAGTAAGCACAAGAAATTGAACACGGATGTTGTAGAGAGAGAAAGTGGAGAGAGAGAGATGGGGCACTCGATTCACAGGTCTGGGTCTCGGCCGCAGCTGGACCTCAGCAAGGCAGCTATTCAAGGGAATTTTGAGGAGAAGGATCCCACAATTCTGTTGCCTAACCAGTCTGATGATATATCTCACTTGGCTTTGGATATTGGAGGTGAATTGAGCTTTTTCTGAATTTTGTTGTTAAGTTGTGGTACTGCTTGATGGGAATTGTGGTTGCTTCTTTCCTTTCCTATTTCAAATGATGCTGGTGGATTGCTCATTTAGTAATTCAGAATTCAGCTTTCTTAAATATATTCAGCATACATTTGTTTTGGTTTTTGATTGTTATGCCTGTAATTTACTATATGATGGGTTTGACTTTTGATCAATTGTTTCATTCATCTCATTCAATTAACTCTTTGAGAGCTTTTGTGAACTTTGTAATTCTTTTGATTTTGTTGTTAAGTTGTGGTACTGTGTGATGGGAATTGAGTTTGCTTCTTTCTTTTTGCTATTTCCACAAGATCCTGCTGGAGGATCATGTGATTTTCTTTGTTCATTCAGTGATGTAGAATTCAGCTTTCTTAAATTATTCAGCATGCATTTGTTTTTCTTTTTCTTTTTGGTTTTTATGCCTGTAATTAACTATATGATGGGGTTGACTTTTGATTAGCTGTTTCATTTGTTTCCTTAAATTGATTCTTGACACTATTGACACTATTTCCATATCTTTTGGGGAGGTGGAGAATTGGGAAGTGGTGATCTGATGTATGCATGTACTCGTTCTGGCCCCTTGGTCCATTTAAGTTATTACGAAGACATCATCATTAAATTTTGTACAATGTGACTTTTGTTTAGTACCCTTGAGAAAGAAAGGAGACATCATCGTCGCATTTTGGACTTTTTAAACCTCTATTAGTTTGAAAAGGAAAAAGAAAGAGTAAAACAGTAAAAAGTACCAACTTTTTTGCATTGACTCTTCGCGAGGGACATTCTTTCTGGACACCGTATAGTGCAAAAATGGACCAATAATTGGGGACAGAGGGAGTAAATTCTATTTATGCATGCCACCTCTGTCTGTATGTCGATGATCTTTTGTACCTTAAATCAGGTTTCATTTTGCCCAACTCACTCCCAGAGTCTTCATGTGATCAGCTATTTCTTCTGCTTGGCCATTTCAAGCACTATTGTGAATTCAATTTCCAATATGGATTATTAGGTTACCTTGTTCAGCATTTCACCGCCTGAAAGTGATTGAAATGTCCCGATTTTCAGATTTTGCCTCTTTCTTCTTCTTCTTATAAATGGAAGTGTCTGTTCTTGTTAATTGTCCTCGACCTGTGATGCAATCCTTGCAGCTTATGTTTGATTCTAGGTGGCCTCGACCTGTGACGCAATCCTTGCAGCTTATGTTTGATTCTAGGTGGATGACAAAGATATTAGTCTAATTTCTTTCCATTTTTAGAAGTTTCATCTTTGTCTTGAGGCCATTTATTTTCATTGGGAATGACTCATTACCTATTTATTACTTTGTGCTATATTGTTTGTCCTTTTTGATTTGGCAATTGCATTTTGATTACAGAGCGGCATTATATTAGAAGCAATGGGCATTTTCTTTCTATGGATGCATGATACTTTCGGACTAAGTTCTAACAGTCTTTCTTAGCTATTTGCTTTACTTTGGCTGTTTTCTTGTTAATGCCATGTAATCAACCCGGAATTGATTACTTATCTACTATTAGTCATATAGTGGATGCATAATGGGAGAAAAAAAAAGGGACATAGTAGTCCTTACAAATCAGAGAAATTGATAGCAAAATGATGCCGCTAGATTGTGTATGACAGTGGGGTTTGAAATGCTTGTGACTGAGAAGCATATAGCATGGGGAATGCACTGAGTAGTCCTTTAGAACAACCAGAAGAGCACGTCCACTCGTGTGCCCATAAAGAGTCATGTTGTGGGGACTTGGTAAACAAATCGTTGCCTCATAACAGGCGTGAACTCAGTTTACCACTGTTGTGACTTTGTTATCATCATGATCCACCAGTCTTCTTTGTGTTTTGTAGCTAAGAGTTGTCATTTTAAACTTAGAACGATAATTTGGAGCTAAGTCTTGTGATTATGGATGGTTTTTCAGGGTCGCTTATCAAGTTAGTTTATTTTTCAAGGCATGAGGACCGATCAGTTAATGACAGGAGAAAGAAGTCTATCAAGGAAATATTTGGTGTTTCTAATGGTAATAGGAGGAGCTACCCTATTCTAGGAGGAAGGCTGCATTTTGTGAAGTTTGAGACGGCCAAGATCAATGAGTGCTTGGACTTTATTTCTTCCAAGCAGCTTCACCGTGGCGGTATACCTATTTCCCAGTTTGACCGTTTTTGTTTAATTTCTGTGTTCTTGTTTGAGCACAATCCACTGTGTTGTCAAATCTTACTTATGGTTCTCCGATATTAATACGTTTTTGAGTTGAGAGTTCAGAGAAAAACAGATTTATTCTTGCCGAGTTTGTTGCTGATTTGGTCATGGGATGGACAGGGTTGGATGCACGCCATTGGAATTCTGATGCCCCAGACAATGAAAATGCAGTGATTAAGGTAAGTTTTGTCTTGCATTTTTGTGTGCAAGAGAGGCTTTGGGGTAATACTCACTCATTTATCTCAATGGAATTTTGTGTGCTCTGGTGCATTTCGTTATATTAATTAGTTAAAGTTTGTGAGAAGGCTACAGGTGGTGGAGCATTCAAATTTGCAGACCTCTTCAAAGAAAGGCTTGGGGTTAGTATAGATAAGGAAGATGAAATGGGTTGCCTCGTGTCTGGTGCAAATTTCTTGCTCAAGGTGCAATCCTCATACATGCTTTTTCTTGTTTTATGTTATAATTAGTGTTTGCATGTATTATGGAATGGACTTCTGGTGTAGTTAGCTACTTAATGTTCTCATTGTTTTTTTATGGACCTATGTTAACGGTGTTTCTCCCGTTGTATGATGATTTTCAAAAGCTTTGGACTTTTCAATTTTTCCGTTTGGTGTTGCTTCATTGGTCTCATTATGTATTCGTTTTTCATTTGAGAGCATGACGTGCTTCGCGATTAATTAATGTTTGTTTGGTTTGCTTTTTCATCTCATGTTAGATCTCCCACATTACTATGGTTGTGGATGTGGGAGTATGGGATTATAAAAAGAAAAAGGGTGTCTATTAGATTGTAAAATGATGGTATCATGAGAATGAGCTGAAAATGGTCATCTACCATGTGCACATGCATAAATGGGTACTGACCTTTTTTTCGCCATATAATATTGGTTTGTGTTGACAGGTTTTCGTCAGAATTTTGCCAGTCTGCTTCTCCTTAAAACTGGAATTCCAAATAGAAGCTAACTTAATTTTCCAATTGAATTTATGAATTCTGAATTGGGGAGATGGAGGAGAAAACCGATGCTTTTGATGCTGCTGCTACTACTCTCTCTAACCAAACCAAACCAAGCTTTGAGTCCCACTCAATTGGGATTGGCAACATGAATCCATTTTTTTCATTGAGCTCTCTCGAGGACATTGTGTTCCATGATATTTAAAAAACCTAGGTCCTTTAGAACTACTGCCTGTAAAGTCAATTTTGGTCCGCCCCTTCCCTCAGTGTTACCCTTTACCCCGTCCATATTAGTTCTCCTAGCTACCAAATCGGCCAATCTATGACACTTCCAGCCCACCTTACTCTATATTCTCTACAAATCATCTTATTCGCATGTTGAACTACTCTCTCTCTCTCTCTCTCTCTCTGTACGTGTGTGTGTGTAGATAAATAGATAGATACACGTGTTGTGGGTGTGTCCTGTCTGTCGATGTTTAAATTATAAATGTTGGTATATCTCGATGGGAAGTATCACAAGTTTTGTTTTGCTTGGTTTACCTGCTATGCTGGAAAGACAAAAACTAGGTTAGAAAAGGCAATATCTGCTTAATGTCATCAAGTTTTAAAAGAAAGTCTGTCTTTAAGCTTGATTTGGTGGTAGAGATTCAGCTTATACAGCATTGCCCTATTGATGTTGCATAAGAGAGTAGTAGGAACTGACAACTATTAACAAACTGTCATTATTTGCTTATAAAATTTGCAAATGTTTGGAAACACACGCTGATGTCATCAACTACCTTAGGAATTTTAATCTTCAATGTATCATGTGCAATTACTTCCTCCACTATATCACTATGCTTGCCAAAATCTTATGCTCTGGGGGTGCTTTGTGTAGGCAATTCGTCATGAAGCTTTTACTCACATGGAGGGTCAAAAAGAGTTTGTGCAGATTGACACAAATGATTTATTTCCGTATCTTCTGGTTAATATCGGATCTGGTGTTAGTATGATCAAGGTACCACCTCTCTTAATTTATTATGGCATTGTAATTTTTTCTGACCTATAGCAGATGTATCGTATTTTTTTCCCCCCTTATTGAGGAACTTCTAGATGTTTTAATTTTGCACTGGGATAGGTTGATGGGGACGGGAAGTTTCAGAGGGTCAGTGGGACTAATGTCGGTGGTGGTACATATTGGGGCTTGGGAAAACTGCTAACCAAATGCAAGAGGTTTGTTCTATTTTCGGTTTAATTTCTTATTGTTGCTCAATTTCTTAGTCTGAATGTAAGGTTTTAATAAAGGTTTCTGAGTTGCTTTTTTTGTTGTTGTTGTTGTTGTAATTATTATCTAGTTTTGATGAATTGCTGGAGCTTAGTCAACGAGGAGATAACAGAACCATAGACATGCTTGTTGGTGACATCTATGGCGGTATGGATTACTCCAAGGTATATGTTTTTGTATGTCAGAAGTCTCGGTTAGAAAGCAATCTACCAGTTTGGTATGTACCTTGGGGTTTTAGAATGACAGTTTTATAAGCACTGATTGTGTTCTTTACACGTTTTTGCCGCTTCCGTGTCTCACATTTGAAGTTAGCCACAAGTCTGTTTCTGACATTTCCTTAGAGTGATTGAATACCTTTTACCTGACAAATTATCACAGATTGGTCTCTCTGCATCGACAATTGCTTCTAGTTTTGGCAAAGCAATTTCTGAGAACAAGAATCTTGAAGACTACAGACCTGAAGATATTTCCCTGTCACTCTTGCGAATGATTTCATACAATATTGGACAGGTGAGTTGTTTGAAGATGCTATTTTCATCATGCAATATGCTGAGATGAATCGTCAGGATTGTTTGTTTGCAAAAATTTAGACAACCCCATTCAAATCATTTTTCGCTTCTTATTATTGTATTCTTGTATAGAGGCGAAGTTAGTCTGGGACAACATAATGTAGTTTTTGGAATGGGGAGAAGCTTAGAGAAAGAGTGGATGACTGGTATTGGGTAAATTAATCATGAATTTAATAAATGCACCGAGTATTGAATAAAGGTCATGAGACAGGGTTACAGACTGTGAATTCCCTAAAATTTGGTACTTGTCAGATTTCCAAAGGTCTGTGTTAGAACAAAGCTAGGAGTATGTTATTCATTGTAATTTTTTTAATCATCACATTGTCATGAATTGTTTCTCTGGGATTTTTATTAGTTATTTCAAATTAGAGTCTAGAGTACAGACTCTAATTTGTTCGTCTCTTTGTCAGCACTGGACATTCTCTGTTGTAATAGTTTGCCATTGTGGTAGGGCTGTAAATGAACTGAGCCGTTCGTGAACTGTTCGAGGCTCGACTCGGTAAAGGCTCGTTCGAGTTCGATTCGTCTACTAAATGAACCGAACCTGAACCTCAATTTTAGGCTCGTTTCATAAATGAGCCGACATGAACGCAGCAGTATTCGGCTCGATTAGGCTCGCGAACTTGAAGTATATGTGTATCATGGGGATTTTATATAGTTATATAGTAAAAATTTTAAAACTTGTACAAGTCTAAACGTTTACAATTACTAAAAATTTACTTATGTATATGTTTTTATCTTTTTATATGTATATGAGCATATTTATGTACATAATGAAAATTTTATTTGCAGTTTTAGACCTGTATAAGAACATAAAAATATGATATTATTGAATCGTTAAGGCTCGTAAACAAGCTCGAGTTCGACCCAAACGTGAGCAAGCTCGGTTCGAGTTCGGCTCGTCATAAATTTCATTGAGTTCGGCTTGAGCTCGAGTTCGCTAAAAAACTTAACGAATGAATCTGAGTATTCTAATATTCGGCTCGATTCGGCTCGTTTACAGCCCTACATTGTGGTAAGATACATATAGTACTAGGTCTGCCTCAGACATATTCTTATATCGATTTTGCGATCAGGCTCTAAGTTATTTTCTTAGTGATCTTGTGTTATTTTCTGCACAGGACATTATTCTAGAGACTAGTAAGTGTTGTTGCACTGTTGCCCTTTGTACTATGCCTGAAGCTCAATGTCTGATTTATGTATGCAATTTAATATACGTTCGGTGTAAATGAGCATGAAACTTTTCTAAGTTAGAGGACGACGTGGCAGGATTATATGCTTCAAATATCAGTCATGGCATTGTTATTACATTTTAACATTTTTGTCTCCACGTACAAAATTTTGTATGTAATATTACTTGTATTGATGATTCATTTATGAAAGGAGGAAAATTTGGCAGATTTACTGGAAGCTGCTTATATGATGCTTCTGACACAGGTTTTCTTTTTTGTAGATAGCTTACTTAAATGCTCTGCGTTTTGGGCTTAAGCGAATTTTTTTTGGAGGATTCTTTATAAGGGGTCATGCTTATACGATGGATACAATCTCTTTCGCTGTTCAATTCTGGTAGCAACTAAGAATCATAATAATTAAATAATTTTGGCTCAGACTCTCACTGTATTTTCAATGATTTATGATTTAGATAGTGACTCTGAATTTGAACTTCTTCTTTGTTCAGGTCGAAGGGAGATGCACAAGCAATGTTTTTAAGGCATGAAGGGTTTTTAGGAGCTTTAGGTGCATTCATGAGCTACGAAAAGCATGGTTTGGATGACTTGATGGTCCATCATTTGGTAGAAAGGTTTCCAATGGGTGCGCCATACACCGGAGGAAAGATTCATGGTCCACCACTGGGGGATTTAAATGAAAAGGCAAGTATAATGCTGAATGATTAAAAAATGAGGCTGACCTTAATTATTTACTCATTGGAATTATTAAGTTTGAATTGCTTTTATGCAACCCACAATTGGTCTTCGAGTATGAATACACGGGGATACCAGACAGCCGGTGTGAAAGGGAACAAAGAAAAGATATAGATGGGACTAAAAGGAATCCTATCAATCTTTGTTCAACTTAGTTTTTGTATTCAATATCAGAGTGCCTTTCCATAATACAACAACAACATAACATAACCCATCTAGTCCCCAATCATTGGGGGTATGGACGGGAGATGATTAGAGACCGACCTAACCTTTGGCAATATATGCACAAAGTGGCTGCTCTTAGAATACCACTAAAACAGTGGCCCCCCTAAACCTCCAAGAACCGAGAAGCTACAAGGACGTTTTGTTGTAAAACCATGCCCCCAAATCAAAGCCAAATGGCATTAGGAGGGCAGGCCTAGAGACCCAAATCAATTTATGTGCACATTACCATGCTTCCTTCATCGATAGTCCAGAGCATCGGTATGCACAATAGTGCCTTTCCATAATAGCTGGCCTAAAATCTATAGCCTATAGGCTAACTCTAAGTAGAGATACAAAAATCGAACTTTACGTTAATCATATCCTAATTAAGAAATATATCTAACTTAATCAATATATGTGATTGCTAAATGTAATTGCTGAACTAAACTCCTACTCCTTGAAAAATCTTCGGCCATATCCTTCCCAGTTCCCCTCACATGGTATTTGGGTTGAATGTTGACCCGACCAAATCTAGTCTAGTGAGGAGATTTGTTTTTCTTCATCTTTCAAAGTTTCTTGGTGCTTGATTTTTTTTTTTTTTATGTTTGTCAGGGTAATCATATTTGGGGTTCTCCTTTGTGTTGACTATTTAGCCGGAATGAATTAGTAGGAACTCGTTCTAGTTGGATATCAGACATGGCTGGTTCAAACTTGAGTCGAGATACTTGGGTCCAATACTCCAATTTCTCAAACATGATTAGGGTCAAACATGATTAGGGTCGATCCATTGCAAGCTCCATGAAATGTGCAGCAACTTGCTAGCTTTCAAGCAGTGGGGTTCAAACAGAAAGTATATGACCTATTAATTTGATTTTTGTTCAACTGATATAGAGAAGCCTTTCTCTTGTGTCAGCAGCATAGATCCATTCCTCCAGTTGATTCTATTCAAACTCGTAACCTCAGTTAAGTTGAAGGTTATGTAATCCTTATTTTTTCCACCTGTGTTCTCCTCGGTCATCTTCTATTTATTTCATGAGCCTCCACGCCGCTCAAATCACTCCTCTATTAATGATGTGGTTGAGGTGCATTCAACTCGAACAATTGGGCTTAACCAACTGGATAGTTCTCACATAGAAATACAATACAGTAGCTTCTTAATGGCAATATACTGACCATATTTAAGATTTTTTTGCTGGATTTTCAAATTTGGTGTCTTAGAAATTTCGTTAGGTAATCAACAATAATTCTATTTTGGGTTGAATTATATCTAATGATCTATCACTGAAGTCAAATGTTGGAGACTCATACAAAAATTGACAATAATTCCATTTCATGTTGAAACTTGTGTGTTGTGTCATTAATGTGGTTGAAGTGGAGTTGGAAGACGAGCTCAAAGATTTTTGTTTTCTTCCCTGAACCTGCAATTTTTTATTTCTCATCTCCAAAAATTCTTGCAGGAGACTGTGCTGAACGTACAGAATTTTTGTTTTTTTGTTTTTTTTTGTTTTTGGAGCAGGATGAAAGCAAATTTAAGACGTCACTTCTTATACGATACTGTTAGAAGTAAAAGCAAAACTGCTTCATATTAACGATTCTTTGGTAGGCATGCTTCATTATAATTCTTATTGACAATCGTTCATGCCTGAAAACAGAATATGTTCCTTAAGCACATGTTCTTAAAGCAACCATATTGGCATATATTCCATAAAGTGGGGATTGTGATAGCAACATATCATAGATGGAACTTTGAAACTTATTGACTGAAAGAACCCCAAAAGTTGGACCCTGCCATTAGAAAAATCGTCTTATGAGAGATAACTTAGTAGTTAGTACATATTGTCAAGGTGCGCAAGTCTTGTGCCTAAATTGTTTTGAGCGAGCTTTTTTGGTCAAATACCAAGCCAAATTTTATTTTCTACATCTGTAATGCAGTTTTGGTGTTTAATCTTTGTAAACTGATCCGTTGTATTGTTGTATAAGTATTTGTCTCAAGCAGTTTTAAATGTTCGCATGTTCCATTTTTTTCTAAGTTATACTCTTGTGCACCATTTTGATTTGAATGTTTTGCTAGTAAATTATGTTGTGTCGAAACCTATTAAAGAACCTTCGGTCAAATCACATAGGTGCATAATTGAGAAGGATATGTACCTATTGAGATTTTGGGTAGCTGGGTGATGCCCATAATAGTCCAGGTGTATTCCTCTCATATTTTCTAAGGTTTGCGGACAAGGAAGCAGATTAAGCTAATAACTACATATCATGCTTGAGAGTTACTCTCCGGTTCTGAAAACCCAAGAGTGTTCATTAACTTAATTCAGTGTGAGTTTGCACTACAAACTTAGTTTCCCCTAGGAAATGGCATCCTTTGTCTTTCCATGCATGTATTTCTAGAGTTATGATGCCCTCCTAAGGATAATCTTAGTGTAACTGCTGCACCTGATTGCAGATATCATGGATGGAAAAGTTTGTGCGGAAGGGAACTGAGATTACTGCACCTGTTCCAATGGCTCCACCAGGAACCACTGGCCTTGGTGGTTTTGAAGTCCCATCATCCAAGGGAGATACTTTGCGTTCCGATGCAAGTAACCTCAACGTCGGTGTTCTCCATCTTGTACCCACTTTGGAGGTGTTTCCATTATTGGCAGACCCAAAAACGTATGCAAAATTTTGAAACAGCGTTGTTTTCTTTTCCTCCATACGTGGTATTGTTCAATGTGTCATCTAGTGTTCCTTCTGCGTAAATCAGGTTGTTTGGAGTTTATATCCAATTTCTCGTGTCGAGTCACCTTTTCTCATTTTCTGATTATTGGATTAGTGGTGAGGCGTTAGTCTTAAAGGTTCTCATAAAGTTCTTGTTTCTCTTCATGATAGCAGTCATCTTCAAGTTGTTGAATCAGGTTTTTTGTTGCATTGCTGCATTTTCTGTGCATCTCTTTCTCTACGAAGAAGTGATAATCCTCCAGTCACTCGACCTACTGATACAATTCAATCACTAGCCAGAAACAAATGAATTTTTTTTCTCAAATTCTTTATTTATTCAGTGCTTATTATGGTGAGCTTAAGCGTGCTTTTAACTTTTTTGTTCTTTATTTTTGGAACTGTTTGCTGTAATAAACTTGAAATTGCTCATATCTGCGAAATGCTTGAATTTGCAATGATTGACTATACCTTGGTAAGCATTTCAATATGTAAAACAAAAGTCAATTATCAAATAGAGCTCATCATGCTATAGTCTAATGTCTATTGATCTCCTTTCTACAGATATGAACCCAACACTATAGATCTTGCTGATCACGGTGAGCTAGAGTGAGTTGATGGATGTTATTTTCGTTTAGTTTATGATATTTATATGTAGTTGTCAGTAAGAGCATCACAATTATAGTATTTCCGAATTTATTGCGGTTGTCCACTTCGTTGTAGGTATTGGTTCACTGTGCTGTCAGAGCATTTGCCAGACCTTGTTGATAAGGTAAACCATGAAATTTTTATTATCCTGGAACCACCCTTGCAGTTACAAGTTCTCTGTTCCTCATCATATCAATCAACATCAGTTTGTGATCAAAAAGTTATTAATGAGTGAACTCTCTGGTTTTAATCATGGACTACAATGGAACCTGATTGCATAATCAAGACATTCAAACTCGAGGAAAAAAAAAGTCAAGTGCAGCAGCAGTTGGCTTTGGAATTTTAAAGTCAAGATTCTTAGTTTCATCTCTTTCTAACAACTACTAGGCAATCAGGCTAAGCATAATGGTTTAATTGATTGTGTAGAATATATGGCAAGCAAACAAATGGAAGGCAACATAGTGATATGAAGTCGAGGTCCTAAATGCGCTAGCCATTTTTTCATGTCATCGTTGATTTATTATCAACATGCCATGCGTTTTTGAATTGTCACGTATTTGTTAACAAAATAAACAAGATATTTTTCAAGATTATAATGGTAAGAATTTTGATAATTATGTAGGCAGTAGCAAGTGAAGGTGGAACCGAAGATGCCAAACGGAGGGGTGATGCATTTGCTCGTGCATTTTCTGCTCACCTGGCAAGGTATCTACAAACTGATAAGCATTATTGCATATCCTTGGTTAGATTTGAGATCTTGCTTTTGTAGAAAATGCTAACCTGGGAAAAGTAGTGTACAAATTCACATGGGGGAGAGTAAGGGAAGTACATAAATGGAACGACTTTGAACTTTTCCTTCGCAAAGTGCCTAAATCTTTAGATGGGTCTGCAGCCTTCTGGGCAATTTCTAGCAGATAAATTCTATTACGTTGACTTTGCCATGAATTTGTTGGTTTGTCTTAGAGAATTGTCATACCTGTGATGTCTTTTAGTTTTGCATGGTGGTGATCTAGCCTAATTTGACTCATTTAACAATCTCCAAGTCTAGGTGCTTACTGCTTGCCTCGTTAGTGTTGTTTGTCAACCTTACTCAAGAAATCCTCATCATGGATGTTTTGTCATTTTGATGGTTTTAAAACTTTCACCTGTTATAGGTCATGATTTTGTGCTTAAATACTAACTTATAAAGCTATCTATTAAATACTGGTCGCTGGTGAAAAAGATTGGAACCACGAGACCCTTTCTGTTGCTTCCACTGGTGAATGGTGATAAGTCTGGAGAAATAGTTTTTGGACAACTCAAATGAGGTATAAAGTTGTTCACTTCCTCAAAAACTCTGTTTTGTGAAATAGGTTGATGGAGGAGCCTGCTGCATATGGAAAGTTGGGGCTGGCCAATCTGTTGGAACTAAGGGAAGAGTGCTTGAGGGAGTTCCAATTTGTTGATGCCTATAGAAGCATAAAACAAAGGTATCCACCTATAACCATATAACTATTTCTTTGTGTTTGTACCATCAGTAGTAACCACATGTAACTTGTCTCAGTAGACAACTGATCTTTTCTTTCTGTTTGTACTATCATTAGTAACCTCATATAACTTGTCTCAGCAGACAAACTGACATTATTTTTGGATCTAGCTTGGTTATTAAGTACTCAGACTGGAGCTTCTATAGAATCTATGCATTCAGTTACCCACTAACATGCACACATGTTTTTATTAACACCCTTTCACTGCTATTTTTCTCTTTTCCATGGCATGTGATAGGGAAAATGAGGCATCTCTTGCCGTACTACCTGACCTGCTAATGGAGCTTGATAGTATGAATGAGGTACATATAATGTTGCTGAGATCAATAAAAGATAGTTGCAGAAGTGCTCATTCGGGTTTTTTTTTCCATCCTTAGTTTGTACCCTTTGGCACTAAGGGTCATCATTTGGCCCGAAGGCCCGCGGCCCGCCCTAAGCCCGCCCGGCCCATCGGGCTTTTACCCGGCCCATAGTTTGTAATGGGCGGGCTCGGGCCTATAAATTTTTACTCGGCCCGCCTGTGGTACCCGTCCAAAAGCCCGCCCACGGGCCCGCGCATTAGCCCCAAATCCCACAAAATCCTTTCTTTTTTCCCTTTCTCAAGGAAATTTAAGCCCGCCCGGTGGCCCGCCCGGTTTTTGGCCCGCTAGCCCGTCAATTGGGCTAGCCCGCAGGCCGGGTTTGGGCTTCAATTTATAGTAGGTAGCCCGGCCCGCAAAAAAGAAAAAGCCCGATCGGCCCGGCCCGTGGGCGGGCTTGGGTAGTACATTGGCGGGCTGGCCCGGCCCGGCCCGATGATGACCCTTATTTGGCACCCTCTCCCTTATTCTGCTAATTGTCTTCAGCATTCCTTTATCTGCAGGAAGCAAGGCTGCTTACACTAATTGAAGGTGTTCTTGCTGCAAACATCTTTGATTGGGGGTCTCGTGCCTGTGTTGATCTCTACCATAAAGGAACAATTATTGAAATATATAGAATGAGTCGCAACAAGATGCAAAGACCTTGGCGGGTAGGTCAACTGGAAAGAAATCAATATAATTGGAGGATATTCTATTGTAAGAAACTAGCTATAAAGCTTTTGTTCGTGCATTTCAGGTCGATGATTTTGATCTTTTTAAAGAGAGAGTATTAGGGTCGGGGGAAAAGAAACCCCACCCACATAAAAGAGCATTGCTCTTTGTGGACAACGCTGGTGCTGACGTAGTCCTGGGAATGCTTCCGCTAGCACGGGAGCTCCTCCGACGGGGAACTGAAGTAAATTTTTTTTCCCACAGTGCTAATGAAATGGTTCTGAATCTTTCAATTAAAGTTTGACTTGTTACCAATTTGTTGATATCTGATTTGATGAAGTTGTATTGCTATGTGCAAAAGACTCATAGGAAAGAAGAGGATCTGACAGATGAATTATGATTGTTAAAAATTGTTAAAGGTTGATTATTATGCAATTGTTTTTTTAAATCTCAGTATCGAATGATTGATGCGCAATGACTGTGAAACATGGTGGTGTATTAATTGCCACATTCAAAGTCAGTGTGGAAGATATTGGGTCTAGTAGGCGCTAAACTCAACGCCCTTAGGATATTGGACACATTAGACGTCTTATACTTTATCATATGACATGACTTAGAATTATAGCACACAAGTAACGCTTCTTTGGGTAGTGTCCAGTAGATTTGGGTTTCCCTGAATAAAGGAGACTTCATAACGCTGAAGTCTTAACTACTCAGCGAAAAATATCTGTTCATAGAGGACTTTTCTGCGAACAGAAATTTGGAAGGGATTAAAAGGCGCAGGATTAATGAGGTTGTACTGCACTTTTTTAGTGTTTCTGTGGCCAAGGTGCACTCTTGTCACATGACTTCAAAAAAATCTTCCCACGGTGCTCCAATTCATTTCCATGTTTTTATGTGTGTATCTGGGTCCAAGTGCGGTGATGTGATACTTGTGTTTGAAGCTCTGAAGGCCTATTTTAGGTACAAGACTGAGACATACCTTTTGGGTCTAACGATATGTAAAGGAGCGAATGTGACAGGTTTTTTCTTTTCAATTGTTATGAGTAATGTGGTATTGGTACAATGCCAGACTCTGCACAATATTTTTTTTTGGTTACTTACCTATTTCATTCAACCTGTTTTTTTTAGAAGTATATAATGATTTGCTACACATGAGTGGTTGACAACTATGGATGTTCCTTTTGGCCTTACTTGGCTTTATCTGAAAGCCTTCCATGAGTAATGAGGATGTTTTGCAGGTTGTTCTGGTGGCGAACTCACTCCCTGCACTAAATGATGTTACTGCTATGGAGCTTCCTGATATTGTGGCCGAGGCTGCTAAGGTTCGTGTTGGATTATGCATAGTCGATGAAAAAGTATTTTCTTCCCTAGAATCCTTGTTCCAGGTTAGCATCATGCATTCTAGTACTTAGTAGCACGAAGCGGGAGCGGAAGCTGGTGCAGAGGAGCAGAGGCACCTAGAAGCTCCTAAGGTTGGGAGCGCCTAAGGAGCGTATCGAGAGTATACATGAATACGTGTATAAAATATCTTTAAATACTTAACCATTGTGGGAAAAGTGATACTTAATGAGAATTTTCCCGATCTTAAAGGGTAATTATTGGAAGTAAGATATTTTCAACTTTCAAAACTTCTTGACTGATTTTATTTTCATATTCTTATTTCCACAATGGCATAGCTCCCTTGAAAGTAAGAGAATAATTGCCTTAATGACCCGATAAGCTTCCATCTTAGTTAGGAGCAAGCTCCCATCTCGACGGGAGCTTCCGTCGAGCTCCCATCTTCGGAACGCCGATTCAAGCTCCCGTCTTGGGAGCGCGCCCATTTTAGAAGGATCCTGCTACTAAGTTCTAGTAAGATGGGCCGGCCCTTAGATTAGTGAGCCAAAGTTGACTCCTCAAGTGGGGCCCTCTATTCATTTTCTGTAAAAAAGTATTCCAAAAATAAAAGCCTTCATGAAAAATCATTATTAGGATTTAGAAACATAAATACCCCGCAAAATCCACGTAATCAGTAGCTGAAAACAACATAGAAAACCCACTTCCCAAATAAATAGCAGAAGTTATCCAAATCACCTTCACAATATATTCCTAGAATCTCGTTAAAAGGAATGGTATACCAAAAAAAGTTCATATAAATTGGTGGCTGAACAAAAAAACTTGGTACGCCTGCAAATATGACCGATCCTCTGTATCAGACTTCTGTGGATCTGTTCATGATTATGGTTTGAATGGGCGATTTGGTTCAGTGAGTGGATAATTTGGTTGGTTCAGTAATGAGAAGATTGGGGTTGTCTATCCATTAGGGCTTTAAAGTTTAATGTTGATGTGTTAGGGAAGGAATTAGGACAAAAAGTTTGTCTTTTTCAATTCGGACCTTTAAGTTTTATAATAACAGCTCCAGACCGAATGTAATCATGGACTTTTCAGTTTGGGCCTAACTTCGAATCGGGCCTTTTTAGTTTTCAGACGGGCTAAAGTCATGTTATATAGGCCCAGCTAGTGCACCGGTCTATAAAATTTGGGGACCCATAGCGATGGCATTCTGGGCTTTACTCCAGGGCCAGCCCTGCTAGTACGAGTATGAATAACTGAAGATAGAATGATATTGTGTTCAATTGCTAATTCAGCTCACGGTATTGTCAAATGTATAATGCGTTGCTGTGAAGGGCTGAAAGGAGTTGTGAACTAACTGATGGTTGTCATGAAATAAGTATCTTCTAATTGGTTATCAATCAAGGACTATGCCTATCAGTATCGCACCAAAATTTAGAACACGTAGTGTACCACTTCTCATTTCCATTCCTCATAGCGATATTGGGTGAAATATATTAAACCCCGAACCATATTAGCATTTTTTGAGGTTCCTATTCCATCATTTGTAACCTTGTGTGGATTTCCTTTACACAATCCCACGTTTTTTTTGCACAACATCTGCACAAGAAACTGATTCCTCTGGTCCACAGCATTGTGACATTCTTCGCAGGGCTGCTGAAGCAGGAGGCCTACTGGTGGATGTGATGATTAACGCCGCAGATGTTAACAAAGAAAATTTCTCTTCGGTTCCTTTGATGGTTGTTGAGAATGGTTGCGGAAGCCCTTGCATAGACTTGAGGCAGGTTAGCTCAGAGCTCGCTGCTGCTGCAAAAGATGCTGATTTGGTATGATGCTCTTTTTCTCTTCATATGGTGTAGTTCAACTTTGTTTTGCTTTCAAACTCGTTTTCTTTATACTCCCTCCGTCCCACTTCAATGGTTCCTTTTTTGGCTGTCGTGCCCTTTACTCAGGTCAACAGATAATGTGTTTCCGTGAAAATGAGTTCAATCATTTCCCATTAGTTCTTGTAAACAAAGTTTTCAAAACCATATGAAAAAGAATAAATTGACAATATCTCCATTTGAGATGTCTAGAATAGTGAAAAATAGACTATCGGGGTGGGACGCAAAGAGATTGTATTTTTCCTTTCATTTTGGGTAGGGGGTGGGGGTTATGGTTTCTCAAGTATGACAAATCAGTGTATAGGCACGTTGGGTTGATTATCGGACTTGGACATTTTTTTGCAGGTAATCTTGGAAGGGATGGGTCGATCTCTACACACTAACTATAATGCTCAGTTTAAGTGTGATGCATTGAAGGTAAGAGTACTTTTCTGTAATATGTTGGCCATTCTAGGAGATTCCAAGTCTGACCTATAAAACTAAGTAACTAACACCCTGCTGTGTTGAGTGATATGTCCGGATAAGATAAGAGATGTAGAAAAACGACTCTATTACTTTGCTGGGCCCATTTCTCACCATAAAATGTAAGATTCTGTGCGAAGTGGATTTATAATACCGAGTTGCCCATCAAAATACGATGAAGGGTAGTAAATCTCATCCATATTAATATCTTACATGGTGGTTTGCTTTCTTTCTCATTCAAACACGACAAATGACAATAAGAAAACACAACCATGTCTTCTCTTTCTCACCAAGATGAGAGACGGACCACGATTTTTTACCCAATGGACTACGAGGGTTTGTTGGTTTGCATCATCTGAAGTCGTCTTCCTCGGATGAGTACATTTTATGTAAGGTCATCAACCAAAGATAAGATGCGTTTATGCATTAGACAGATATGTTGCTCTCTTAATTTGTGAAACTATAGCTTGTTCGAGAAGCAATGGAAGAATGTGTTGGGTTTGGTTTGCTACTTGCAAACTATGACGGAGTGTGCCCTGAACTGGGGTATTGTGATAACTACTGTAATTGGTGATGTAAGATTCTAGGATCTATATTTTATCTATACGCAGCAACTGATATATTCTGTACTATCTTCTTCATTGGGCACATAGTGAAAAGTTTTTGTGAGTCGCGGATGTACCCAATTAGAGAACCACGTTAATCCCATCTTGTGCTTTCTTCGTGTGTTTTGAAGATTATTCTTTGTGCAATTGTGGCGCTGTGGTTTTGGGTCGGGTCCACGATACATTTGTAGATTCTTAGGCTTCTTTCAACTGTCTACATAACATGAAAATTTCTTTCTGCAGCTTGCAATGGTGAAGAATCAGCGGCTGGCGGAGAAGTTGATTAAAGGAAACATATATGATTGTGTTTGCAGATACGAACCTGCTAGTTCAGATCTTCAATCCTCAAGCTTGTGCTAGTCAACCCGGATGACATCATTTGTGTTGTGGATGTAACATCTGGGAGGGATTAAAACTCTCTTCTGCTCAACTAGATTGTAATTTTGTTGTTTATGCCACTTGGTTAAAGGGAAATGCTTTGGACACAGATGTCGGGACACAAATCCGAAGATGTTCGATGTGCATGGGTCCCATGGACATAGCGTGTAAACCACGTTCATCGGACGGTTTCAAAAACATCTGTGACTGACCGGTGCCCTTGCCATTTCTAAGAAAAAACACACCATAACATACGGGAATTATTAGTCTGCTTTTTTGAGCTTGACAACCGTAGCAAAAGAAAAAAAGAAAAAATCAAATCAAATTGACCATTGTCTTGCTTAGCATTGGTGTTTGCATGAGGTAAAACAATACAAATTGGTGGTGGGATTGGTTCCCGAGGATTAGAAGAGGTGCATGGAAATTAACTCAAATACCAAGTATTCAGAAAGAAAGAGAGAAAGATCTCTTCTGCGAGCAAATTCTTATGAATCAATTGACGGAAATTTCATGAGCACCAATTTTTGTTTTCCATAACGATTGTACATTACAATAATTGTGTTCGGGCAGAAAAATAAAGCACTTTGCTACATACTGTTTAATTTTTTTTCCCACAACAAAAAAAAATTAACCCAATATTCAAAGTATTGCAAAGATATTGAAAAATTTATGCACGGGACCGGCTTAATTATTCTTTATTCAGCTTTTGATCGTAATGGATTTTCATTACGAAACAGACCTACTTATGTCCCATGCCCACAAACTATTGTGACAGGTCGAGCAATGTTTCAGGAGCATAGAATAATTTTCCCTTTCCATACGTACGTAATACGCACACCTGGAACTTTTCTGGCAGCCCATGTAAATGGGTTAGGTGAATACCTAGATGGGTGATGTCATTTTATTTATTTATTAAAATACCTAATTATTATTATAATCTTGGGGGCCAAGAAATGTCTATTTATAACAATTGAAAGAAAATGACACAGCTTTCATATTTTCTTGAAGGCAAATCAAATGAGGAAAAGGCCGCAAGTGAACACACTTCCTCTATACTCTTTTGGACCTTACACGATCAGTATTTATTCTATCTTCGGCTCCAAGGCAATTTACTAACCAAACAGGGAAGGTGTGTGTGAATCAAGATCGATCTTTTCATGTCATGATTCTTTCATGCATGTGACCTTCATGTGACGTAAAATGAAACACACCACAATTTCGCATGACGATATGTAGTTGTTTGTTTTTTTTTGTCAATCTAGAGGTATAAATCATTCCTTCGAATTGATAAGATATTGGTAATAGCTTAATCTGATCGTATTGGTCATACGAGAAATATACGGTCGATGTCTGACTATGATTTATTTCTCTGGTGCCGTTTTAACTTCCTTCAGGTGGATGCTAATGTCCATTAATCTGATTTTTTTTGTACAGGTGATGAACATATTGAGGGTCTATAAAATGAACAGTTTTGGTTGCAAACAGCCGAGTCGAGCCTAGCTTTGTCGAGCTTGAGCTCGACTCGTTTACTAAACAAGTCAAAAACTTGAGCTCGAGTTCGGCTCGAGCCTTAACGAGCCGAGCTTAGTCATTTACTAAACAAGCCTCTTTAATCGAGCCGAGCCCCCCTTAACGAGTCGAGCTCCACTTGGCTCGTTTACTAAAATAGCCCAAAAACTCAAGCTAGCTCGAGCCCAGCTCGTTTACTAAACGAATTTAACCGAGCCGAGCGTTAACGAGCCAAACTCGCGAGCTATTTGGTTCATTTACGGCCCTACTTGGAGGAGATTACTGGCAAGCATTGGCTGATGCAGTGTGGATGGTGCAGTGATCATCTTGCCAAAACCATAGGCCTGTTTTTGTGTCAAACCAATGCAAGCAAAAAAATCTATTTATGCTGCTGTCCAATACCTACTTCGACGTAGGAAGACCACCACCATTTTCATGTTCAGGACACGTGTCGTAATATTAATGGGTTCATTCTTTAGTGCGTCAACAGGAAAATGATTATACGCAGCTTCTAGAAGCAAGGAAAAAACACACCTTTTTTTATTTATTTATAATGTAATTCATTTTTCGTCTCTTAACGAAGCTTTTGTATGTTTTTTTTTTTTTTACTAAAAGACAATAACAGGAGTGTGTTTATCAAAATATGAAGTTCGAAAACTATTACCCCTTCTAAAACTTCATGTAAGGACTTGGAAAAAGAATAAATCTTTTTATTTGGTGTCCAAAAGTTTGCACGCACCTCGACTGATCTCATGGTCTTGAAACTAGTGACCGTGGAAACCTTCTATGGCCCCAAAGCAACTGACATCACAAGATTGACGCACTGGTTTAGTTATTGGAATAGTTTAAGAACTAAACCAACTAAATTAAGAAATAATCTAAATGCTGTGGATAAAATACATGCACACACCAGACTGCCAGAGAGAGAGAGATGCAAAACCTCTTAAAGCTGTTTTATATCACTCCTACCACTGGGCCGTCTATTCGCACAATTAATGATTGAGATTCGTTTTCAATTCTTACCGGTAAGACAGTAAGAATTGATTTTCAATATGGACTGTCCAAAAACACTTTGGACGGTCGCGTTTGGGTTCTGTAACTTATTCTTTACGAAAACAACCATAAAAAAGTTTTGAGAAACTTACGGCTCAGGACGTGTTTTGATAATTAATACACGCCAATGACATGCTGAAAATATTTATTAATGCTAAAAATATCCTTGATAAGTATTAATTATCAAAATACGTCATTCACCCTCATTTTTCCAAAAGTTTTTCTGATATCTATAACTCCCACTCAGTTGGCAGGGCATGCACATAGTCATGAGGCCCTAAAAACTACTAGTATATTGGTCATGTTTATTAGGAAACTTATTTATCTAAAAAAGAAATAGTTTTATCCACAAATTAATAATCACCATGTGAATGAAAAGCTTGCGAGGCATGCATTCATTCATACTTCCTCTCATTAAGGCTCAACATATTCCGATTTTTAGTTAGTGGAGAGAGAAGAAAAGAAAAGGATACCAAGCGAAATAAATGTCGAGGAAGACAAAAAAAAAAAAACTTTCTACCCCAAATTATGGACTTGTCGAATAGAGTCATTATGATTTCTATTCAAATATTAAAAGTGGAACCTACTGTAAGGTCCAAAAAGCCGAGGTTCCTTTAGACAACTCCTCATATATATATGTATGCATAGATTGTGATAAATCTTTGTGTATGTAGCATTATTGCTACCAGGCATAAATGAATTGAGAATATAATTTTTAAGAAAGATCTATAGATTCTAGAAACCAAATTCAACTGCAATTGGAAACAATGTGTGTGTGTGAATAACTTTCTAGAGTGCATTGAAACCAAATTGAATGTGAATAACTTTCTATGCAATTTTAGGTCCCTCCTGGAAAATGCAAGGGTAAAATTAGAATTCCACCTCAATTCAAAGTTCGGGGGCTTAAATTAAGCATAATCGGGTGCACACATATCTTTGTAGGGCCAAGTCAGTACAGATGGTGTCAGACGCTGTGTTTTGCTCACTCTGAAGTTCCTCATAAATAATTCGGTCCGTTCAATAATTTTAAAATAATTTTTTGAGTGGTTCCAATAAAAATCTGCTCAATTCAATATAGTATGTGTAAGTATTTGATCGAATATCTTAATTTTAGATTTTTAAGTTCATTCAGAAGTTAGAATCTTGAATTCTGAATGACAAATTAAAATATCGGATCGAGTACTCACACATATTCAATCGAGCTGATTTTTTACGTAACCACTTAAAAAAACTTTAAAATCATTAAGCGGTTCAAGTCATTTGTATAAGACTCCAAAGTGGGCCCACCGTCCTTATAAACTTGGTCAACACTCAATACCCTTATTAGCATTTCTGGTTAATTTAGCCGCCCCCGGTAAACGTAAAACGACCGCCCAAACATACACTCTGCGTGCTGCACTCGAACAAGTAGTAGTACACAATTTTTCTTTAGAGAGAGAGAGAGAGAGAGGGAGAGGGAGAAACAGAGGCACATAAATCGTGAGGCGGTCGGAGTTTTCCGTTAGTTTTTTTGCAAACCACTTCTCCATTCCCACTTCCTCATTCTTCTTCCCCAATCCAAGTCCCAATTAATCAAATCCATATATAAATGACACACCATTCAAACACACACATATATATCGTACATACTCACAATTACACAAATTACTCTGTTCATGGATTTATCGCAGTTTCCCTCACTCGTGGCGGTTAGCGTAGATTCTCTTCATATTAGTGTGGTAAATATTCCCATTCTCGATCCTTTCCAATCCACTTCAACAAAATTAGAATACCATTCCGAATAGAATTCCTTTTTGTTCGTTGATAATTCGAACCCATGATCCCATTTCCTATCGCTTTAGTTGTTGTCGAAATTGATTTTATTCTCTTTTCATATGGGTTCTGATTTTCGGAGTGTTAATATGCAGATATTTGATCCCTTCTCCACAGCATAATTAAGCCAGTTTAACCCCTTTTAATGGAGTCTCCCTCTGTTCCATTGGAAGCTACAGATGGGTATGCAAATGGGTTATCTTCTCACAGAACAAAGACCCCTTCATTAGATAGTCATTTCAGCAATAGTGAAGATCGTGATCATGACAAAGAGTCGTCGATTTCTGATTGTGAAAGTGGGATATCTGGTCCCACAATTGAACTTGAACAACCCCAATTGTTCGGTCCCGGGTTAGTCGCAATCGACGAAGGGGACAGGCTGCACGAGATCATCAAACGGAAGTTCATTTCGGGTTTGGGTTCTCTTGGAATGGAAACCGCAGTGGTTGCCATCCACAGGAATTCTTGTTCCGGTTTTTTAGGACAAGCCAGGCTTCAATCGTTCCGTGTTTTTGCTAGGGCAATCGCGAACAAATGTGGTGGTAATGGAAACTTGAAGTACGCTTGGTTTGGTGGTTCCAAGGATGAGATTGAGAGGATTGTTTCTCATGGCTTTGGTCATTGCGAGAACAAGGGGTTGTTTGGCCGCGGCATCTATCTCTCTCCCGACGATTCCTCTATCGATAGGTAAGCAAAATCATTGCATTTTCCACGAACATATTTCAATTGTTTCTTGATACATCTAATAATGAGAATTGTCTATCATGCATAATTGTAATCTTCAGTGGTCCATTTGATCAAAAAGAACATAATAGTAGAAAGTCAAAAGTGTATACAGTGAAGTAAAAGAAAAGAAAATTTATTGTATCTCGTGTATTTGATTCACAGAGAATAATCTGACAACTTCCAATAGATAGTTTGGAACATCATCTTGCTTAGGAGTTGTGAATAAGTTGTAGCCTTGTAGGAAAGTGAGAGAGAATTTTGAGTGTCAAATTATCCATAACCACTTTAGTTAGAGAATTTCACTTGTGTGTTTTGCAAGAAAGTGAGAGAGAGATTTGAATAAATCTCACTTGTGGTTTACCAAAAAAAAAATCTCACTTGTGTGTTTTGCAAGAAAGTCTTCATGCACATGTGAGTTGCATAAGAATATTTGTTTTCTTGCATTTTTCACCGCTATTCTATCGCTAATCCATCGGATCAACCACAAAACAAGAGGCGTAACTTGTTAACTTATTCGTGCCATAGTGTGAAATCCTCAATCGCTGACGAAAACGGACTAAGCCACGTATTGCTGTGTCGCGTTATCCTGGGGAATGTGGAGCTTGTCCAGCCGGGTTCAGAACAGTTTCATTCGAGTTCCGAACAGTTTGATTCTGGTGTAGACAATCTAACGGCTCCTAAGAAGTATATAGTGTGGAGTGCCCACATGGATACTCACATATTGCCGGAGTATGTTATAAGTTTCAGAGCTCCCTGTTTAAATGGTGAGCACTGAGCACATTGGTTTACTCCCTAGTGTCAATCTGATTCATTGGTATAACGTGGGTTTTTATGATTCTTTCCTTTTCGTTTCTTGGGAATTAATTAGGTGTTCAAAGGGTAGGAGATCCAGTACTGAGGAAACCAAGTTCGCCGTGGATGCCATTTTCGACTCTGATTCCAGTGCTTTCGAAGCTCTTGCCTCCTCATAGCATCAGTTTAATCTCCAAGTATCATGCTCATCATAGAGTAAGTAACTACCGATCGCATACAGGGAAGTGCGTGATTGTTTCACATACTTTTCCAGATTTAGAACCTTTTGAAGGAATTTTGTATGTATTCTAGGAGAAGAAGATTTCGCGACATGAATTGGTGCGACGAGTAAGGCAGGTCGCCGGGGACAAATTGTTGACTGCAGTCATAAAATCTTTCGGAGATAAGGTGTGGCTTTCTTTCATAATAATATGGTGGTTTTCTGCGTTTAACATGAACTCAAATCACTTTGAAGGAGAAATTAATAGTACTGTATGCGTTAGTGTAGTGTGTGTTTATTTCCTTAACTCTCCTTTCCTCAGCCGTCTCTGATATTTTGGCCTGAGAGGGGGAGGTGGCACGTACCACCTTGGTTCGAGAACAGACGATACAGCTTATGTGCGGGACCCATCTCGAAGTCCCACATAAATCATTTCAATCGAATATCTGTAAAGACTTGATTTTTTAATTTCCTTTTTTGTCTTTAAATTCCTAGGGAGACCAAAACTTTAATGAATTGACCAAGTCTTTCCAGATATCAAATTGAGATAAAAATAAAAAAAAAATTTTGGAAAGGACCCTTAAAAGAATGTTTTAAACAAAATGAACTTCATGGCTCATTTATGTGAGACCCCAAGATGGATTCCTTAGTGAAATTGTATACTATTGGTGAAAAAAGGATAGGCACAAGATGAGTTTATTGTTGTTCTATGTTGATAAATAGTTAACCTTTGAAATTTTTTTTTTTAAATATTGTAATTGGCTAACCTTACGATATGTGTACTTTTTTGGGGTATTACTTACATTGACTCGGAGAAATCGATTCGATGCTGCAGCAATTCAAAGCACCAACCGGTTTTTTGCCAAGCACTTCAAACGCGTTTGCCCGAAAGAGCGGAAGGAACCCATAACGGAGGTAGAGCTGAAGAGTTTGACCGTTGTCGGAGATGTTCAGAATGCAAGTTGCTATTTTGAATGTGAACAACAAAGCATATGGGTAGACAGGTAGTGGCAATCTCAGGAAAAACTTGCATCTTTTTTATATGAGTTTTTCTTAGTATATTTTGACTTGGGGAGTATGTTGTTTTGTTTTCCATGTTCAAGTTTTCATCCTGACTTCAAGTTCGTTGTAGTAGCAGAAAGGATATGAGTTTTGACAATTGGGTGATAGATGACTATAATCTGTTCCCTTTTGGTTGATGAATTCTTCAATGGGTCAATTGCTCAAGGAGAAAGTTTTGGTACGAAAAGTGAAAACAAAACCAAGTATAGGGGAGCGCTAGCTCAGGGCGGAGCCAGGATTTTCGATAAATGGGATCAGAAATTTGAACTATGTGTAATTCACTTTTCTAGTTGCTAATTGAAAGAAACAATTAGGATTAAGTTGGGAAAATGACGGCCAATGACGTGTTTTCATAATTAATACTCGCCAAGGACATTTTCAGCATTAACAAATGTTCTTAACTTGTCATGGGCCGTTATTTTTCCTAACAAGTTAATCAAAAAGTAGATATATATTAATGACAAAATGTAGCTTCGATTTACAATTGACCTCGACGACTTTTCATACTCTGAAAACGATGGATGATAGTCTCGTTTGTAATATATAGTTTCAAAAACCCATAATTTGTTTTGAGGAACGAACAAACTAGCGCTACATTTGAGAATTTTGTGGGCGGAGATTCTATTTGGACTCTTTTTTCCTCAAGTATAAAACCCTTGTATGGGTTGGAGCAAAAATAAATTTTAAAGTGAGATCAAGTTAGTAAAAATTATACATATTTATTTGAAAATTTGGTAGCCAATGGGGTCCGCTGCCTACCCTTGTCTCTATATCCCTCCGCCTATGCTCATGGATCCCACGACTAGCCAACCTTGACTTTTCGGGGGCCTAAAACCATTGGCGGCTCTATAGCCAAACTTGGGTTGTCAATTGAACACCCAAAAATACATATTATATGTGTAGTAATTTCATTTTATGTTTTTTTTTTTTTTAACACTTAATCTGTTTTGGTATGAAAAGTGAAAACAGAACCAAGTATTGGGGAGGGCCGGCTCAAAACATTTTCCTCCAAGCCAATCTTCTCTCGCCACATCACCAAAGAAGTACAAAGCTCGGTAAAAAAAAAGTTTTTGTGTGTGTGTTCTAGGGGACCCGGGGCTCTGCTGCCCCAGGGGCGCAGGAGCCCTGCCCACACCTACAAAACTGTAACGTTTTGGTTAAATTAAAAATTTCAACCACCAATTTGCAATTCTATGAAACAGAAACGTGATTATGAGAGTTTTAGAGACAAAATTTGATTATGTCTCTTTAGAATAATATGATCAGAATAGTAAGATCTTCACACCCGTTCAAACAGATTAAAAATTGGACCACTTAATTTTTTAATCATATTTTTTAATATATAAACGGTCTCAAAAAATTAGTGCTCAAATTTTCACCCCGTTTGAATCGGTGCAAAAATCTTGTTATTCTTATCATATTATTCTGAAGGGTCGTAATTCATTTTTATCTCTAGAGCTCTTATAATCACATTTCTGCTCGATATGGTCCTAAATAAAGAATATATACTTAATATGAGAGCCCTAGAGATAAAAATGAATTACGACCCTTCAGAATAATATGATAAGAATAACAAGATTTTTGCACCGATTCAAACGGGGTGAAAATTTGAGCACTAATTTTTTGAGACCGTTTATATATTAAAAAATATGGTTAAAAAATTAAGTGGTTCAATTTTTAATTTGTTTGAACGGGTGTGGAGATCTTACTATTCTGATCATATTATTCTAAAGAGACATAATCAAATTTTGTCTCTAAAGCTCTCATAATCACGTTTCTGCTTCATAGGATTGCAAATCGGTGGTTGGAATTTTTAATTTAACCAAAACGTTGCCGTTTTGTGGGTGTGGGCAGGGGCTCCTGCGCCCCTGGGTCCGTGTTCTAGTGCTAACTTGTTAAACCACCGCTTTTTCCCAAACGTTCAACCAAAAATATTTACACACATTTTATATACACTCACATTTTTTGATGAGGCCCATACAAACAGGAGGTGTAGTGCGTATGGGTTCCAATATGAATGTGCGTGAATTTGTGTCAATATTTGGGATTGTAAAATGATTGTTTGTTGAATCGACATGGCATTCGCAGGGGAGAGAGTGGGAATCCCGTGTATCATGTTGGCATGTTGCTCATTAGTTCTGAAAAGTGTGGTCCATTTTTAAGGCCCAATTGACAAAGACGTGGGCCACCAAAGCTCATGTTTTGTGCAAAAGGAATATTACAATAGGGGAGCGTATGAATCCCCAAGAACGGGGAATTATCAAACCCAAGAGGGGGTGGGTAACCTTTGCCAATCCATTCAAACAAATTGCTCCCAGAGTACCGTGTGGTAATTTCGCATGATATTATTATGGTATAAAAAATCTTTAAATGCTTGAAAAAGTCAGGTTTTTGTAGTAAACATAGTAGCTAAAATAATCAAAGATTCACTACTCTCGACCAGGTTTTTAAACATAGTAGCTTTGAGTTTGGCTCTCTGTTTCCTTTTTATTCAGGGCGAAGCTAGGTTTTTCGATAAGTGGGGTCAGAACTTTAAACTATGTGTAATTCACTTTTCTAGTTGCTAATTGAAAGAAACACTTAGGATTAACAAGTTAATCAAAAAGTAGATATATATTAATAATAAAATGTAGCTTCGATTTACAATCTCGACGACTTTTCATACTTTGAAAACTATGGATGATAGCCTCGTTTGTAATGGTTTCAAAAACCCTTGATTTGTTTTGAGGAACGAACAAATTAGCACTATGTTTGGAAATTTTGTGGGTGAAGATTCTATTTGACTCTCTTTTTTCCTAACTACAAAACCCTTATATGGGCTGGAGCAAAAATAAATTTTAAAGTGGGATCAAAATTAGTAAAAATTGGGTAAAAATTATACCTATCTCTAAGAAAATTTGATAGCCAATGGAGTCGGCTGCCCACCCTTGTCTCTATGTCTCTCCACCTATGCTAAGAGATCCCACGAATAGCCAACCTTGACTTTTCGGGGACCTAAAACCATTGGCGGCTCTATAGCCAAAACTTGGGTTGTCAATTGAACACCCAAAAATACATATTATACGTGTAGTAATTTCATTTATGTTTTTTTTTTTTTGAACACTTAATTTGTTTTGGTATGAAAAGTGAAAACAGAATCAAGTATTGGGGAGGGCTGGCTCAAGGATCCCATGAATAGCCAGTCTTGACTTTTCGGGAGCCTAAAATCATTGGTGGCTCTACAGCCAAGCTTGGGTTGTCAATTGAACACCCGAAAATACATATTATACATGTAGTAATTTCATTTTATGTCTTCTTTGAACACTCTTAATAAAATAAAATAAAATAAAATCACAATTGAACACCTAATACATTAATCCGTATACTCTTAATAAAAAGTTCCTTACACCAGCTGTCCAAAAATCCACATTTTCCTCCAAGCCAATCTTCTCTCGCCACATCACCAAAGAAGTACAAAGCTGCGTAAGAAAAAGTTTGTGTGTGTGTTCTGGTGCTAACTTGTTAAACCACCGCGTTTTTCCAAAAGTTCAACCAAAAAATATTTACATACATTCACATCTTTTGGTGGAGTCCATATACATTTGAGGTATAATGTGTATGAATCCTAATGTAAATGTGCGTAAGTTTGTGTCAGTATTTATGATTATAAAATGATTGTTTGTTGAAAAAACTTGGCGTTCGCGGGGGAGAGAGAGTGGGAATCCCGTGTATCATGTTGGCATGTTGCTCATTAATTCTGAAAAGAGTGGTCCACTTTTAATTCTGAAAAGAGTGACCCACCAAAGCTCATGTTTTGTGCAAAAGGAATATTACAATAGGGGAGTGTATGAATCCCCAAGAACGGGGAATTATCAAACCCAAGGCCGGGGGGGCGGGGGTAACCTTTGCCAATCCACTCCAAATTTCAATCCATTCAAACAAATTACTCCCAAAGTACCGTGTGGTAATTTCGCATGATATTATTATGGTATAAAAAATCTTTAAATGCTTGAAAAAGTCAGGCTTTTGTAGTGAACATAGTAGCTAAAATAATCAAATATTCACTACTCTCGACCAATGACGCGGTGACAATTAATCTTTGCAGGTGGGATACCGACGCTAGCCACCTTTGTTGGTAGTTAAAGAAGCCAAAGGTAACACACATTATATATGTTGCCGTCCCTCGATGGAAATATCTCGTAGACAACGACACATAATATTTCTTGAGTATCCAATGATTTTCTCTTCATGTGATCACATGTGAGAAGGGTCTTGATCTTGAATGGATAATTCAAAAAAAAATTCTCAATAAGTCGAGAAACACAACTTCCGGACACAACTTTGTTTGGAGCCGTTTGATGCGTGTGGATCCACATGCATCGAATAGCTCTCGATGCAGTTGTGGTTGGAGCTGTGATTTAAAGCTAGCAACCTGTGTTCGTAGCACTGCCAAATTTTCTCCAAAAAGTTTCAGCCCACAGTGAACATCCAAAAGAACTACACTTTAAACACAGCATTTCCGATCCGAATCCAACATATAGAGAAAGGACCAAATCACCTTTCCTCCCCCATACCTTTCTCCGGACCAATGATTTTGTAGTGGAAAGGGAAAGATGGGTGACAATAAGAGAGAGAGAGAGAGAGAGAGAGAGAGAGAGAGAGAGAGAGAGAGGGGAAAAGGTAGCTCTATCATCATCAAGGCAAAAACTATTACTCGTACCAAAACATGAGGGAACTGAAAACCAAATAGCGTTGAATGCCCGGTGTAGCAGGGCAAAATGACAAGAGGTCAAGTACCCATTGCCATTCCCTTCTGTAGATGTTGTTCTTTTCTTGGAACAGAAAGACAAGTCCTTTTGCCTCATTTGTGATGAGAACTTTTTCACACATGCAGCTAGCTGAGCTGTAATGGGTACTCTGTGAGTGCGTAGCTGTAAAACTTTACCATGTCCCATTGCTTTACTTGGGACGTTATTTAGGATCGCTAGATTTCACCAAAGATTCCGGCCCCATCACTGATTTCTCATCCCGTCTCTCTCTCTGTTTGATCTCTTGAGGTGATGAGTGATTTGGCTCCATTCTACCGTACTTCTTTGTCTCAATTTTTTTTATTTTTTTTTTGTTACTCATCGTAACTTTTTGTTGAGTTTTTCATTGTAATTTTTTGAGTTAATCATTCGTCTAGACGAGAGAAATCAGAAAAATATAAAAATGTGAACCGCTATTGAAAAAAAATTTGTATAAGAGTATAAGATGACACGTTAAACAAAAAAGACAATTGTTTGGTATTTTTTCGTCTTTTTATTGAATTATTTTCTGCTTTAAGTTATAATTTTTTACTTTTCAGATTATTATGATGTGAATCTAACAAAAAGTGAAAAAGAATGGAAAATATACAAAGAGAAATTAAGGAGAATGACGCCAATTCAACATTGTATTCAGAAGAATTTTCATAATAACAGATTGAGGATTTTAATTTTGAGGGTCCGGTGATTGAGGGTAAACTGAAATAATTCGGTTGCGGATCAAAATTCTAGCTGCCACAAATATCTTTCTCCTCCCTTTCTCTCCCCCTAGAATTTCACACCCTTGTACGACGGTGAGAGGGGAAGGCATGGTATAGTTTTGTTTTTCGTCTCTTCAGATCAACAACTTGTCATGATTTGTGAGAGCTTTACGGAGTATCTCTCGTCTTTTCGAGAGTTAGTTTCGTCTATATATCATGTCCTTTCAGAGACGATATTGTTTCACAATGATATATGTGTCAACAGTGCTCTTACGCGGCCTACATGATATCTTTGGCGGGGCAACTTGTGGTGACTTAGCAGATCTGTAATTTTTTGGAGGTTCATAGGTGCGTTCATACTTGGTTGGAGTCATCGTCTGGGTATTTAATGGTGTTTTATTTTTTGTAGCACTTTATCCCTTTTGAGATCGCTGATTCTAGATATATGAATATACATCAGATTACGAGTGTCGTTGTTTGCGTCATGCTCAATATCTGGGTCGGGGTGAAAGACATCGCTGCCTTGTGTTTTTCTCGTCTTATAGTAGTTAGATGATTAGTTTGGCTTTGTCCTAAATATTTGTAATGAACTTCGTTATGTAAGTGTAGCTAGGCTATTATAAATATAACCTTCTCCATTTTTTGTATTAAAAAAACCCTATACCAAATTGAATTTTACCCAAATTTTTACTCAATTTGAATTAGACTAAAATTTGCAAGCATATTTCTCCCCTTCTTATTGCAACGATATCTTTAATGAAGCTTTTATCTTGAATTTGTTCATTAGGATGTTTCATAACAGAAGATGAAGTTCTAGAGTGATTTATGCACGTGCCCCAAATGATAACCTCACCTCTCACGTGTGTGATTTTGCACAAGATCATGATAAGTGAACCCCTTTGGCTCTTTGTTGTTCTGGCTTATACTCGGCCTTAAAGGTCCCTGTCTTCCTCAGATTTACATGACAAAAATGGTTAAGGATACTGTCTCTTCTTCTTACAAGCAAACAAATCCGAAAACCTCTATATTCGGATTTCTTTGTCAATTGATGGTACTCTCTCTTTAAGTCAAGACAAATATCATTTGAATAATTTCAAAAGGGTATGATTGTCTACCACAAGAATTCAAGCCATTGACAAAGTTATTAGAAAATTAAGAAAAGTTCGAAACGTGTGCAAGGAAAATTAGGGGTGATCGAGCATGGATCGGATTGGTCTGGTTTTATAGTAATCCAATAACCAAACTATTACTTACGGATTATGAATTTAGATAAACAAATCAACCCATAAAATTCATAAAACCAAACCAATCCAAACCATTCAAAGGCGGTTTGGTTTCGGCTTTGAACCACGGTTTGCTTAAAATTGAGCTATCATCACTATAAACTATTTTAAGTACTTAAAATTGCATAGATAACTTAGACTAAAAGTTATATTGAAATTAGTATATTAAAATCATTAAAACTCACTAACATCAACCAACTAAAATAAGAATGGAATGCATCAGAAAATAATTTACCAAGAAAAAAGAGTAGGAAATCACTTTACTAAGTCCAAATCGTGTATGTTTAGCGTAATGAAATTGTAGGAATAAGAAGTTGAGGAAATTAATATTGGAAGTGAAAGAAAAGAATAGGGTGGTGGAATAGAGTATTAGATAAGGAAATTAAGTTTATGAAGTATATCTAAACAAATTATATATATGCACATATATCACACGGTTCGGATCAGTTTGGAACCAGAACCATTAACGTAAATCCATAAACCAAATCATTTAACATGGTTTCAATTTTTTTTTAAACCGAGACCTAACCACATCATTTAAAAACCAAACCAAACTATTCGGTTTGGATTGGATTCACGGTTTCATGGTTATTTTGCTCACCCCTAAGGAAAATGATATTGACATTCCAAAAATTGATGGAGGCACTCCAAAAAAAAAAATGGCTTTGAAATTACACTGATTGTGGAGTGCCTGCATCAATTTTTGAAGTGTCAATATCATTTACCGTACAGAAAAATGGCCCCAAACATGTGTAGGACCGCTCTATTTGTATCCGAAATGTCACAATATTGCACAGGAAATACATGTTCTGAAATCAGGCTGTTGATAATCGGTTATTGACTACATTGGCAGCAACATAACGGGCAGGGTAGGTTGGTTGGTGTTCAACCCTTCCAGTGAGAATGGGCGTTCAATAGTAGCCTAATTATCGTTCCTCTACGGAAGGACTCGGGCAAATTCTGAACACGTGCACTCGCTCATACGCATAAAACAACCGGAAAAAGGCAACGAAATGAAGATTATATTGCAGAGAAGTAAAATGATGGCAAAGAATTTGGATTACAAGCCATGCCAAAACAAATTGTCCAGAGAATGTTGATCCAAGAGTTGAGTTAAAGTAGGAGCACTTAGATTACTCTCATCATTAGTAAACCAGAAAGGGTTTTCGTAACCCTCATTCGCTGTGATGGGCTCTTCTAATCCAAAGTACCCGACTTCACCCTGGGCGCCATCGTCGATGTACTTTTGGTCACCGGTTCTAACATTGTTGTTAGATGGTAGCTCAAAACATGTGTCGGCGGGGGCACTAACGTTCTCCACTCCTTTTCCTTTTGGTGGGAGTGGTTCTGATGGAGCTTTGAGTGTGGCTCTCTGTTTCCTTTTTATTCCGAGCTTCTTGCTCAAATGAGTGTTCCAGTGGTTTTTCACTTGGTTGTCCGTTCGTCCCGGCACTCGCCCAGCTATTAAAGACCACCTACAAGATTAGAATTCACTAATTCAATTTGATTAAACAAATATAATTAACGGTAATACTGTAGTAGGGGATATGGTCCCAAAAAAAAATATTGGAGCAGGGACTGTAATGAAAACTGAAGGACCTTCTGTGCAGAATTTGTGTACAACATTTTCTGTTTTACAATCATTTATTAATATATTCTTGGATAGTGTGGCATTTAATTTTATTATCATTTAATTTTCTGTTTTACTATCATTTAATTTACAAAAACCCAAAAAATAAAAAACTTATCTTGGATAGTGTGGCATCAAATTGACATTTAATGTAGGTGTTTTAAATTTAAAGGAAGATAAAAGAACCACAAAATCTATATCACCCCACTGTATATGCGGAAAGTTTAGCACTGTGCATAAATCCAGATACAGAAGTGTTTAATTAGAATCACATTCATTAGATCATTCCGACCATATTTTTAATCGAATCTGAATTTGTGCACCAAAGTCAGTACGCGTAGCATTAATTGCTCCTTTGGGCAAAAACTTACATGAGGTCCTAGGTTCCATTCTTACGGAGGTCAAACATTCCAAACATTGGGGCCACCGGAGATTATGCCTGGTCGTTACCTTCAGGACCCCGGAATTAGTCGAGGTACGCCCAAACTAACCCGGATATCCGGTTATTAAAAAAAAAAAATGCTACTACCACACAAACTAGTGAGTGTGTGTAATCCTACACAGGTATTTGAATGCCATGTACTATATGTTGTCAATCAACGATAACTACAAATGAATACATGTGAGTTGAAAGGAGACATGAATAGCAGAATAGGAATAGAAGTAGGAAAAAACAACAGTGATTGCCGTAACATCGAGCAATTAATCAGTGTCCCTAGAGCACCGTCTGGGGGCACCTACTACACCACACATTGGGTGTAGGCGTGTGGTGAAGAAGGCTCCTAGAGTACCACATGGGTGCTCTGATGACAAGTATTAATTTTCTCATAACTTCATTTCAGTGAAACAGCTAATGGGAAAGACACATTTCCTAAAGAAAACAGAGAAGACAAAAAAAAAAAAGAGAGGAAGATTTCTACTCTCTTATTGTGTTTTCAATTTCTTTCTTTATTCATGTACATTTATAAATTATAATATAGTTCTTGCTTCATTCTTGAGCGGGCAACATTATATATTCACGTGATTAGAAATAAACAAGCACGTGTTATGAAAGAAAAAAGAGTGTAAAATCAATCCCGAAAAAAAAAAAAAGGCGATAGGAAAACCGATATAGAATTGGTTTTCGCACTTTTCATTTGTACTATTGCACTCTTTTTTATTTGTTTGAATTTGCTGCATTATTCAATTTCTCAACTGGGTACCTAAGATGTAGAAATTAAATGCAACTAGTTGAATTAAGAAGATAAGGAGGAAAACCATAAAGATAAATACTCCATTCGTTCCTGAATAAGAGTCTACTTTTGTCAATGAAATACTCGAACAAAAGTGATTTTTTTTTGAACTAAATAAACTAGTCATTGTCTTCTCATTTCCATAACTCCAGCCCCCACCAAAGAAAATAAAAAGCCTCTTTTTTTCACCTAATCTTTCTTTAGGTCTTTAGTTTATCAATAATACTACGGACACGCTGACCGGCCACTCTCCAATCACTCATCTCTCACACATGTATGAGACCTATCTTACAATTAAATGTGTGAGACTGACTCATATGTAAAAGGAAAGTGGTCGGTAGAAGTGTAAGTAGCATTGTTATTCTAGCACGGGACATCCTGTATTTCCCAAAAAAAAAAAAAAAGGGAGTATTTATGCAAATTGGAAAAGAAGAAAACCTGTTTCCCAGTAGATTATGCAGCCGAATAATGAGATCGTCTTCTTCCTCTGAAAAATTGCCATGTTTAATGCTCGGACTCAGGTAATTGATCCACCTTAATCTGCAACTCTTTCCACACCTCTTCAATCCTATCCTCATAACAACAACAACAACAACAAAAACCCAATTGTAACCAAAGTATTTCCAGTTACTAAAAAAATTTGAACATAAATTCCTGTCGCAAATCCAAGAAATTCCCTGTTTTTTTTTTTTATAACTAAAATCCGTTTACTCCACTTTTGAATGGTCGACTTAAATTAAATAAACCTGTGACTTTAGCAACTCGATTCCACCGTCCTTTGCCGTGCAGCCTTATGTAGTCCATGAGAACTCTGTCTTCCTCCTCTGTCCACAACCCTTTTCTGTGTCCCTTCTCTCCTCTTTCCATTTTTCTTGGAAGCTAAGAACTACGGGGAGAGAGAGAGAGAGAGAGAGAGAGAGAGAGAGAGAGAGGGAGGAAGGGAAGGAGGGAGAGGTGTTCTAGAGAGAGAGAGGGTGTTGCAATGTTGGGGGATTGGAGTTTGATATTTGGGGAGTGTGTGTTGTGTATGCGTGGCCAATGGCGATTATATATACATGTGAATAGTAAGTGTGTAAAGTTGACCCAAAAATACCTCAATAAAACCCGCTTGTCTCCACAATTCTATTAGGCACGTATGTGTTTTTTTTTTTGTATTTTTTGTATTTTTGATATATACACTATTCATAGGGTCAACACCAATTTCTACACACCTTGAACAATCTTCGGAGACCAATCCTTTCGTCCCCTTGGCCGGGAACAATCTTTCGGCATATTTGGTCGACTCTGAAATCAATCTTTGAGAGGTAATTCTTGAATGAGGGAAAAAGATGAGATTGTGATAGGAAAATTATGTGGGAATTAAGAAGTGTTGGGTAATACTTGATTTGGCTTTATGGGAATAAAGAGTGGAATTCTTCCTTATCCAATTTAAGATTATTCCTCCCTTCTTCTTTGATCCGGATCCTCTACGGTTTATGTTTTGAACCAAAGAAGACAATCATAATCGTGACCGTCCATTAGTTGATTGGTAAGAAGGTCAAAGTTTAAAAATACATCTAAACTATTGAAAATACATCTAAACTATTAATTGCAACAGATAAACGGTCTCGATCAGGACTTTTTTCTCCAGTCCAAAACATGAACCGGAGAGGATCCGGATCTCCTCTTCTTTGTTCTCCCAATAACGAGCATGCCCCTTGGAGCAACTCCAACTTTGGCTTCAAATATTGGGACATGACATAAAATTTAAAGGTTTATGTGTGTGACATCTCTAAATTTTCAGCCACAAAACCCACTCTCCCCAACTGTAGTGTCAAATAATTTGTGGCTTACCTGATCTCGAGATAAATTTGAAGGCATTTAATTGCTAACCTCTCTCAGATTGTTTACTTGATCTCGTGATAAATTTGATTTACTTAATTATTCTGAAGATAAATTTAATAGCTTAATACTTAATTGATATCTGTTAGTGCTTTATGATTATTTTTGAAGTTAAATTTGATTTTAAAATAAAAAAACATACTCCCTTCGTCCCAAATTATTTGTCTGATCTGCAAAACAAGAACTCAAAAATAATACATTTCTCTCAAGGAAAAATTCAAAAATTTTCATAAATTGAAAGAACTCATCAATATCTAGTAAATTGTTGAAAAATCTTTTAATTATTCTTGCAAAAATTATATTATTTTTACGTACTTATTTGTGAATCGGACAAACATTATGGGACGGGGAGAGTAGTAGGTTAATGCTTATCTAAGTTCCATTTTAAAAAATATGCACTTTACCTCGTGAAAGAGCGTCGACATTATTTTCTTGACTTTTACATTCAGATGAAACACTAGGACCAAGATAGGACATGTATTTTTGCAAGTTGGACTAATTTTTGTTGTAAGAGCATCCGCAATGGAAATAATTAAAATTAATAACCAAAATGTGTAACGGCAGCATTTGATTATCCATTTAGTGCATAATCAAACTTAACAAACTTTACCTCCACATTGGTTATTTTTGCATCCCTATAAAAAAAAACCCCCACAATACGCAATGCACCTATGTCGAATTACAAACGAGTTCTAATCACGCACCCGACCACACCAAATTATTTTTCTCGATGAGACGATTCTAATGTGGGGTGTTTTTTAGTTTTTTAGTTTTGAATTTGGTTATTGGGTTTGATTATTGAGTTTTGGTTATTGGTAAAAGTTGTTAAGTTTGGTTATGGAATAGGTGGAATTTGGTTATTTGCTAAAAGATTTGTTGTAACTTTGATTATTACAATGTGAGGTATTTTTTTAGCATTGTTGTTAAGTTTATTTATCCATACCAATTTGCTTATTACAATGTGAATGCTCTAATATTATTAATGTTCGCTCACACTACCCTTGAATGCTGAGTCCGTTCCTGACAATAGAATCAAATAAGTTTGGTTTTTTTATCATTACACATAGATAGAACTGTAGTTTGGAACCGGAATCATTAGTGTAGGTAAATTCACAAATCAAATCCTATGAATTGTCTTTTAATTTTCTTTGAGACTTGAACCACCGAACCAAGCTACTCCATTTGAACTAAATTCGGGTTAGATTTGCAATCTGAGAGAGGCAGGCATTTAATGTAAATGTCTGCCTTCAAACCTGGGGACATGCCATGTACATTCGGGTCATCCGGTTCGGCAATCCAACAGTCTATATTTCATCTCGACAACGAACCTGGGGACATGCCGTGTACATTCGGGTCATCCGGTTCGGCAATCCAACAGTCTATATTTCATCTCGGCAACGAACACGACTCGGATGCTAGGGAGGGGCTGCATGGGGGCCACACTTTTCAAACTAGCTAGAGTGATCGCACCAACGATTCAGAGAAAGTGTCGGAGTAGAGTATACGTCTGCTACGATAGCATGTGGTGAAGCCTGTCGTTGTTGTACTCCTAGCTAGTTGCCAGTGAGAGCAGATCGATGCAATGAGGGGAGGCTTTGTTTTGTACGTATTGTATGGTGCCCTGTAAACCACGACGTTTACACTTCGTATGTTCATAAATGTTTGGGACCTACTATCATTAATGTTTGAGTGACCTGTCATCATTTGTCCCCCTGGGGTCGATCCCCCGTCCCAAAAATCTCCTCTTGGGATTTTCTCGCTGTTGAATTGAGTGAATTTTTGTTTTAATGTTTTAAATTTAATGGCTGAAAAATCCCTCGACACATGAGTTTTCGGCAAAGAGGTATGACCATGGCTTCTTATCTTCTCTCTCTTTCTACCGTACATCGGCCAACCAGTAGAATTAATTGGCCATCCATTAATTCTTGGGTTTCGCATCGGAGATAGGGTTGTAAACGAGTCGAGCTCAGCTCGCTTAATCATCATTTACTAAATAAGCCGCTTTAATTGAACCAGCCTCGCTTAATGAGCCTAGCTCGCAAGCTGCTCGGTTCGTTTACCGTCCTAAGATTCAGAGATTATCAGGATTTGTTGGCACTCAGAAGTGTGATTTGACGATGGCCTGATCCGTGAGTTTCTCTGGGCCACCACGTCCATAACCGTTTTTTATTAGTCCATATTCGTACAAAACTTTCTCTGCAAGTCCTCTATGGGAAAATGAAGGCCCAGCACGTATTTTAATAATTAATACCCGTCAATAATATTTTCAGCATTAATAAATATTCTCAGCATGTCCTTAGCGGGTATTAATTATCAAAACAGGTTATTGGCCGTCATTGTCCTGTCCTCTAATAGTTACTTTTATGAGTTATGACCACATGTGCAAAACTTCCGTCTGCTACCGTGCATCTCAATGCACTAAAGATATAGAATTCCCTGTTTTCGCTCTAAAAAATCATCTTACTACGCTCTCATTCTTAGCACTGGCTCTCGAGAATTTTAATAATTTGTGATGTTTCTGAAAAACAATAATATCATACTGACGCTCTTGTTCTTACTCACACACCTTTATAAGACAATAGTGCACAACAAGAAACTGGCTTTAGGTTTTATTCCATTGATCCAATTCGTTAATTTACATAGAACCTCAATGTGTTGATCTTAATGACATAATCATGTTGATCAGATATATAAGTGTCTCATTCAAGGTAATTTTTGTTTTGAATGTGAGTTTTGACCATTAGGACAAACATGTTCGATAAAATATATATCGTGCTGATCTAGATCATCATATGATTACCAGTATTGCATTGGAATACATATCACAATTCACTTTTAGGATACAATATACCAAAGCATTTTGGTGTACCATAGAAAAATTCCATTTGACATAGAAAGTTTTCAAGACAGAGAGAGGAAAGGGAAAACTAAAGAATAATGGTAAAGTATTCGAAGGTTGAAGAGGCTGGATTTCGTAGGGAAAATGCCCTAACATTTAAGGGTGTTGATAAAGAGAAATTGGGTTCCTACGGTGTATGTAATATATATACACACACTTAGGATCCAATGAGGGATCCCGCACGGGCTTACCGTGCGGGACTCCCCTTTCCCAAGCGAATTACAACGATCCGAGCTGCACAATGTGTTCAGAATGTGATTTTAAGGATACCCGCGAAAAATCAGCAAAAAAAAAGATCTGGAAGGGCTTGATTCGAGTAGTTTTTTACTGAACCGTTCAATAAAAAACTGTTCGGAACAAGCCCTTCCCGATTATTTTTTTTGCTAATTTCTCGCGGGTATCCTTAAAATCACGTTCTGATCACTTTGAGCTGCTCAAATCGTCGCAATTTGCTCGGGAAAGGGGAGTCCCGCACGGTAAGCCCATGCGGGATCCCTCAAGAGATCCGGACTCATATACACTTTTTTATATATATATATAATGTTGTAAAACTATGGGTACACCATTTGGTGTATACAAAATGTACACTAAGTTTCACAAGACCCACTTCAGGGTTCCATACAAATGATCGGAGTCGCTCAATATTTTTAACACTTTTTTAAGGGCCCCTGCAAAAAATCAGCTCATCCGGATATCAGTAAAGACTTCAACGATTCTATGCCCGATTTGCTAACAGGAAATTGAACAAGCCCTTACCAATATCCGGATGAACTAATTTTTTTCAGGAATCCTCAAAAAAAATATTTTAAAAAATTTAACGGCTCCAATTATTTGTGTAAAACCCAAAATGAATCCCACAAGATGCGGTGTACATTTAGCGTACGCCGAATGGTATACCCATAGCAGGGCTTGAACATTGAATGTGATTCAGACGGCTCATACAAATAGTCCATACAATTATGTACTTACCAGAGGCTAGATAATTGATTGGCTTTCTTATGTACGTTGTGTCATATCATCCTCAGTGGGGTAAAATAGATTTCAAACCTTCAATAAAACTATGGGCACAGGGTACATCATTTGGTGTACATTAAATTTACACCGACTCTTATGAGACCCATTTAGGAATTTAATACAAATGATTGGTGCCACTCAACTTTTTCGAAACATTTTTTAAATATTCTTGTAAAAAATTAGCTCCGTATAAGCTTAATCGATCCTACGCCCAAAAATAGGAGCTCTATGTTCAATCAAGTTAGTTTTTTATTTAAATAATCTACTTCATGAGCTTTAAAAAGAAAATTCGATCATAAATGACAAACCCTTGTCTTTCTCATTTGATGACATTAACAAACACTTCACATACACAATTACACACCCTAATCCCACCATCTTCTTGAAAGCAAATTAAAACAAAAACAAAGCCCCATATGAACTTATCCCAAGAACTAATATCCCCCAAATGCAAATCTAACCCAGACCAAAGACTTTTTGAGACCTCCACCTCTTAGGTCACTGCTATTGCGCCAACCCCGCAACCTGTAAGGGTTGAAAGGGATGAATTTACTGCCATTGCGCCAACCCCGCAACCCGAAAGGGTTGAAGGGATGAATTTATGGTCTGCTCCTAGTTCCATCCTTGCTTCTTAAAATTGAGACCGATCAACTTCAAGCTGTGAAGTAAATGACCTCCAAGAGTTTCATAGGCCCGGTTTGGCTCAATAGTTCAACAGGACTAGTTTTTTTTTTTAAAATCTTTATTCATAGTATTTTGACAAATTATGGAGTAAAATAAACTAAAGTTTCATAGATTAGAACTATATTTGACAAATTAGAAAACCGTGCAAAAAAATATATATATACAACTTCCCTCTGACAATATTTTTTTTATTTTGAAGAAGTTGCATACTTTAAGAGCTTTTTTATGCAAAGCAGAAAAGGGAATCAAACGAAAAGGCATTTCAAATAGAGCTGCTTAAAATCCATGAAAAACCAATAAAGAATCCCAGAAATACAAAATGCAAAACCACTACAATGAGTTCTAAAAATGTAAATATTGCATTGCCTGGAAAAACAGTTGTATTCATAAAGCCCAAGAAATTATAATAAAAAGAGAAACTCAGAAGACACCTATAAAAATTTGTGTTAGGACATACATTACCAAAATTCCCCAGAATGCTTCTGGAACTATACAACATTTCAGAGTGTTGCACATGAATTTTTAATTCTTTTTAAAAGAAATACTTTCCAATTCTTCAACTTCCTCTAACCAGCTTGAGTCGTTTCCAGACAGATAATAATGGTAGATTTCAAACCAGCAAGTAAATGCCCTGAGAAAAATATCAAATGTAGTCATAAGCAGTAAAGAGAAGAAAGAGGATTAAGACCGAAGAAATTAGCTGAAGACCCACTAATAGGACCCAAAGCTTTCTTTTTTGGGTGCCGAGTGAGTACCACGTGGCGGTGCCCATTGGCGATCCCAGCCATCCGAACGTGTTTTGGACGGCCCGTATTTATTCCCTCTCTCTCCCCTCACCCGACACTCTTTTTCTCTCTAAAATCCGGACCGTCCAAAACACATTAGGACGGCTGGAATCGTCGATGGAGTACCACATGTGTGGTACCGCCCAGCACCCAAAAACTTCTCATTTCACGGACAAACAGCCATTTTAAGAAAAAGAAGAATGTACCAATTGAGTAAAGCGTGCATAAGAAATGTGATGGACCAACTTGATCATTGCACTCTTTGGAGCAGTTTATCCACCATAATCTTTTGCTGCAACCCGCTCAAAGACTCTGAATTCATGATTGCATTCGATACAAGGATGACTGTAGATGGATCCTCTGCGTTAACCTACAAAGATAGAGAAAAATACGAAAGCAGCAGAATTAGCAAGTATTTTTAGCTTAAAACAAGGAGCCAAACTGAATTACAAAATAATAGGGGTAGCAAACGAAAACATGTCTCAATAGAGAAAAGTGTGTTGACAATTCCAATTTAAGAGCAAGGAACTGCTTTAACCCGACTGAAAGTAAGAAGGCAAGTCAAGCTCATACCCAAACACGGCCATTTAAACCAACTGCTATCTCAAAGGAGAGCTTCTTCCCAAGAGTTTCAAGAACCGGACATGTTGGGGAGTTGAGGAGCCTAGGAAAAAATAAAATCTCAGAACATGTCACAACTAAAAATATCTTTTTTCTTAGAAATCAAAAAATTAGAAGCAGACGAGAACTCACATTCGTGCAAGGCCGGTTGAGGACTCAAACATGTAGCCATCTTTAAGAGGGCCATACTCTGCTGCTTTACCAGTGGCTGTGACACATGAATAGTATTGCAGAAATGACAGATCAAATAAAATGCTTAATTGGCCAATCATTTCAGAAGTAACAAACAATATCTATGGGCGCCATATAGAATGGAGTTCGGAAGTCCAAAAAACCAACCATCAGTGCATGACAGTTCAGGATTCATGCCCGTGTTTGCCTTCACAACCCGAACATAGAGCAAAGTACCTACCTGCAAGATCAAGTCAAAACCAACTGGAACATTTACCAAAGAGGCAAAGATGCAATACAGCAGAAAGCACAAATTAATAGTGAATTTTAAAGGACATCAATGGTGCTAATAGGGCAAATATTATCACAAACGAAGAATTAAAAAAATCTCAAGGTTGAGGGTTGCAAATGTACATTATAAAGTATAAACAATCACCTACACAAGACGTAACCTCGGGGACACTCACAACCATTTGCATAAGAGAAAATCATAGGTACATTCCTTTCATTACAAATGATGCAACGTGATATATTTGAGTAGTGACAGCAATTTTGATAGGTTGTCGCAGAACAAAGTAATCCTCATGATATTGGTTATGCTGTTCTTCATGGAAGAGCAAGAAGAGGATATATTATATTACATCTCTCTTTATATTTTGATATATCCTTCCCAGAGTACAAGAGCAGATCAGCCAAATAACCTAAAGCCAAAGTTAGCATTCAGAGAGAAATTGTACGTCTCCACCTTCTGTGAAGCACTTAAATGTGTTGTCAATTAACTGGAAAAAGACAGAGACACGTGTAAGACCCATCTGGAAAAATTCATTCCAAAGACTAGAGTCACTAGACAAGTTCAAATTCAGATCGGTAGTCACAAAAGTAAGGTTTAAAGATGAGAAAACATAGGGGGGCAATGAAGGACAAATATCAAAGACATCAACTTATTTACAGTAACGGCTGTTCATTGAAAGATGATAGAGGACATGTCTATAAAACTCAATACAGCCATAACATCTTCCAAACCCATGGACAATATTTTCAATTTCAAGGACAATTGCTGAACTTAAAGGTACATATGGCCCATCGTTTTTTTCAAATCACATCCCATGGGAACCCCATATCCTCCTAGTGGATGTGATTTACCCCATCAAAAGTTTCCATTATCATGCGCTATGAATCATGGGTACTTCTAAAATCAAGTTGTAATCGTACCCTGTAACATACCGCATACTGCTACTTTGCATGGTACTTCTACATATATACCAGGTATATGAAACACATACCGAAATTTCTCTCCATGACTTTTGATGCACCCAAAAGTACACTGATATATCAAGCAATACCCCAGTATACATCAAGCAGTACCCAACACAAAGATGAAGCTAAGTTGATAAGACATCCTTTTTCTATGCTTAACATGATTGTAAATAAATATTTGGTCCACAAATTCATTATTACAATGGCATTAACTTCTGATTTGTACCTCAAAATTGGTGTTAAACTGTTATTTGATGTTGGATTCTTAATAGCCAAGTCATTTAGCTATTTCATTTTTTTGCAGTGTAATAATTACGGGTCATTCACTTCTGTAGATTATAAAAATGCATTTGTTATAGTCGTACCCTACAGTTTCAAGATTTTGCCGCATCGTACCCGTGCACGTGATTCTTAGATCATAAGCATGTTCATGTTAACTATCACAAGTAACTAGAACTCAAAATCTCCAGTATCAGTCAACAAAAAACACAATTGCGTATTGCAGTAGTTGAACATTAGGCATGCACCTCAAATTTAGGTATGTTTCTCCTTGTTCCTCCTTCAAATGCGAGTACAGGAAGATACGCCAATGCAGGCCCTTTAATGTCCACAAGGAAGTTCTGAAATTAACCAAATAGAGACTCTTAGTAACAGGTTATAGATGACGTACATAGATTTTAAATAAAAATACTGAACAGCAAAATATATTGGACACCAGTGACAATGCATTCTGAGCAAATCACAATGCATTCTGACCCAACAATCAAGAAAAAATTCCCAATGACTAGCCCATTAGTATCAACACAATTCAGCATTTTCAAACGAAGTCCACCCTCTTTATATCCAGCACAAAGATGCATTTAACCTGTACTTTATGCTCGATCCATATCAATTGTCCGAAGTTGGAATCGATAGACTCGATTCTAATGCTAACTTCTAACAATAACACAAACTACTCAAGTAGAGAAAGGAGGAGAAGCTTTCTGGATCATTAGCAGGTACTAGATTGATAAGCATAATGCTTGGACAGTGACTCAAGTCAGAGTCTGTGACATACATAAGTTTTTATTATTATTATCATTTTTTTTTTAAATTTGTCTACATCAGTTTTTGTGATGTCTGTCTACATCCCTTCTAAATCGCTTAGCAAAATCAAAAAGTACCTCAGAAATAGTAATCATAGTCAAGAAAGTCAAAAAGTAGACAAATTTTAGTGCGGTTTGAAGTTTTCCTTAAAAGAAAAAAATACTTGAAACATATGTACCAAAATGAAGTCTGGTATGCATGTTTCACACTTTTACAGGTGGATAAGATTTTGTATAACTCAAACTTAACAGAATGTGAGATTTGGTTATATTGATTTGTATTTTTTCACTGCTCTTCTTCCCCATGTTTAAGTTTCTGGTTCATAGACATATGCGACCTATGTAGCACGAATACGGACACAGACTCAGCAGAGGACATACATACAGCGGGTGACACAGACCAAAAAACGTGGGCACGTCAATTCTTAATAAATTGGGGACATGGACGTGGCAAGGGTCACGTCAATGTTTTTAGTATCTTTTTTATTTATGCAAACATGCATTGTAACCACTAAATATGTAGGTTAAAACTCCCATCGAATGCATTATCGACCGATGATGTGTGCCTATACACATACCCCTATGTTTCATATTACAAGTCTGGCCCAATACCTAAAAAGCTATAAATATTTCACCCCCAGAAAAGCTTTTAAAATTACAAAACTCATCTCATGTGTCCCCGGCATGTCCGCAGCGTATCCCACTATAAAAAAAAAAATTAGAATTTAAGGGGGTGTCAAGTGTCCCTAAATTGTCCGACAAAGATATGGCGATCTCTAGGAGTGTAGGTGCTTCAAAGTCTGTTACATATGCTTAAGTATCTACAACTGGGGAAGTTTCCCTCCACCGAATCTTCTTTTTTCTTTTTTTGGTAACCAAATCTTCTTTTTCTTCCCTCCAAATATTAATGTTGGAGTACCTCTAGCTAATAGCACTTAAGAACTTAACTTCTAAAGCATACACGGCAGTCAGATTTTTTTGATCTTTTGTCTCTCAAAAAAGAAGAGAGCGCACCCAACACTGTCTCTCCCCTTCACAGCCCTTCACGAGAGAAAGAGGGTGGGTGCCTTCAATTCATTTGATCTTCCCAACAGCAAAATGTCCTTAATCCACTTTATGATCTCACTTCTTCAAAACTTGCTCTCAGCAAAAAGGAGATGCGAGAGCTATGGAGCCTCCAAGGGTTGCTTTCTACTTAATTTGTCATGTCCTTTGTCATAATACCAGATGATTTTCAAACCGTTCATCCTTATAAGTAGAAATATACTCCTTTGTTTCTTATTATGGAAAATTGCAAAACTGCACAGATAACAAAAAAACATTCTTCCAAACATTTCTAGGATGAACCCTCGTAAAGTATTTGAAGGCCACCCACACTAGGAATTGCCAAGCCATGTTACATGGACTTCTACACGTGTAAGGTATCTGTGTAGGACATTCGAGACTTGGGTACGAGTATGAAATATGTGTCTCGCATTTTAAGTTGGACAGTCATCTAGTATGTGTAACAAATAAACATATTGTGTCATGTCCCTTATCCTTGCAATGAGAATTATATGAATCCAACCCTTAAACACATATTTGCGCCAATACCCATACCTGAGTCCATGTAACATAGCTGGCTAGTGATTGGGAAGGAACTAATAGCTTAAGTTTTGGCTAGTTTGACGTGTCTTCACATGTTTAATCAGATTTGGGCTTCAACAAGTTTTGGGACTCAAACTGGTACCATACCCCTAATGGTTCTTCAAGACACCTTCAAACACAATATTTGCATTAAAACATCACGGTTGAATGAAGGCTAGCATCCTCCTTTCATGCTCAACCAACTAAAGACAAAAAGACAGTTTCTTTTCCAAGCACCATGGTATGTACTTCTTATACTTACCCAAGTTTCCCTTGCTCTCAGTTCTCTATATTGCTACTGGATAGAGCCTTACTTTCTCTCAGTTCTCTATATTGCTACTGGATAGAGCCTTACTTTCTAAATGACTCAAAGTCATGGACTTCTTCCATAATACAAAAGCAGAACCATTTCGCTTTATGAAAAAAAAAAAAATTAACTAGCATGGCTTTAAAAATAAATTCATTGCACATAGTGGAGGACCAAACCAAAATATTTCTACTTTCGACAAGCCTCTAATCAGAAAGTTTGACCATATCTGAAATTAATAGACCATCAACATGCACATCATTTGAGTGCTTACATCTGCTTTAGAGTCCACCATAATTCCAAGAATATTATCCCCCACAGAAGGTGCATACTGTATAGAAGAATGTTCAAACACAAATTAGAACATCTCTGTAAGAGAAAAAGACACAGAATAATTAAATGTAATAAATGCACTAAAACTGATAACTAGATAGTGCAATAGACAGCAAAACCCAACACATTCAGTTTTGAGAGAAGAATTATAAAACATGAAAAATCATTCAAACTGTGATGTAGATTGGAGTGTCCATTAATAAGCCTAGTATATAAGACCAAACCAATCAAAAAATATTGAAAACATAGATGAACATTTAGCTACTAAGGCAAAGCAAATGTCACAAACAAATGCAGAGTAAGAGCAACATAACTTAATGCTGAGACTCCATCCAAAAAGATACTCCCTTACTCCCAAAAAGATTGTCTTGTCCGCAAAACGAGAAATTAAAAAAATGCATTTTGGTTCGAAACATTTTAAACTTTTTCCTGCAAGATCAACGAGTTCCTTTTTAATTTCTGAAAAAAATCTGCACTTGTTCGAATAGAAGCATATTGTTTTTAAGTTCTTGGTTTGCTGATCGAACATTCTTTTTGGGATGGAGGGAGTATATTGATCTTTTTGAGTGCCACTTCCAAGTTCAAATCTTAGCTCCGCCATTGCTTCTTACCTTGTTGGCTTCTAATCTCTACCACTATCCTTGTACTGAAGAAAGTAGGAATTCATCTCAGTCCTCCACTCCTTTTTCTCGTCTCTCCTGCACTCCCCTTCTTTTCTCATGATTAAGTCGCTAAAGAAGCATACACGTTCGCCTGCTTTCCTCCTCGTGAATCAGAAACTATATGGGGTACTAATTTTTGTCAACTCATTCTCTTTCATTCTTGTCTTTCTCCTCCCTTTCAACAGGATATATCAGAAATGCATATTTGCCAACCTCATGTTTGAAAAGAGTCTTTTGGAAGGTTGTTTGCATCACCTAACTTCAAGCATTATGCTATCATAAGCAAGGTTAACAGAACGAGGTGAATCCACTGTAAAATCAATGTACAATAACTCATTGATCATTTAAAGCTTGACAATTCAGCAGCAGACAATAATCCAAGATGCATACATAGAATGAACACATAAAATGTACAGATTTCCCAAGCGATTTACTTGGACAAAAACCAACACACTGTGTAGTTCCTACAGCATCAAAAAGGACAAAGGCAAACTTTCACATAATACCATATTGCCATACAATTTAATGCCATACTCACTCTTTTCTGGGAGCTCTCAACCCAATACTTGTTTGGCTTTAGAAACCTCAACTTCCCAGACTTCATGACCGAAAGGGCATCACAGTCCTGAAATTTTTCGTACACACGAAGAATGTCGAGAGTCAAGTGACAGAGAAAATAATTGATGAGCAATTTATTTGAGTCACACAGACAGCAATAAAGCAGAAGTTGAGGAATAAAGTGTGCATCGGATTGTGGGACTCCACACTTCAGCATTGACAAAAAAAAAAAAAAAAAGTTCAAACATTACAAATGGGAAAACTGCTACCCGGAGCGAAAACCAAGTGTTTAAGAGCAATACCTAAGAAACAAAAGAATTATGAAGAGTTACAAATAGTCTATTTGAGAAGGCCCAGTAACCATATACGCAGTCTTCATACCACTTTCTTTACCGTTGTCAAAATCCACAAGGCGATTCATAATAAACCAGACTGAGGGATAGTGAATGAAATAAGCTTGTGAATTGAAGAACAAACAAGAAAGAAGAACAAGACCTGACGAAGACCGCCCCCAAGCTTGATTGTTTGATTGGCCATGCTAGAGAGATCCAGAACCACATCCCCTGGAACCTAAACTCATTATGGCAAAAACACTTACATTCACAGTAGATTTATGCATTGAAACATAATGTGTACATAAAACAGGGAATGTCTTTTTCTTGTTAAGAAATAGTTGATGTTAACACTCACGACAGGTTGGTCAATGAAGCTCTTTGGCAGATTTGAGGGCTTAGCTTCCATCATTTTCCTGTCGAGGCAAACAGTGGCACAATCACTTTCAAAAACCAGGATAGAAAAGAAAGTGATAATTACTCAAAAGGAAAGTACGTTTTTTCCTCTCCATCCCAGTTGGATGTGCTGGAGTGAACCAAGAGTGGTCTATCTCCCATTGTGTTTTGCTAGACTAAACGGGAGAAAGAGGGAAAACCTAATGTAACTTTACCATTTAGCTTTTCCTATCAAATTTTCTCACAATAAAAAGTGACAATTTAGCTGCATTAATCAATCGTAAACAACTCAGTACCGTTTCACTTTCAGGTGGTGTTTGCTTACCAAAAGAAGCCAGACTAAACTTTTGCACAACCCTTTATAACCTAACTTCTTCACCTCCTATCGATTACATATGGCTTTTATTGAGAAGTCATCCGCCCAGAGCGGCCTCTATCCGCTAAGCACCCTCACTTTTTCGGACACTATGGTTTCAGAATTTGTGGGCGTGGTGCCACATAATGTAGCCTAAGATTCATATGCACACATGTGTATACTTGGTCGGAGTGATATTCGCACTCCATTTTCAGTACAATTTTACGCAACCATTCAATGATATTATATTAAAAAAAATTCACCAAGTTGAGAAAATTCTTACCAACTTAAAAGGACCTTGTTTAGATGAACAAAGAACAAGGTGTTCATTTATACAAAACCTGAGTTTGAAACTGTTTTCTTTATGCTTTAGGTCAAAAAATTTCCACATTAACATAGGAATAGGAATTCATGAAAGGAAGCAACGATAAAAGGGCGGTTGCCTAAGGCTCTGTTTGGTTTTGTGGGAGGTTTTTTTTTAGTGGAGTAATGATTGAAGAGAAAACTTATTAGAGATCGTGAGCAGAAAGAGGGGTTGAGTCTAGAAACCCAAAGCGAATACAGTCTAAATGCTTACTACTTCTGTTCACAAGACCACAAGTATAATGTTTAAACATCACCCATGAAAAAATAACCGAGAGTGAGAGAGACGGCGACGACGAAGAACATAAAGAGAGGAGAGAGAAAGATAGGAACCTTTCTCGTCGCCGGAGCCGCCTGTCGTAGCCGGAGCTGCTGAACTTCGGTCGACTTTGGGGAGGGTTCTGATTTTGGGGAGTACTCGCTTTTTAGGGCCGACACTAGATACGGAGTACATCATTAGTCTCTCAAATTTAACCCATGAGTTTTAAATTTCACAATTTTACCCCCTAAAAAATTATACTTCTACATCATTGACCACACATTGTCCCACTCTGTCTCCTGGCGCAAATGTGTCCGGGAAGGCCTGAGATTCTCTGTGCAGAAAAATAATAGTATGCGTTTGTACCGAGTGTATTTGGGTTGTTAGATTGTGTGAATTTTCTTTATGTTTTTAAAATTTGTGTGTGATCCAACAGTCAAAAATTCACTTGATACAGAGGCACGCCATTTTTTGGCACAGAGAATCTCGGATCGTCCGGGAGCAACTTCACCCTATCTCACGATTTGGATTCAACGGATCGTAAAGACCTCGTATTTTTCATCAAACTCATTCACTTATGATAGTAGTTTCTGATTTCTCCATGGGACTCAATGAGATTTTGGCAAATCCAAATCATTGAATTAAACTCATTTTACTTTATAACCTACAGGGTGCTCACTACAGTCCCCGGATTTGAGGCTGACGTGCATTAACTTAAACACGAGGAAGAGCTTTTTTGGATTTTTCCCTTCTAGTTTTGGACCCAAAAACAGGAACAACGGTAGAAGGAAAATCCAAAACAAAATGACAGCTGTGGGATTTGAACCCACGCCCTTTCGGACCAGAGCCTAAATCTGGCGCCTTAGACCACTCGGCCAAACTGTCTTTCTGTAACGCTGAAGGATCAAAAATCATATAGACCCTTTACTATAACTTTAGTCAATTTCTAATACGAATTATTGAAAAAAGAAAAAAGATCTAATAAGAGCGTTTATGCAGAAACCCATTCCATATTCCTTTATCCCAAAAAAAAGAAAAAGAAAAAGGTAATTGATTTTCATACTTTCTTTTTTGTCCTCTTGTGATGTGAATTTTCAAAACTAACATTTTATTTGTATATACTTTTACACTTGGAAGAACAACATTGTAAATTCACACCACAAAAAGATAAAAAGGACACGTGGTTATTAAAAATGGGAGAGGGAAAGTAAGTACCCAAAAAAAAAGGTACTATTGGTATCCAAGTTTCATGTAATTTGACAATACTGAAGGAATAATATTAACGGACATAAAACCCAACACGCCTGGATGAGAGCATCCTTCGCTACGATGTCTGCGCATTTGTTGGCCTTGCGGAATTCGTGCTTGAGCTGCATAGTTGTGAACCTCTCCAATAGGAACCTGCAATCAGATTATCAAGTTACTCAATGGATGTGATCATGTGAGCCTATTTGATGGCTCTTGAACGGCCTTGATGGCTGAGCTTGAATCGGTGCAAACAATAATACTGTGGCAATTCAGAACTTTAGCTAAATTGAGGAAATCGATCCCCGCAATCCCCACAATTCTGCCGCCAAGATCAATTGATCAAACATACACCAACATGTCTTTGGAAAAACATTGACAAATTTACCATGGTGATCTCTAATCAAGCCCCCCGCCGCAGAGTTAACAAAATCCGTCCACAGCTACGTACGTGTTGATCGTCACCTGAACCAGAAGGGGGAGGTCCCCAACCAATCAATTTCTCAACAGGTTGGTTACCCCACTTGGCCGTGAGCACTGTGAAATACCATTCGGATGCCCGGGCCAAAATGTCATGGCGGGTGAAATGTTTTCGATCCAGTGGATTATTAGGAGTTAAGAGACCGAAAATGGAACCTATTCCGGTTGACCCAAATGCTCCAACAATCGATAGGAAAAATTAACGACCAAGGAATGCCAGAGGGGTGCGTGTGCCTAGACTGGCATTTGGCTTTAAGCCACTCGGGGGTGGACTCAAGGAAGAACTGAGAACTAATCGAGGGAGGGAGGAGAAGGGCAATCACGAGTAACGTGCAAATTATCCTCAATCGTGTACGGGCAATGCATGCAAAAAGGGTTCGTCGCGATTTTTCTAGTGAACAAATTATCCTTGGTAGCTAAGCGCCCATGAGCAGTTAACTACTATAAATAATGGACAACGCGAGGATTAGCACTGATTTTCCTCAACCAACTCCAATCCTCACAAGGCACACAACTGAACCCATCCAAGCAAAAGGAATAAAAGCCTCCTTGCTGCTAAAACAGCCCGAAGTGGAGTTCCAACAAACGCCACCAGGGTCATTACTGAACCATTGCACGGTTTTGGCTCACAACCAAACTCCTAATTGAAAGAACCAAGGTCCCAATATCACGGAGAGGCCCGATGCCAAGCCAATTATCAAACCGAAAACTAGTGTTAGCAGTTAGCACCACTGCGAATAATAACCCTCTCACCTCTTTTTGAGTAACTCATTGCCTTTGCAAACACTCCTCCAAAGAGGAGACAGTTTAAAGGAGTGTGTCTATCTATGCTCCCATATTTACCTTTGAGAACCCTGTACCAAAGGGAGTTAGGCTCGTTATGGAACCTCCAATTAAGCTTAGCTAATGCCACTTTGTTAGCTTCATGGGAGCTACGGATACCAAGACCACTTATGTGTTCGGGTTTGACAACGTTCTTCCAGGTTTCTCTGCAACCATGTTCCTAACTTCCTATCTGTTTTTAGCCGTAACGTTGTGTGTCTCGAAATTCTGGTGTCTTAAAATTCTTATGTGATTCAATGACTAAAACGCACATGAGACTAGAGGTACAGGTACAAATTACTTGCTTTCTGGGTATGGGTATTGATCGAAGGAACAGTATTGGGATTTATCCCACATCGGTTAAACATCTCCTCCAAAACTAGTATATGAGCTTAGGCGGCCTCTCCACTCTTTGCCAATTGGTTTGAAGTTGGATGTTTTAACAAGCGACTGTTCTTGCATATTTCACCGAAAAGAGAAAGGGGAATATATGAGAAAAGCATATGTAATCCTTACTGAACAGTGATACAAGGCAAAGGAAAGTGCTTCTGTTAACACCTAAAGAAGCTAATTTTTTACAGCAATACATTTTGGGAGCCATCGCGGAAGAGTATGATCATTGGAAGGGGTGTGGGATATCAAGAATTCTGGATCCTGCTCGAGAGAAGCCGCAAAATTTTCAAGATTATCCACTATCTCCTCGAAATGGGGACGTCTGTTGGGATTACTTGACCAGCATCGGTTGATGAGACGTCTAAATGCAACCGGGCATGTGGATGGCAATGGTGGTCTAGCATTCTGCACAAAAATCACCATTATGGTTAAACGACGGCTAAATCTAACCAACAAAATAGAGTAAGTTTTAATAGTCAACTACACCTAGCTACACCTAGCTGAAGAGCTCCGAAAATAAGTTTTTCATAGTATTTAACTAGTGTCATGCACTACAAAAAAAAAAAATCCAAAATCATCATAGGGTGCCATGATCATAGGCTAGGATACAGATGCTCCCACGGCCTATCATTCTCACAAGCATTTTAGCATCATAATGGGGGTAAAATGGCCAAAACGAATAAAAACTGTAACCCAACAAAAGGAGAAGGTGGGCAAATTAGACGGTATCCCTTTTGGGACGGTGGGGTGGTTGCAATGTTATAAAAACCAGGAAAGTTTTGCCTCCAAATGATTCAGGTTTCTGTTTCCAAACTGAAAATCAGAAAGTCGCATGTAGTAAACTAACAACTTGGAACATCAAGCCGCTCCATAGGTATCCACCCAACTAACTTAACAGTTCCTAAATTGCATTGTAAATCACAATTAACTATATTGCTTCTTTTCCCCTATTTCAGCAAAACTTAATACAGTTGATTATGAGTACAAAGCAGTTCACCCTAGTTTGATATTCTAACCTCGAAGTACTTTTTCTTCAACTAAACTAGAATTACCAAACATGAGAGCTATATTATCTCTTCTTAGTACCAATTAATTCCTTCTTTAACAAATTAAGTGGTAAAATTACAGAAAGCCAAAGAACGTGCAACTTTAGGCGGTGTGGTATTTTAGGTACAGGAAATTTCTCCTGCTGTCAAATTAGCCAAACTCAAACTAGACAAACTCGAACAATTATTATGATTCCAGAAGTTCAAACTTCAACCATGACCTTTGTCTTACCATGCTTCAAATTACAGTGCTGAGAAAGATCCTCATGTTTGAAGCTTAAACTCGGTGATCCACGTAAACTCAGTGATGCACGTAAACATTGTCTATCCATCCACCCCTATGTGAGAAATTTAGGTTGCCTTTGATATTGGTACCTAACCAACTTATGTGAACAAATCATTTACTGATATCAATGTCAACAACTAATTGATTTCAATATAGACATTTTTCATCAGCAATTTATCCATCTTTCAGGAGCAGCAGTTGTTGGCTGGTTGTAATTTGAACATTGAGTTGAGATTGAGTGTTTGGGTTAGGAAAGATAGGCAGAACAGCGCTGAACCCAATGCTGTTGGGATTTCCATGAACACTACTTTCAAAGGTCAAACCCTCTCATGCAAAAGTTATGGGACATTAGCAAAAAGTGAATCTGGCAATGATTCTACCACTAGTGATAAAGAATAATTTTAAAAAAATTACGATCATTCAATTCCAACGAAGACCCAAACCCAAGTTCCGTGGCTAATGGTTTGCTATCCTGATCATGATTTTCCCACCCCCAGAGACAAAGGTTCTTCCCTTTTGGGCAGATTGAAGGCAAGGAGGAACTGAACCCCCAAGATCATTATTCGTAGCCAAGTGCCATAATACTCTAGCTAAGGTTAAACAAGGCTTTTATAATGAAGCTTCTTATCAAGGAAAATAATATCTGAGAGTAAAATGCAGGCTATCCAATATCTTATGAAAAATGCCAGACAAGAGGAAGGGTATCACATTCATGGGATTGCATAAAGAAACCACAAATGCAAACCATAATGCAGGCAAATTACCTTTTGGCAGACTGCAAATGCAGCCTGTTCAGGAGTCATATTGTCAAAAGGTGTCAATGCAGTTAAAAGCTCCCAGAAGACTATGCCAAAGCTATAAACATCAACTTTCCTTGTATGATGTTTTTCTTTGATCATTTCTGGTGCCATCCAACGGTAAGTACCCGTGAATCCCTTTGCACTGCCACATTGAGATTCTAAGCATGAGATTCCAAAATCTGCAACCTTCACGCACATATCTTCCCCAAGCAATAAATTTTCTGATTTGAGATCCCTGTGAAGTATACCCTGGGAATGAAGATATAGCATCCCATGTGCAATGTCAAGGGCCAACTTCAGAACTAGGTTGAGAGGAAGTGAATAAGGCTCCTGCTGATGAAGGTATTTTCTCAGGGAGCCCCCAGCCAAGTACTCAGTGATGATACAAAACACAGGAGGCTTTTTACATGCTCCAACAAACTGCATGGACGAAGTGGAGAAATACAAGGGTCCAATAAGTTTCGGATGGGAAGGCGCAGCTCTGTATAATGCAGATGTAATTATCAAATGGAGTGGGCTCGTGGATCCACCAATTTTTTGAGTATTTCCAGCTATTGCCAATAGGATTTTTGTGTGCTTATGTGAATGTGTACATTATCAATGTCATGTCCCCACAGCATAGCAAAGGTTGTATTTGGATCAAGGATTTGTGAAGGGATTTAATACCAGAAAGGGATAGGGAATGCATATAAAGAAATTCAGATTCGTCCCTTAATATATTCTCATTTAGATTCGTTCCTTAATCTATTCCAATCGTTTCTTTAACCCATTCCTTTCCTTTCATAAATCCCTACACAAATTCTTGGACCAATGCAGCCTAAAGAATCAAAAATGAAGTTGGAACAAGAAATAAAAGTTAGGATGTGCTAGTCTTTAATAACTGCACTAGTACCACGATGCAAGCAAAGGTAAGAAATAGTAATCACTTCTATTGACACTATTTTTGTCCAGCTGCCAAGGCCCAAACCCTCACAGAAAGAAGAAGTCTTAAAAGGCTGAATATAGAATAATGCTTACAGCCTCACAGGTAGTCCATGGGAATAAGAAACAAGGGAATAAGTAGCTTCACTGAGAAAACACTTCATTATTTGGATAACATGTGCGGAAAAGGGGCATTTCTACATATTTAAAAGTAGTGTGGACCGCCTGGTCCCTCCCCCCCCCCCCCCCCACAACATCCCAATTGAAATCACCAATTACGAACCCAACACAAATTCTGTATCGGGTATAAAATGCTCTCAAATTACACAAGAATAGAAACAAAGGGGAGATTCTAAAATCCCATGGAATATTCCCAATTGTAAACCCATAGGAAACAAATCACAACAATGCTCAAGTTATTAGTCTAGCTTCTTTGTACAAGAACAACATGGTCACTCAATTATATCTGACCCAGGCACAATAATTATACACAAAGGGCATGTTTCGGATTAGACTGCATAACTAAGGGACCACATCTCGGTTTTAGTTCAAAGTTCTACTGTCCTGATTATCCCGCAAAAGTTGGGATGTATAATCACATGGGGTGCGGTATTATTAACCCCTCATTGTCAGTACTCAGTTTCTTGAGTTTTATATAATCTATAGGCAATAAGCCAATAAGATTACATATACCAAAAAATTATGTACTTCATTCTTAGTTCAGTCAAACAAACCGGACAAAGTAAAAACGAAAAATGTTAGGATCTAAGAAAAGTTTTCCCGAGAATGTCCAGGAAAGGAAAGTAAAATTAATAATTGAGATTTACTTTGATGTGTAAGAGCCAAACATCAAAGTGAATCCGAACCATTCGTTTCTCTTTCCCGGACATTTTCGGGTAAACTTTTCATGTACCCTAACATTGCCCAAGTAAAAAATCTACTACACATTAATTCTGATAACTCAGGTGTTGCAGTAAACTTCTACTGATCGGGTCCAATTACAGCCAAGGCAACACTCCGTATAGATATAGACGATATTAAAAACTTCCACTTGAGGCGGAGAAAAATTAAACACTTACAGTGATGATATTAGGATGGCACAACCGAAACAGCAGAGCGACCTCGGAAGTGAACTGCTTCTCCAGCAAGGCAGCCAAGTCTCCGTCCTCCTCGGGCTGACTGACGAGCTTAATCGCCACATCCCTCTGCTTGTACACCCCTCTGTAAATCCTACTGTGCCGTCCCGACGCGAATTTGTTACCGATCAACAGCTGCGACATGTCCGCGCTCCATTCCTCCTCCTCTTCCCCTTTAATCTCCGCGCCAGACGAGACCAGGTACTTGGACCACGAAACGGCTCGCTTGTACTCTCCCAGAGAGAGACGCCTCTTGAGCTTTGTACCGTCGTTGGAGATTTGCTTGAACCAGTGGAACTTCTTCATGGATCAGAGTTCAGAACGAGTGCTTGACCAAATTCATCGGAAGTCACATGATGCGCGCGTGTGAGCGTAAGCGCTGTAAAAAAATATATCCTGAACTACTAAAATTTGCCCCAGCGCGTGCGAGAATCGAGAGCGGAAAGCGGAAGGTCAAAGATTATGTATGTGACTAGGATCAGATCACACAAGCGATTTCTTTTCTGAGAAAGAGTAAAAACTTCGTTGATAAAAGAAATTACAACAAACCGTGTGCATCGTATGCAATTGGAAAAAGACTAATTGCAAACATGATCGACAAATAACACATTCAATTATTCAAATGAAGGATACATGCAGTAATAAATTGATTAAACGGTTAGCTGTCAGAGAAGCGCATACAGATTGCCGTTTCGACAGGAAGATCCTGTTTGTTTTGGGTTTTGTGGAAGATTTTTGAAAATAATGAGCGAAGAAAAATAAGTAGAGAAAATTTATTGAAGACCGCGTTCAGAAGTTTTGAGTCTCCCTGACGAACAAGGCCGAAGTTTCAAAAGCCCCAAATTAGACATGAAGTTTCGTTAAAAACAAAGAATCAACATTAACCTTTCCTCATTGCATCAGAAATCCAACTCCATGAGCGTTGCCGGAGCTACGTTCAGAGAGAGAGAGAGAGGGTTTGAAACGGAAACGAGGATTAAAGAGAGATGGGGAGGGGTTCGGTTGGGAGAAGGTATGGTTTCTGGTGATGCAGTGAAAGCACATGCAGGAGCTCTCTCGCTCTAGAAACACGCACTCTCTCTCTCTAGCTATACATATCTGTCTTGTAGATACGTACAACCATAACGTGCGAAAATCAACTCCTGAGGAGGCAAACGGGGTATACCGATAATGACCCCAACCTTTTTCCTCTACGCAATTCTGCCCAGTGCCCACCCACATGGGAAAACAATTTTATAATATATATACTTCCTTTCTCCAAAATTTATCGATCCTATTTTTTTTCACTTAAATAATGATTTATATGTTACAATTTATAATTTTTTTTATGATTTTAAAGATTTTGTTTGAGATCGATCAAATAAGATTTATATTTGAGATAAAAAAAACATTACTCCATATGTCCCAAATTGTTGTGTCTATTTTATTTTTGGGACCTTACAAAAAATTATTTATATCTCACAATTTATAATATTTTTCAAGATTCAATTTTTTTTTCAAACATTTCAAAAAACAAACACAATATTTTGGGACAGAAGGAAGGTCCCAAATGATAAATAGGACTAACAATTTGGAACGAGAGAGTACCAAAAATTGACAACATCCTTCTAGTGCACAACTACCAGTTTACTGCTCTCTCCATTCTATGTTCATTGTCAATTATTCTGTTTGTCTCTTTTATGTCTTTTGTCTATATCTTTCAATATGAATCTTGTTTGATAGATCTCGATTAATTCTATAATACAAAATTTTTAAAATTATGAAAATATTATAAATTGAAAGATAAAAATAATAAAAAAAATTACACGCAACTCAAAAATAAATAATGAAAATGGGATGGAGGGAGTGTATCTGATAAACTTAATAAAAATCTATCCAAATGAACAACCGAATCGGTTGCTTACCGCTTTATAAAAATACCGCTCTGCAGTCTGCAGCATTCCTTGTCGGTCCAAACTTCATGTTAGGAAACTAGGGAAACCACGTGATGGACCCATTGTTGTTCGTGAAGTTGCAGGTGATGGGACCCTGAAATGTGGTAACAAGAAGGAAGAAGGCAATGCATGCATGTGGTTCGGTAAACATAGGAGCAAATTAATTAAGCATTTAGGTGAGGCCAAGACAGAAGGGCATTATGGTAAAGGCCGAAACGGAAGGGCAACAGTGGTGGGGACCACGCAGCCCGGGTGGGAGTGTCCTATGGTTTGCAGGACAATGCCGTCCTTCCGTATACGGTCTCTCTCTCTCTCTATCTCTCTCTCTCTCTCTCCATTTACAGTTCGACCAAGTTATGGTTCAGTTTGGTTTCTAGATTGTCCAGTTTGCTTAAGCCTTAAGTTGTGGGCCATTGCATGTGGACCTACTCTGGGTCCACAATAATAATTTGAGCAGTTGACATTTTCAAGGAGATGCCTAAGGTGCGCCCTTTGTGGATTTATGGATCGTAACATGTTATGCTTTCGAGTGAATAATGTTATGTCTTCGAGCGATTCAGTATTATGATAGAAAACACTAAAATTAAAAATTAATCATATTAAAAATGTTATGCAATTTTTTGAAAAACGTTATGCCTACGAGAGGTGAAATGTCATGTCTTTCGGTGATAAAATGTTATGCCTTCGGATGGTTAATGTTATGCCTTCGAGTGGTTGTATTATAAAGGGATACGGTATCTATCTATGACAAGAGCGAGGATACCGTAGCATTATCCTTTCAATCGCTCAAATAAGCACGATCCTTTAAAACTTGGTTTGTTAGACTATTTTTTTTTTTGGTCAAGCGGAATACGTTAGACTATTGATATCTATGTAAACAGATTCAACAGATTATATATGTTTGTTGATGATAAAATAATCCTTCCGAATTTTGTTCATGTGCACAAATATGAATTGTTTACGTAGCTAACTAAGTCCAATAACACTGTGCTCGTTGAAAATATGAACACTTCCAATCATTGTTGCAGTTCTGAGATAAGCTCACAATATATAACTTAAAACCGGACCAAACCTAATGATCATAATAGAAACTGGACCGGAACTGCTTGGATTACAAAGAAGCAAATCACAGATCATTGTGTTGAAATGTCATCTCTATCTCATCCCTTGTGGTGGCGCGTGAAGACATGCTTCGCGCGATCTTGGCGTTGGTTTTGGGCTGGTGAGTGGCGGAGCTAGGAAGAATTGGTTGGCCTCTCGACTCTTTTGCAAGAAGAGAACCAAAATCCAAAAATGTTATTTCTTTATCCCATAAGAAAACTTCAACGACCGTTTTACGAGATTATTAGTTTTAGCATAGTATCTTTAAAAAATTATTTGGTAACATGTTGTCATGTATGTATGCATAATAAATCTCACTATTCAGATGTGACAATTAGTGAAATGAATTGGATTAATTAGCTACATTTACCGTGTAGAATTCACCTTACACATGAATTGGAGTAATTATTATTTTCACATCAAGTCAAGGCGAGGGTGTAGTGAAAAACAAAACGAGTCCATTTTTCTTTTTTCGAATCGTGTTGACATTGTGTTTTTTTTCTTTTCAATTATGTATCTTTTAAGTTGGACACAACAACGCCAATACAAAAATAAAAATAAAAAAATTTAAGAAAAACACTAGAGATAAAAGAAAGCTACAAAAAGTTGGGGAAACCAATTTTTCTTTGTTTAGAAAATTTCTTTAATTCCAAGTATGATCCACTTGTTGTTCATTTACTGATTCCTTTTATTCCGATCGAATTGTACAACAAACTATAGTGGACGAAAAGCTAAAAATATTTACTCAAGAAAGGGAGAGCGCTTTAGATAAATCAAACGTGCAACTATATTTCATATTTCTAAACGCGAATTGGATTATATAACTTCCATATTACGGTGCAACGCCAAATTCAATAATCTCAAGCTTACGACCTCTAGACTAGATTTATAATTTCATTGGCTAAAACTCAATTATTAAAGAGTACAATAATTGACAAACAATATATATCAGGACCCCAGTAAGGTGGCTTTCGTACACTAAAGTGTGATGATAAGATTCAATTATTCTTGATAAGTTTAAGGAATGAAAAGACCCATAGTTTTATCTCTTTTCTTTAGACCACTACAGAAAGTGGAACCACAGCCTTTTTTGATGAAATAGACATTTGGATTTCAATCTTTCCTTTTTACCGGGTCGCACTCGTTTTTGTCATGCCCGGAAATTTTAGAACAACAATGCTCTTTCATGTATACAAAATTGAAAAGGACAATATTGTAACTTTACTCGAATAAAGACAAAAACGCAAAGATAAAGAAGGCATGTCAATATATAGCCCGTAGGAGTGTGAAATCGATATTTCGGAGGTGAACGAAATTCTTCTCACGAATGAGATATGGCTACGCATTTCAATTCGTCCGCAACATGTATGGGAGGGAATGGAAACATTTTCTAGCGAATCCTATATCTCGATTGGATCTATTCAATTAGAAATCATCACATCTAGCCAATCCAATACCTCGTTTGTAGTGACAGAAGTAATTAACAATATATTAATTAAAAACGAGTTATCTAAATAGACTAATTATGGGAAATGATATTGGCACTCAAAAAATTGTTGCAGGCACTCCAAAATCAGTGTAATTCCAAAGCCATTTTATTTTGTTTTTGGAGTGTCTGCATCAATTTTGGGAGTGCCAATATCATTTCCCTTAATTATCTTAAGATTACAAGTTCAAGACCTTTGTCGACTATATGTAAGTATAAAAGAAATCAGTTGCTATTTTTCTAATGCATAGGATTAGATAACATGTGATTGAGGGCCTCAATGATTAATCAATTAATTAACTGTCAACTTATCATGTTGACTGTGAACTAATTGTCTCATTTAGATATAAAAATAATAATACTACTAATAATTATGTCCCTATTTGTCCGCATACGTGAAGGTACGGACTAATAAGTTGTCGTAATTTTTTTGTTGTTGAAAAAGTATTAATATTCTTTAAAACGTATAACATAAAGAATAAAGAAGCCATGATATGGTTCGATGTTGATATTGTGTCTTATTCACCTTTTTCATAAGTTTTGAAAGTCGCGACTTATGTAGTCCAAGCCGCATTGGCCAAATCTCTGCCCGTGGAGACTACGTATGCAAACCCTATATGAAGCGATTGTTGATAATCTTCGTATAAGTTTCTTAAATCTAAACTAAGTATGTTCCATGTAGGTTTGAGAATTCTTTTTGAAATGATTTAATCTATAAAGATATGGAATATTAAACAACATTCGAAACTAACTTAATCGACATGTCAGTAGTCATGAAACATGAGAGAAAAGAAAGGAAAAAGTCATTATTTTTCTTTCTTCCTTTTTTCTCGGTATAAATTTGATATGGAAATGAAATATCGGAAACCACGTGTTAGAATAAATGCATATACAAAATAATATCGCCTAAGCATCGCTTTCGTCCCCCTGGCACTTAGTTACTTTGTCAATCTCATCCATGCTTTCTGGTTGCTTTCACCCACCAGAACGTCTCTTCATCTCCAGCGCACGTCTTCACAACCAACGCTCGTGGCTTCTTGATTCATGGCTTCTTCGTTTCTTTTCTTTCAAACTCTAATTAGTAGACCTACTTGAGTTTGGCTTGGCTTGGCATGACATGGCGGCTCCTGGTTTCTTTTTGCTTGAATGTTCCTAGTTTCTCTCGTCTTTTTCAAACTCAAGTTGTTAAACCTACTTGAGTTTGAGGGGGGTGTTAGAATAAATGCATATATAAAATAATATCGTGATCTTGAGATTGTGATTTGATTGTAATTAGAATGATTTTATTCCATAGTTAATCAGTATGATTTTCTTTCCATAGTTAGGCTCTCTCTCCTCTTGTATAAATAAAAGCCTCATCGTATAGTTTCAACAATCGAATTCAATATTTCTTATCTTTTCTTCACACCCGAATGATAAACTATTTCTTGTCTCTTGCTTGATGGAAGTCGAACTCTAATTCAAATTTGGCATTGACTTTAATTACGAGATCGAGGAGTTCTCGTCTTTTTCTTTAGTAGCTTGACTCTAAAGGCTTCATGCGCCAGAGATTCCATCTCTCTCTCTATATAAGTCGTGCCGAAAGATGGCCTTGCTCTCTTCTTTCCAATTTTCCATCCTACATTTTGTAGTGCGTTAGGTACCTCATTATTTTACTTTAACTCTTCCTTCATCAAACAACTATAGTCATTTTCTTCTCACTTTCCTACCCATTTTCCTTGCAAAGCTAAACAAAGAAAACTACAATTAATTTTCTCTAGAATTACTTCTTCTTCTTCTTTTTTTATCATTCTCTAGAATTACTTCCCCAGTCATTTTATCTTCCTTAATTTCTACTAGATCCGGACACATTATAAGAGCAAGGTTGTACACCTGCTATATCTGAGACCCTGCTATAAACAAAAGAGAAAACCGGGATGCGCCCGGGGCGCAATTCAAATGTGCCTGAGGCGCATTACATAAAGAGATTGAGAAAATTAGAATGCGCCCAAGGTGCAATTTAAATGCACCTGAGGCGCACTACATCAAAAGAGAACTTTGATGTGCCCGGAGTGTACTCTATTTGCGCCCGAAGCGCATGTGATGAAGCAACTCTTTCTAATTCCTTATTTAGCGAGTTTTCTAGTCCTAATTGGCTGGAGTCTTTAAAATGCAAACCTTTAAAAAATATTTTGATTGTTCAAGCATAATAGAGGCGGCACAAGAAGCCAGTACGTACGACGGGATTCCAAGAATTGCACAAATGAAAATTTCATTGAACAATTCGGGTCTCCGACCAAATTATATATCTCATTGAAGATTTCATATGTATTGTAAAATTAGCCATCTTCAAATTATTTCTTGTCAATATCGGTGTTATGAAGAAATAATTATATGCGCGCAACATCATTCTTGTTTATGAACAACAATAATTATCTGTTGTATTTAATCATGGTTTCAAAGACCGGATGCACAACAATGACACCAAATTTAGGTGTAAGGTCACACCATACTGGTTTATGCAGAGGTTGTTCAAGAAAAGGCCATTCAAAAATCTCAGGTTGGCCCGATAGGCAAGGTCTACGACTTAGGCATCTCAATTATCCTCTAACAAAACTTTAATAAACATAAACAAAGAAGTAAACTCAATGCACACCGAAACTAGATTTTCTTCTGAACTATCATCTAGATTTTTGTGGAACGTTCCAACAAAAGTTTAATAAATAAAGAAGTAAACTCAATACCCATCGAAACTCGATTTTCTTACATATTATCATCTACAACATTCTTGTTGAACTCTGATAAAGATTTAATAAACAAAAAAGAAGTATATCCACTGAGCAGCTGGAGAGAAAATTTAACCCAAATTAAGGCTCCATTACTACTACTACTATTACTTAGCTTGAACAATATATGAGTGCAGAACGGCTGTGGGATGTGTTGTAAGGATTAGTTCGAGGTACACGCAAGTTAACTCGGGACATTTGACATTATAAAATAAAAAATAAAAACATATGAGTGCAGTTTTAAGTTCATTAAATTGGCTTAGCTCGACCACATAGTTCAAAAAGCGAGTCAACACTCTTTCTCAAAGTATATGAGACCATGTGGAATGTCAGAGAGGGGCTCAACAACATCATCATCTAATTTAATTGACGATCATAAATATTGGCTCTCCCAAGGAACTGAATATTTTTTTTCCCAATAAATAAAATGAGGAACATCCATGTCTCAAAGCCCCTCGGGCTTGTTTGATTGGAGGGATTGTAAAATCAGTAATAAATTAATACCATGGGATTAGTCCACCTGTGTTTTTTTTTATCTCACGTGAATAAGGGTGAAGATTATATAGCTTTATACTGTATTTGGTTAAGATGTGATAAAAATGATGAGATAAGATTTTGAATAGTAATATTGGCCATTGGATCGAATTGGCAAGATAATCTGAATGTTGGCTTGTCCCAGGATTAATAATCCTTGGGTCGGCTTACGAGGTGGGCCCCATATGTTTTTTCCTAATCCAATTCCATTGTCAATCATTCCAATCAAACAAGCTCCTCAAGTATTATCAATTCTTTTCGGGCTAATTCATACAACAAATTTCTCTAGTTGGGATCCTTGCAAATATACGATGAGATTCTAAAAAAATAATCGAGGCGGCCGTAAACTGATCCAGTCACTTGAGTTATCAAAAATCCATGTTTCTCCTTTGACTAGGTCCGTCTGTGTATGTTATGGCCCAATTCAAAATAGTGCAAGATTGAGACTGGGCTAGAATTTGGGGCCTAGAAGGGATTTAGCGGCCTTAGCTCACAGCAGATGAAAGGATTTATTTGCCCTTTGGGCTGGATTACAAAAGGATTAATAACATCATTTACTGAACCATGACAAATGAACGAGGAGTACTCTCTCAAAATTGACAACCTTATCAAATTTTCAGCATTCATTAATCAATCATTCTGCAAAAGATTAATTAATGAAATTGATTTTCTCCTGGTAATGCTGTACTGTAATAATATATCTGCATGACAGAACTCACGAAATAACTTGACGGACTATTTGAAGAGGGACGCTACCCATGGTAGGCTTAAAAGCCCAAATCATACCGTGCACAATGAAACAATATAGATCTTGTTTGATAGATTTCATTGAGATCTTTTGAAACAGTACAAAAATATAATAAATTATTTTTTATTTACATTATTTTTGAGTTTGAAAATGTGAAACAAATACTTATTTTTTTAAAAAGTGTTCTGGAATGAGGCCTAGAAAGGATTTTTTGTTTTTTTGCCTAGACCAAACTGGTCTGGAGCGACTGGACAGGATTCATATACAAAATGTTGTCTGCAATGAAAAAAAAGGCCGTTTTATTATTCAAACACAGTGGAACTATTTCATTTACAAAAGCGATCGGATCAACCTAATAAACTTTGCCCCAAAAGTGTAACATGCCCAAAAACAAAAAATATATCGTCTGTACAATACACAATTTGTTTACGCCACTTTCTAGTTCCCTCATGGCCATAAAGCCTACGAATGCGTGGATGGTGATCGGCGGAGACTAAGTAGTACTGCGGTTGCAAAGGTTGTAGCCAGATATGAGAGAGCTAAGGGAAAAGGCAACAAAAGCCAAGAACGACATCCCAATAGAAGCGCTGGCCATCTCTGTGAACTCGTCTTTCCCCCAGTTCAGTACCCAGTCGTCTACCCTGGTGGCTGCCGATGATGATGCAGATATTAGAAGGTACGCCAGAATCTGCCAGTAAAATGAAAAAAGAAATCAATAACATGATTCCTTCTATTAAAGCGAAACAAAAATGGAGCGGAAACTTTTATTGTTTTTGGATTTATCTGAAGATCAAATAAACAGATTTAGCTCGTTGACTGGATCATCTTTCTTATATTTTCCTTTCACAAACGGTTCCACCAATACATGAACTAAACACAGCTTCAAAAGTGCCAGTTTATACCGCAGGCAGCGAAAAATGCAGTGAGACAAGCCGATGGTATAACTAAGGGTTTTCAAATTCATGCAGTTGCAGGCACATATCCAAGGAAGGTGGGGCGTCTTATCCACAAATTGGTTTACAGACACAACGAAAGGAGGAGAGAAATATTAAAAGATTCAACCATCTGAACAAGCTTCTACTAATGGAAAGTATGGCCCTAGAATAACAAAATAAACTATATCTTTGAACATGCTCCGGGAACAAGAACAAACACAACAAACTGATCATCAACCCTCATGTGCTAAACTCTCGCAAGTGCCAACCCAAGCTGTGAAACAGGAAGCTCAAACCAAAAGAATAAGGTTTGCTTCATCAGAAAAACTATTCTGGACACAATCAACCTCATCACTAAATTTAAAATATCACAAACAAGGAGGTCCCGAAGAAGAGAAACAGAGCTAAAAAATTCAGAAGGAATCCCATAAATAAGATGGTTCAGCAAAGTCTTATAAGTAGAGCTTGGTAACTGAGAAGGTAAATATATTTGATATGATTTATTGTCTTTGCTGCCAACCTCAACGTAGAAGGGGCTGGATTCCACTCAAACAGGCGTTTAAGTTAATTTAACGTCACAGATTACCCCAGACAGAGCAGAAACCAGCTAACAGTGCAGGGGTCAGATTGACCAAACTGGTCCCTAGATTCTTTCATCGTTTTGAAAATAAAAAAATCATTACAGAGAAGTGAACCTTGGAGCCTCGAATCAAAAGGGTACCACCCCAATTACTAGTAAAGCTAAATTATGACAAACTGGTACATCCATGTCATAAGAAGTAACAATCAGCAGCAGTATAATAAAAATGGGGAATACGGATATAAAACTCTTGCCTGATCCATTGCAAAATCAAAGTAACACCGGAGGGGGTGAAAGAAAAGGTGTTTCCCAGTGGCCAAATGGTAGGATAGATTGCATGCTTGAAACGCTGCATATACGAACCCAATAACAGTCACAGCAACACAGTACCTGTCATGAATTAGGTCTGTCATCACCTTTACAAAGAATGAATGGGGGAATACCAAAAAACTTTGAAAAACTAAAAGAATATTGTTAGTCACTTGCATGCAATCGAGAATCCACAGTTTGGAAGTAAACATTTCTGTAGATCGTAGAGCTGGAGTGCAGTTGTTTTGCAGTAACTGTTATGTAGTTCCAATAATTCCTTAGAGATGCATGAATTTTTTGATTTCGATCCTCAAGACTTCAACTTTAGGCTCTATTCACTTGTCAAGAAATTGATGCAGGAAAATTGTTCTGAATAAAATTTTGTAGTGAAGTGAAGACTCTGAACTCTGAAGTAAAAGAAAATGTAAAGTATTTTCCTACATGAGTTCTTTTGATAAAAAGAAATTTGTGGGAAAGACAAAAACAAGATTCCTGCAAATCTTGTGTTTCTTGTAGGATGAGTTTTGATGGAAAACTAATCTCAGTAGGATAGTTAGAGATGTGGGTCACACAACTTTCTTAGTAACTGAACACCCAAAAAAATGCAGGAAAGTCAGACATTCCTATACTTTCCTTTCCTTTCCTTGCAACTTAACAGGGCCTTATGAGCCAGTGCAAAAGACCAAAGGTACCTCTCTACACCTTTAGAGACCAAAAAAAAAAAAAACACTGTTGTTGGGCAAAAGACTACAAGACATGCTTTTAGGATAACCTTCTATTCTAGATAACAAAAGGAATTCTAAATTGGAAGTCTGTTCCAGCAATAACCTTACCAAACAAGTTATCTCAAAAGAATGGAAGCCAAATCCCCGTCTAGGAATATAAAACCTATGGGGAACAAAACAAAATGGTTACATAACCCACTAGCTATGAAGCACAGACATCCCTAGAGACCGGTGTGTCCCCGTGTCCGACACGGAGACACGCCGGGGACACCACAAAAATCTTACCAAGTGGCTTCCCTAACTGCAGAACCTTGCTATTCCCAGATGTAATAGAAACAACAAAGGTAGCTAGTGGTGTAGAAAATCATCAAAATTTGACAATTTACCTACCAATTGATATTCTCTAATTTCTTCAGCATATGAGGTGTTCAAATATATTGCAGCTCTCAGACATAGCTTCAAATTTGCAAATAGATTGGGTGATCCTTACCCATAATTAACAACCCAAAATAATGGAATTCCACAAGTAACCTACTCGAACATTATATCTCAAACGTGTTCAGAAGAGTTCCAAAAAGCAATTTCAAACAAACTTCACCCATATCTATATTTGGCCACCCACTAAGCAGTCTGATTTTCACAATTATTGACTTTGTTTTCTACACCAAAAATTTCAACTCTCTTTTTCAATCTTCTTTTTACCAATATCCCAGCAATATTCAGCAAAATCAAATAATGAAAATTGAAAATCAAACACTCAGTACAAAATTGAGCACTGTTAACTTCACATGGGAAGGAAAAAGAAAAACGATGTAACAAAAACACAAGTCTACTAATCTTAATTCCAGAAAACTACACCACATGTAGAGGTAACACGGAACTATTTAGTACTCTACGCACAAATACCTATATGCATACACACAATTATACATTTCACTGATAATCTAGTTTGAGGTAACCATACATGACTGATTATCCAGTGTGAGGGGACATGGACTTTCTTATTCGATTGATTGTCGAGTTACCGCCAAGGTGCCAGCCGAGATGGCCAAGTAGCTGGGATTCCCTCCCTCCCACACAGTCTTGGGTCCAAATCCCGCTTGCGGGTTGTTGAGCTTTTGAACCAGATGCTGTGGGGGGCCCTTGGTCCTGCTCGCACCTTGGTGGAGCTATGGTGACATGCTGTCCTCCTCCAGCTCCAGGCAATGGTTAATTTGCAAGAACGTGCTGTGGCGATGACCTTAATTGGGACAGTTAGCTAAACATTCCATAGTGGGTGGGAACCCCATTGGTTATGGCTGATAAATGTACCAAACCGCTCAAGTTCAAGCTCGTGTTTGTTCATTTAAGATCAGTTTATTACATAAACTATGCATGTTTGAACATCTTTTCGAAGTTCGTGAAGCTTTAGAACGATCAAACAAACTACTGCTCAGCTTGTTCGAGTTCTGATGTTTGAAAATTCCCAGCTACTCATATCGGTTTATGATTGGCTCGATTAAAGCTCATTTAAGATTGGTTCGTCTCGTAAACAACCCAAACTCAAACATATTTTTAGAACTTGCTATCATGCTCTTTCGGGGTTTTTTTTTTTTTTTTTTTAATCATGCTCTTTCCGGGTGTTTATCAGCCCTACCGTTGGTCACGCCATGGGGCATGGGAAGAAGCTACACTGGTCGCCCCTTCCCATCTTTTTTACTCGGCCACAAAAGATTGATTATCTAGTTTGAATTAATTTTTCACGATACTAGCAAATAATCTCCTACAAATTGAAAACATGATTTTGCTTAATTCACACACACACACACACACACACACACACACACAGAAACTAACCTGTACTCCTTGTACCGATCAAAGGAGTCACCACTCCACCCCTGAGTCTTATCTGCCGCCATAACCGAGAACGAAACCAAACACAACGCCACCTCGCAAACCCTAAACCCCAACTCCCCCCTCTTCACCACCACCTCCCTTTCCGTCCTCCTCACTATCCCCCTCACCACCCCATCCCCCCTCCCCTCTCCCTCCTCCCCCACCACTCCATCCTCCAAATCCCCCTCCCCTACTCCTCCCAACCCCGCAGCAACCTTCTTCGTCACCGCCTCCTCCCTCCCCGCCCTGTTATTATACAACACCACCGTCGACGACGGCGCCTCGAAATTCTTCTTCTTCTGCTGCTTCTGGTTGTGGTTGTGGTTTTCGAGGGGAGATCGGAGGGGGGAGAAGAATTTATCGATTGCTTTGGAGGGGGACTTGGTCGAGGCGGGCGGCGGATCCGGGTCGTCGGAGCGGAGGGGGGAGTCGGAGCGGAGCGGGGACTGGTACTGGGACTCGGTGTCGGACATCGATAAGGATCGGTTGTTGCTCCTCACGCTGTTTCCTCGGCTGTCCATTGGGGGTTTCGGCTCTCTCTCTTGGTTTTCTGTGCTGTTTGTGTTTGGGAGGAGAGAGAAGAAAGTGGAAGGAAAAGAGAGGGAAGGCATCGGCTTTTGTTTGCTTTGCTTTTTGTTGGGGGACTTTGGAGGAAAAAGAGGAAGAAAGTGGACTTGAACTAGTAGTGGAAACGGCTTTTACGTGTTACTAATAAGTTACATGCCGGGGCGGGTATGCGAGCGCGAGTGTAAATATGAAAGCGTATTTTAAAAATGAGTGGCTCTGATGTCCGAGGTTGTGCTGTCCCTCGGGGAAAGCATACATGTTGGGTCGATTCGGATTGTTCATGCTCGACAATAGACGACTCAGATTGCATCTTAGCCAAACAATAATGGACGATCAAGATGTGTCGGCAGAGATGCAAAGTCATTCATTGACGAGTATGGATGGCTCGAATCAGCCCAACACAAGACACTCCCAAGAGACTGATCACAAGTACAACCCGACGTGAATTTGGTGTCACACCAAATAATGTATCAATAGTTTTATTGTTTTAAGTACGAACGGTTTGGATCATTTACGTGTGTGTGGGACGAAGATTGTTTTTGTTGGGGACTTTGGAGGAAACAGAGTGAAAGCGGACTTGAGCTTTAGTTTATACAGGTCGGTAGTGATAATGACTTTTACGTGTAGAAGCAACTAATCAGGGATTGACAAGTTGGATGTGAATTTAATAATTGTAGTTGTTGTTAACGTGGCGCGCATATGTGTGGACGTAAGTCACGTAATGTGCGAGCGGGTGCGGGAGCATGAGCGCAAGTGTAAAAAAATCTTTCAGAAACATTTTGAACAAGTAAAATTTGTTAGCGCTAGAATTAAGAGCGCAAGCGTAGAGCGACGATAAAGAGCGAAAGCAAATGCCATTTTAGAAAACTATATGAAGGTTTGGAAAGGGGGTCCATTGTGGATCGTCACACGTATTACTAAGAATATATCCCCCAGAGACGTCGACTGATAGGTTAAAAAAAATAAAGAATATGATTGATTTATCGCCAACTTCGTTTTATTTATTTTTTATTTTGCCATTCGTTAAAATCTACTTTATCCTAGTGCTACAAATTATTGAGGTCCTTCTAGGCTGACAGCGCAAACAGTATTATCCAAAATCATAAGATTAATAACAAGGAGATACATGCAATTATTGCCTTCATTTTAAATGAGTGAGAGCAAAAGTTTTTTATTTTAAAATGTGGTAAGAGAGAAGAAGCTTTGGAACCAAATGACTGGAAATATGGTAGGTAGCTTGTTCTATAATTAATAGTGGCAGATCAAATGTCACCATAGTGTTGCTTTCAAAAGAAAATTGATAACTACGTGCATAATTTCCATGCTGTCTACAAAGTAGGAACTAGTACTTATCCTCCCATCCACTTTGAGCGAACCCGGGGACCCTGCTGTCCCCTTAAGGAACAGCATGGGTGCTAGGCCCATTCGGGCCATTCATGCTCGGCATTTCCTTTGAGGCACCACCAGCCATACTTGTCACGGCTCTCTGCTAATAATAAGTGTGGTCAAGTCAAGCATAAATACTCAACTCAACTCAACTTAATTAGCTGGTTCATAAAGCAAGCTAGCTAGAACAGAAAAAACAAAAAGGAAAAGCCAAGTCCAAGGTGTCTAATTTACTCAAAAGGAAAAGTGAACACCCTGTCGAAAATTATGCATACCAGTGGAGGCTTAATCATGAACCAACTAGGGATAGCTTTCTGCCTTTCTCTACCAAAGTAAAGGCACACAAAATTCTCTCTCAACTTTGTTTTCTCTTGCCAATTAAACAAATTCCTCTAAATCCAAATGTGGAGTACAAATGAGGGCACCTTTCAAAACATGAAGCCATGGGTTGTGACCCTTTTGCCTTTTCCAACATGAGATACTTGTCTTTTTACTTTAGCATCCGATGGTCCTAGTATTTTGCAAAAGAATAATCCTCCAATCTCTAAAGTACAGAGAAAAGTATCTCATTCGCTAGCTGCCATTACTCCATTCCCGAGTATTATTCATTGGTTTTGAACCACAACTCTCGGTGTATTGAACTATTGATTGATATGGTACTTTTACTGATCGGATGAAGCAATCTAATCCACTTTGATTGATTAATTTAATTGCGCAGGAGATAAAGTCAGCTCAATCTATCTATTTCTTAGAGCATCCACACCCATGAATGTCACTTTTCCATTGTTATTCTCATTTATTACCAATGAATATGTTACTAAGTTGTAAAAATAACAAGAGTGGTACATCCATGTATGCCATTTTGCCATTACCATTCTCTCTCTCTCTCTCTCTCTCTCTCTCTAAAATGTCAATTTTGCCAAATTTGAATTTTTTTTTGAGTTTGTGGGTGTAGAGTGCTATTTGCCATTTCTTTTGTCATTTTTGAGAAATGGCAACAAATTATACCAAATTTAGCAATTGATGTGGTTGTTCTTACCGACACAGATCCCTACACGTATATGGCCCATACAAGTTGATGCACATGACTCCAAACGGTTCTAGACACATCTGTGTCCAAATTTTTGTAAAAAACTACATTTGTATCTCTATTACCAATTTACAACAGGAACGCCTTAGCAACCACCAAAAATTTTTGCTTTCCACTTCATCAAAGCTCAAATAAGTTCTCTCAACATTAATTTGCAGTCGATGCCTAAATAACAAGCACGAGAAGGCAAAGAAACTTTTCCTTAGCCCCCAAGCTTAGTCCGGGTGGTCGGCCGGTTTACTCCCCACACAATTGACCAGGGTCAGACACCAAGAAAGTAGTTTTTTGTAAATTCCCTAGCCCTAGCATGAGATGGCCTACTTTTGACCGGACTGGGAAGGAGATTAGTTGAGGTGTCCGTAAACTGACCTGAACACCCTGATCATCAAACAAAAAAAAACAAAGAAGGAAAAACAGAACTTTTCCTCGTGGAGCTTCACGAAAAGCCACTTTCCAGTCGGCTTCTTTTGAACTTTATTTGTGTAGCCACATGCACATCTTTATCACCTTTATTGCTACACTAATTATTTGACCATTTAAGTAAACTTATCTTCTTCTTTTTTGGTTAAACATTTAACTAAACTTGTCACTCAATATGATACCTGATGCACACTTGCATAGCAATGCCTAACAAATTCTAAAGACCATATTGCCCCAAAAGTATCCACTTAACCTGCTGGTCACCACATCCTATATATTTGCACACAAAAAAAAACAAAAAAACAAGAAAACTAAACGATATACAATTAAGGAAACGATCAGTTAACAGAGTTTTCAGATCAAAAAATTTTGTCAACAAAACAAAGCACAATGGACACACCTCATTTTACGCCTCTTAAGCACACACTGGTTAGAATACGAATCAACAAAATATTAGTAGTCGCAAACTCTACCGTTGAGGAGCGTTTGGATGCACAACAAGCTGACGTTCCACCGGCACACTTCCATTCTCAGCAGTTTCCAAGGCAACATCGGCATCGCTAACGGGGCCCGCATTTTCTAAACGAACGGGTCGGAGCAAACCTTGCAATCTCAGAAGGTAACTCTGGCTGGGCGGCTGGGTTCTTACGTAACGGGTCACCGTTGTCAGGACACTTATGGGTGACCGTTCGGAATCGGGCCGCATGTTGGATAATGCACTGAGGTCAAGGTTTGGAAAGACCGAACAACGGCACCGGGGGCATTTCACGTTCAGACGAAGCCACTCGTCGATGCATTCTACATGGAAATTGTGAGCGCAAGGAAGCCCACGAACCTGCACCACCATAATTGAAAAGCTTAGCTCAAGTTTCCATGGGTTGTCCGATTAAAAAAAAAGTTCCTATGGTTGTATTTGGGTTGTATTTGGATCACGGTTTTGGGTAAGGAAATGCCAAAAAGTTGAAAGAACTTGAGCTAAATACAACTTGAGCTAAATACGGCCTTAGAGCATCTAATTAAAGGTTTCTTTTGCTTAAAATACAGCTTTAGAGAGTCTAATTACAGGTTTCATATTCGATTACCTTCTTATTTTCCTTATCCAAATCCCTGATCCAAATATAGCCTTAGAGCATCTCTAAGGATGACCTATTTGAGCTGCCAATGCCAAAAACTGTTGCAAGAGCTCACTGAAAAAGCTGTCCACAGTCTCTCTGTCACACACACATAATGAGGCCCACAAGAAACATTTCCATTTGGTTTTTTGTGAGAGGCAAATAGAAGAAACAGAATTTGCACCATTGGAGCAAGAGTTCCTTGTATTAGTATTTTAGTTAGGGTCTAGCATGCCAAAACAACAAAAGCTACAAAACCACATGAGATACTCTAAGTAGACCAACTGATCCGTAATAATGCATGTATATGCGTTTTCTGGGGATTATGGGGATGCCCTCTGCCCTTCTGAATGAGCTAGAGTTGAATTGTAAACAGAAAAATGCACTGCAAGGATGACTGCAGCTCTATACAGATGCTTTAAATCCTAGGAACTTGTAACTTAACTTCAGCAGGCTTATTACGGGAAATGACAACATGCAAGCAAATAAAACTCTCTCTATATACAATTGGTTCAAGATATAATGAATCATGTAACTGAGGTTATTCACTCATAACATTTTGAACCAAGGATATAATTACCTCATTTCCAACATGAAACTCTTCTAGGCAGATGGGGCATTCGCTGCAATCAGTGGGAACTGCCTTCAACCTGAACTTTGGAAGATCCTGAATGAGTGCTTCGACTGCTTCTGTCTGCATGCATTTTGGTTTTATCAAACTTCCTAAGCGATAAACTGTAATCCTCATTATGACAGAATATAGATCAAAGCATATACCTAAAAACAAAAATATCTACCTATGATGATAAAAAAATTTGACAAAAATTAAATGAAGAGATTGAAAACCTAAAGTACATTATATAATAGCGGCTTCATATTACAAGTAGCTAGGTCAGATACTAAAACGTTAAAATCACTAAAAAATGTACCTGACAAACTGGCTCCAGACCTAGTAATTTACTAAATTGGTACCTGTGCTGGTGTCAAGTATATTCCGAATTGGTATGCAGCAGCTTCTTGGCCCATGACTCTCAACTCTTGGCCCGCAGCTTCAAATGCCCAATCCGGTACTCGAACCATGTCAACCAACACCTGAAAGAGAGCATGATCGTTACAGCATTTTGAACGGCAGAAAAAAAGTTGCTTTGACCTCTTGAACAATCATTTGCCAAAGGAGAGATCATGTAGAAAACTAACAACAACCAGAATCATTATGGGACTAGATAATAGACTAGTTTGAGCTGACACAACAAAACATCAAAGAACCTCAACAAACATGATGTATGACATGGAATGGTAACACCTCTTTCATTGAGAATGGTTCTAAGAATCCTAAAGCAATGCATTTGCATGTTAGAGTCTTAGTGACTTATGTATGCAGTATGTTCTTATTTTTAAGCTCTCTTCTGTTTGAATGCTTTAGGTATTCTTCTTTTAGTTTTAACTTTTCATTGTCATAATGAATAATCTTGTCCAAGCACTCGAAATTTTAACAAATTCTTAATTTATTATCTGCCACCAAGTCTTGGGATAACAAATATCCACCAGAAGGGTCAAAAATAAGAAGAAAAAGTTCAACAAGTCCCAGCAAATGGTTAAAACTTCAAACACATGTTTCTTGTAGCCAGCCATTCACCAGCCTGCAGCATTTTCTCTGCAACACCAAAAGTGCAAGCTTAACTCCTTCAGCGAATACAAAACTGCTAAATGTACTCTGTTGGTTATGAAAGGTGATTGGAAGACCTTTGGTGGGATTCCGGAGGCGTGTAATGCCCATAGATCAAGCACAACAAAATGATGCACATGGATTCATCAAGAGCTACATTAAGTATTAGAGTGTGCAATCAGCATTTGATTGTAAGGAAAGGAACCCTTGTAGTGGCTCATTTATAGTGCTTGGAATTCTGGACTAGGTCCCATTATTTTACATCCCACTTGGGGAATTCCACATTAGAATCACTTGCCTCCTTTGCTGGTTGACTTACTGTAATTGCTCATGATTTCCGTGAGACCTAATCGTTTATTTTTGGGTGTGTTGATAATCTTGGAAATCATGTTTTTGATAAATTGCCGAGTAAAGATCATCGAAAATCAACTCAAGGGGTTTTTTAGGTAGTCATACTACTTTACTTGCATGACCCCAAAGGAGACTTGATTTTTTTCCTTTTATTGTCGTATAAACAAGCAATCAGAGTCCTTCAAACCAACCCTGCAATTAAATTACACATAAAAAGCAGAGAACTCAAAATTGTTATGATCAGAACTTACCCCATATTCTGAAATAGGAATCCCCTGTTGAGCACGTAATAAATGTGCTTGTCTTCGCGTTAACCACTGCAAAGATAGATCCTTTAGTAAGACCAGTGTGCAAGTATTGTGATTCCGTGAATATAGAGAGGAACATCATTGGAGTATCAGCAGGTGCAAAGTTCAATAAAAAGTGTGTAGCAAAAAGCTAACTAAACTCCCCCATAGATATACAGGCAAACAAGTCATTAAATTGAGGTACCTAAGAGTATAACTTACCTTTCCCGCAGACATGCAGGCAATGCAAAAGAGTCCACAGTAGCTAAAAAGCAACCAAATAAGGAACCCCCATTTCTGACCTTCTTCAGGCAACTGAAAAATTGAAAAACATGTCCTCATTTTGAGCAAATACTCCCCACAAACAGAACGGGCGGGCGGGCGGGCTGTGAAGGGACACAAAACTTACACAGTTTTTTGCACTAGAGAACCACAGTGTACCAATAACTGTCCAAACCCAGAGAAACGGATAGAGTAGCACAGAAAGAATTGAAAGAACCACCATTCTTCCACAGAAACGTGCATACCTCTGCTGCCATCCAAAATCCCTAAAATCGATAAAAGTTGCCAAATGAGAACTCTGTTGAGAATTTTCAGCATAAATAAGATGCCTCCAGGGTTCAGGTGCTTGGTAAAGGAACATTCTACAACACCTCTGTAACCTCTTTAGAAGAAGATTTGGAAAACAAAATTCTTCGAGGAACACAGTGAACAACTTCTAGAAAAAAATGGACAAAAACCAGTGTTTTTAACTGGAGCAATATGGAAACATCACTTTGCAATATCAGGGGAAAAAGCTTCGAAATCATATTTGACTTTTTCAAAAATGGGTTGCATTCAGAACGTATAAGATCATGTTCACCATGTTTACTGCATATAACACGGTGAAAAAAAACCTTCCACTTAAAATAAGATCTTTATAACATAAACTAAAAACCTCAAAGTCCAAGATTAGGGGCCTTACAATCCCATGCCAGCAGCAAGCCCATTATCTACAAACATCAAGAGCCGAAAAACAAAAACTGCAGTGTAGTCAACCTAAGCCAAGAAATCAATTAGACCAACAAATTCATCAAATATCACCAGAAACAAGACCAACTAGATCCAGTTTTGTTACTGAAGGATTAAAGAAACCCACCACGATCCATATGTGCAGAGGGTATGTACAGAAATGGTACCGCTTCCAATTGATTGCCACAATGATTCTAATTGTCAACTCGTCAAAGAATCAACACAAAGACTCCACCCAAGAAACATGTATTAAAATATCAATGTAGAATTATGGTAGAGTCCTATTGTCATGAGTTATTTACCAGAAGCAAAAAATATTGTGCCACAAAGTATGTTTCATGTGAGAGTGAGAAATTTCTGAGGGTAAAACTGGTAAATTCTTGAAGTCCTCAATATTTTTATACAACTAGAAGTTTTCAACCTAAACATTGAGATTACTGATTCAATGTTTGGTTAGACTGGGATAAAAGGAATATGATTATTTCTTGCAGTTGGATGATGAAGGAAGTGAATGCTGAGGATAGGGACTACTTAATACTAGTTAATACCAACCTCGCCATCGTATTAACTAATACTACCCAAGATGAATAAGGCTCCAATTATAGTACGGGGCTATGTTACATGGATCCTTCATTTTGGCTCAAGTACCCGTATCGATGTGTCCGACACCCGTATCCTTTTGGACACTCGGATCCTCTAATTGTTAAGATACTTTCAGAAAAGGAATATCAAATTAGCTAGAACAACAATACTTCGAGTATTTTACATAGACAAGAAATAGGGAAATAGCAAAAACATAATTTTCTTAACCTTTTTTTGTTTGAATACATTTGTAAACAGAGTTATGGTACATAATCTGTGAAAATTATGCAATATATAATACAAACAAGAGTTCAAGACGTGTCCCCATACCGGTACCCAAGTTGGGAACACATATCCACGTATCCTAAGATTTAAGTTTACGAAGGTCCGACACTTGGACTTGCACCCACACCCGATACTCGCACCTGAGTCCATGTAACATAGGTACCGGGAACCACAATCAACTGCCGGACTAAGTAATTCCAGCAGGGGCGGTCGGCAAGGGGGGATCCGGGCCCCTGCCCAACTCCAAATGTTCTCGCTTATTATTCTAATTTCCAGGTTGATTAAGAAAAACAATATGGGAATGGCCCCTTCAAGTCTCTTGAGTGAAAAAAAAAATCTTAAAATTTCTACATGCATGGGGTAAAAATTCCTAAAATTTCAAAAAAAATTGGATGGCTGTATAAAATTAAACGGTGGCTATGCAAATATACACAATATTGTCTTTTCTTTGGACCTTGCAAGTAACAATTTTATATAAAATGTTTTTTATTATGAATATGAAAATACACGTGATTCGGGACACTACTAGACACAAATCCTAAGTCCGCCACTGAATTCTAGGGAACATGTAGATTCCACAAGTTCCCAATTCCTAATTCCTCGTTTTAGTACCTGAATCAAACATGCCATAAGGTGCATTGAGAAATTTCTTAGACCAATTTACTAATGGTTCTTGAAATTTATTGAAAATAAGTTCTGAAAATCGGACCGGACAGCAAATCCCCGGATAATCTAGTGCGATCCAGAACTGTACAACCCACAATTACGAGACAGCAGGGTAGAACTCCCCGGTTAACCTTACTCACAACAAGAGATCAAACTCCAAACATTAAAACATCCAAAAGGATACATACTTGTCGCCAACATTGACAAGAAAAACCCATCGTACCTGAAAATATTGGAATCAAGAACTCATTCGATTGAACAGAATACAAGAAGTGGAAAAAACCAAAATTAAGTCCAATAAAAAAGATTACTTTTAATTAAATACTATCAAACTCACCACTTGAAATCCACGCCTCGAATCGCCATAGAGTAGTAACGGTATGGAAACCCTAGGATTTGTCACTCCAAGATTCAATCTTCATTTCAATCTGTTGCGTATCTGTGTCGATTGAGTCAGAGAATTAAATGGGCTGAATCTAGAGTGAGAAAAGGGAAAAGGGAGGAATAAAGAAGTGAAGCCAGAGAGAGAGAGAGAGAGAGAGAGAGAGAGCTTTGGAAGCTTTTTTGGCAAACAGAACAAAATTGTGAACTAAACCTGTAGAACTGGAACTTAAACTTCATTCGGACGGACGTTGCTCCTTTTCTTTACGCCGTTATCTGACGGCGTTTCCGTCTGGCCCAATATGTACACGTGCGATAGGGTTTCAAATGAGCTGACTTGAGCGTCGGGCTCAAGCTCGACTCGTTTACTAAACGAACCAAAAATTTGAGTTTAAGTTCGGCTCAAAGCTTAACAAGCAAAGCTTAATCATTTGCTCATTTACTAAACAAGCCTCTCCGAACTCACAAACTACTTGGTTCATTTGCAAAGAAAAATCAACAACCTAAGGATATCGATTACTGGATGAGCATGATATATTTGAGCAAAGAAAAACAAACAAAAAATTACATCTGCAACTTAAACTGTCGGCACAAATCTGTTGTGTTCACATGGCAATAGATGTTCAATTTCGTTGATTTTATACAAGATTTATGCGTTTGACGAGCTCTACAAAATGAATGATTCCGATCAATATTGCGAACCCGTCTTTAGTGCATAACAGCCTAAACTAGACCAGACTAGATGTTAATAATAAAACTGTACAGGAACTTTCTCCATACACTTGCGTGCAAATTAGAGGCAACCTCATTGAAATATTCTCGAATTATATACGTTTCGTAATCCCTTGAATAAATGCCAAAAGAATCAAGCAGATATGTGGGGCTTTCTTTCTTATATTTTGTTCTTTATACTGTATTTATATTGGTAAATCGTACTCCCTCCGTCCTCAATTAGATGGCAATTTTTGATATTTATGTCAATTTTAATTCCTTATATATTTCAATATGAATCTCAAAAAATATGCAATATGGATCTTGTTTGATAGTTTTCGATTAGTTCTATCATATAAAGTTTTCAAACTCGTGAAAATATTATATATTGAAAGATATAAGTAATGAAAAATGACACAAATTTCAAAAAATGTTATCCAATTTGGGATGGAGTGAGTACGTAACTTTAGAATAGTTTAGTACTGGCTTTGTTTGGTTGGGAGTTTAGTTTAGTTTTGATAGTAGGTGGTGAGCGAAATAAGATAATAATCGAAGAGATGGGTAATGATTGGAGAGAGTAGAGAGAGATGAGAAAGTAATAATTGAAAAAATAGGATAATGATTGAAGAAAGAAGTAATATAACGATTGAAAAACTAAACTAAAATGTGAACCGAACACAACGTTTATTGTTCGAGTTTTTCTCTTTTTTGACACTCGCAAATCCGTAATCGTTGTGCGTACGGAATGGTGTGGGTTTAAACTTCTGACAAATTAGAGGTCTCCGATGGGCTACCAAACACATTCTTATTGAGAGTTACTAACACATTCTTATTGAGAGTTACTAAGGCTCCGTTCCAGAACATCCTCTTAAAAAATAAGTACTTATTTTACATTTTAAAACTCTAAAATAATGTAAATGAAAAATAATTTTTTAATTTTTTTTGCACCGTATTAAAGATCTCAATGAGATCTATCAAATAAGATCCATAGTGGTAGGAAAATTATTTGCGTAAGCATATGATTTTTTAGCTTGAAATTGACTTCTTAAAAAATAAGTATTTATTTATCTTTCTGGAACGGGGCCTAATTTGTTTAGAGAGTAAATGTCATTTTTATACTCCATTAATAGTCTCCCTAAATAGGCTTTTTTTTAATTTTATTTTTACGTAACTAAAGACAATAGGATTGCCTCCTAAATCTAGCAATTCACATGGGAGCCAAGAGTGAGAAAGAAAATGACACAATATATAATTACTTTTATTAGTATCTTGAAAATGACACAACGTGCATGTACTAGTAATTTCATTGGAGAGGAGCACCCTTCACTCCTAAATTAGCAAATTCTTAGCACGCAAAAATTCGGTCATACTTACTAATTATTATGTGTCCAACTTATGAATCATTTTATGGGAGTGCACTAGGGATTAGTGCACTAGAGATGCTTTTAGACTATTTTACTATTATAAAACAACTTTAGGAAAATCACAATTCCATCAAACATGGAAAAACATATTAGAACTAGTAAAGATTAAGACTCTTTATTCAAATTTTTTCGCATTTGTAAATTTTGCGTTAATCTTTTGTGAATTATCGATTCATTTCGACGAGAGAATTCAAAAAAGTAAAAATTACAGTATAAAATAATTTAATTTTTTTTGAATAAATACAAAAAAACCCAAAAAAGACAGATCAATAATCCACATATTTTTTTGGCTTTTTTTTTTAATTCAAAAATTTACGAGTTTCGATAATAATTTTTTACTTTTACGATTCATTTTGTTGAGACGAATTAATAATTTACAAAAAAAATTGATGCGAAGCTAACTAATACCGAAAAAAATTTAAAAGTTGAACAGAGAATAAGCCAAGCGATTGCCAAAATAGGCCTCAATTGAGAAACCCTTTCTTTTGTCCTTTTATCCTTTTTGGTTTGGATGGATGTCTTAGAATATGGGGTACAAAGTGGACACCACGTAAGTACAACATGTTCTGCTGACGTGTTGGAATTAGGTTGGCTTGGTGGGAGTTTTGCTGGATCTGTTTACCTATATCCTCTTGCATTTTCATAAGTTTAGGAATATACTACTAATCGACAAGGTTTGACCCAAAACAATGAAAATGATAAATAAAAAGGTGGAGTAAATTTGTTTCTCTTTTTAACTTTGTTTTCTAATTATTATCTTATTTTTCTCTTCAATTATTATCTTATTTCTTCAATTATCCATTTCATATCTTTCTTTACTCATTAACCATCTCTCTAATCATTATTCTATTTTTCTCTCCATCCACCATCAAAATTAAAATACTCAAAACTAGCAAACGAACAAAGCTATTTTTTTTAAAATTTTTTAAGAACAAATTATATGTATATCTTATCTTCACTTTTAATAAATCGGCCCTGCCCGATTTGAACAGAGCATGATGAGCACCTCCTTATAACCCAAAAAAACTCGGGGCCGAGGAGTCGGGAATAAACTTACAAGTAGGGTTGTAAATGAACCGAGTAGTTCGAGAGCTTGGCTCGGCTTAGCTCATTTACTAAACAAAAGTATATAAAGTCCACATAAATGCATAGTGAACGAATGTACGATTAAAAAAGAGATTGGAGCACCACGTGTCCTTGCTGTTGGCCGGGGGCATTTTTCCAAGGATGCAACCCAACAGGGCAAAATGCCCTTCAAAGCGGTGAAGATTTTGATCCAAAGCGATGACGTCCATTCCGGAATTATTTGGGCCCTGCAAGCCTACTGGGCTTTGCGCATCGCCGAGGCATATCTCACGCGCGTGACTGCACGTGACACGAACCTAGATCTCTCCAGGGTTTTGCCGCTTCACTCTTCTCTCTCTGTATTCAGCCATTTGCATTCTCCTCACGACAGAGCTATTCGAAAAACAGATCCAAGAACCCGATCGTCATTGAGCTAGGGTTCATATCTGTCCACCTCGGAGCCATGCACTCACCTGTAGTCGTTCTCAGTAAGCTCTCGTTTGATCACCTGTTGTCTGTTTTTCTTCTTCTTCTTTGAATTCCATTAATTTGTTCTGAAAAGCTCGATAAACGCATCCTCAAGTACTAGGGAATCGGGTAATGTGATCTCTGGAAATGTTGGGACTAGGGCTAAGAATGTCACTTTATATTGCAATTTCCCCTTCTACAGGTTTTAGAATGTTTACTTGGGCCTGTTGTAGGTATGCTAGGGAATGAGAGTATAGAAAGGTTGATTCTTGATGCCGTTTTACTTAACTTGGTGGTGTTTCGAGCTGAGTTTTGGGATTGCTTTGGTGTTACTGTCAGTGTGTCTGTGGGTGAATAGAGTTTGATGTATTACAGTGTTAGTAGGACTTAGGAGGGACTGAAGAGTGCTAGATGAAGTTTGACTTGTCAGACACCGCTGTCGGCTCCATAGTTTGCTGTTTGTTCTGGTAATAAGACATATCCCTCTCTCTCCTTCTCTGGGATGGAAATTAAGGGTAGATTTCATAGAGAATGCGAGAAGGATTTTGGAAAAGATCATTTTTTTGCAGCTAAGGGAGGCTGGTGGAATTTTTTGTAGGATAGTCCTGAGAGGCATGTGGGTTTATCATTTTCAAGTAGTAACTTGTGCTTGTTCAAAGACCCTTGGTTTCCCTCCTCTTCAATTTAAAATAAGCAAGAAGCAAAGGACCTGTTTGATATGCTTTTAATGTTTTCTTTTGTATTTGTAGAAAAAATAAGGTTCTTGGTTCTGTTTCTTCCTTTTGAATTTATGATCTTTCTGTTTTTTTCTTTGCAAACTACGAACTTTGAAAAAGAAGACGTGAGAGTTAGAAGACATTGGAAGACGTCGACGAGTCTGAAAGTACATTGGTTTCTAATCAGTTTAATTTTCTGATTGATGGTCCTTTGACTCCTTTTTCAAGGAAATTTTATGGAGATTAGTCTTCCAAAACTCATTTCCCAAATTGGAAAGATTGACATAAATATAAAATTGGGAGGGAGGGAGTATATTCTACAGAACTAGCCTCCTTTGATGATTGATCAATGTCTTGCACTTAATAGTTGATGTGTGGGTAGTTAATATCAACAACGTTGTTTGAGATATCATTCTATGCTCTTGATGTTGTTGAAGTACATGGGATGGGACTAGTCTTGGGATTATCTTCTTGTGTTAATGAGTATGCCGCTGCTTTTAAGTTTTAACCAAAATGAGAGTTTTAGTATCACATAGCAACCTGGAATTTTGGATGTGTATCATCACCACTGACTCATTTCATGGAAGATCATTGTTGCAAGTTTATTGTAGCATTAGAAATTCCATCATAACTTTGGATGGCTCCATAATTTGTGGTTTTTTCTGGTAATAAGACATATCCCTCTCTCGCCTTCTCTGGGATGAAAATTAAGGGTAGATTTCATGGAGAATGCAAGAAGGATTTTGGAAAAGAGTACTTTTTTGTAGCTAAGGGAGGCTGGTGGAATTGTTTGTAGGATAGTCCTGAGAGGCATGTGGGTTTGTCATTTTCAAGTAGCTTAACTTGTGCTTGTTCAAAGACCCTTGGTTTCCCTCTTCAATTGAAAATAAGCAGGAAGCAAAGGACCTATTTGGTATGCTTTTAATGTTTTCTTTTGTATTTGTAGAAAAAATAAGGTTCTTGGTTCTGTTTTTTCCTTTTAAATTTACGATCTTTCTGTTTTTCCTTGCAAATTACGAATTTTGGAAAAGAAGACATGTGAGACTTGGAAGACATTGGAAGACGTTGAAGAGTCTGAAAGTAGATTGGTTTCTAATCAGTTTAATTTTCTGATTGATGGTCCTTTTTCAAGGAAATTTTATGGAGACTAGTCTTCCAAAACTCATTTCCCAAATTGGGAAGATGGACAAAAATATGAAATTGGGAGGTAGGGAGGGAGTATATTCTACAGAACTAGCCTCCTTCGATGATTGATCAATGTATTGCACTTAATCGTTGATGTGTGGGTAGTTAATATGAACAAGGTTGTTTGAGATATCATTCTTTTCTCTTGATGTTGTTGAAGTACATGGGATGGGACTAGGTTTGGGATTATCTTCTTGTGTTAATGAGTATACCGTTGCTTTTAAGTTTTAACCAAAATGATAGTTTTTAATATCACATGGCAACCTGGAATTTTGGCTGTGTATCATCACCATGGACTCATTTTGTGGAAGATCATTGTTGCAAGCTTATTGTAGCATGAGCAATTCCATCATAACTCTGGATGGCTGTTCAATGTTGTTGTTGTTAGTTAGTTGTTTTTTTTTTTTTTCTGTTGTGAAACTAATGTAGCATATGGTGTCTGAATACACTTACACCCACAAAAGGTTTCTCAACATTTCGTCCAATGTTATGAATACCGTACCGGCCAGGGTACCGGTTTTCCTACTGGTACGGTACGTACCAGTACCGATCAGATACCGGGTACCGTTTCGGATTTACCGCAACTACAATATATATAATAATTATATATAATCATAATCCAAAAAAATCCCCCATACTATGCAATTTATCATAAAATACCTATGTGTTTACATCTTGTCCCACATTGCCTAGTTACAAAACTCTTTTCCATCTTAAATGACTTTGCACACTAGTGGACTTGTAAATGAGGACCCAAAGAGAGGCCTCCCGCGCTCGGCAAAATGGGCTATGGCCGACGGCAATTTGGAAAAACTGATTCGGAAACCAATTAACCGGGTGCGCGTCACGGGTTATTCGCGAGCAGGGGGGGTGCAAATCCGGGATTTGAGCCTCGCGCACGTACTATGTTATGCCCATGTTTTGCTAAAATTCTGAAAAACTTTTTTTTTGGGGTTAAGATAACCCAAAAAATATTCTGATAACGTTTTTTTTTTTTTTTTTTGGACCAGAATGATTAAATTACAGTAAAAAAAAAAAAAAATCTGCAAAATCTCGGCCGGAATTCCCGGTACTCCGGTACCGGCTGGTATTTCCCGAGATGGTCGGTACCGGGTGGTACCGACCGGTATTTGGTCCGGAACGGTATTGGGGGGTTAGGGTACTGGTTTCTCTCAAATCCGGTACGTACCGGCCGGTACGGTACGGGATTGATATCATTGATTTCGTCCAATGTTAGTATGTTTACCAATTTACTTAGGCATTCTAAATGTGAAATAGCTGATCTGTATATGTGAATTGGAATATGCAGATGATTCTTTGAATCGTGAATCTGGCAGCAGGGTGCACCATGCCAATATCCAAGCTTCGAAGGTGAATTTAGTTCCAATGACATGTTTCATTTGAAGTTCTTTTACTTTCTTTTGTGAATTTGTCCATTTCCGTTGCATTACTGGGGGATAACCTCTGTTGGTTCAAAGATTATTAACCGAATATTTTTCTTCACATTTTGAGTGATTATTAACTGGAAATATGCGGTTTGTTTTATTTGCCTACTCAAAGTTACAGCATTTAAAATTATTAGAATCCACTTCAAAATTGGTGACACGACATTATGCACGTGTTTAGTATATTTTGGATTGCCCTGAGATGATATTTTTTGTTTATTTATTTCTGTGCAGGCTGTGGCTGACATAATTCGCACTACCTTGGGTCCACGATCCATGTTAAAGATGCTTCTTGATGCTGCAGGAGGTACTTTCCTTTTGGTTATGTGATACCATTAGTTTTCCCAGTTTACTAATCAAAAAAAAAAAAAACAGTTAGTTGTCCCACTGCTCTAAATAAAAAAATGTTTGATTTGTTTTCTCTTACTAAAATTTTATGATATTTATCGAACAATGAGGGGGAGGGAGATTTTTGGCAAGTACCTTGTTATGCTGTATTGCTGTATGTAATATATGTATGAGAACAAAGAGCAGATTTACCGAATTAGCGTTGACCACATTTGTTGACCACACGGTATCAAATACATTAAGGACAACCCATATGGTTTCCAATCATAAGGAAAACATGTGGTTTTTAAGATGACAGAGTAGAGTCCTTGATTCAGTTGAGGTCACCATCCTTCTGTGATTTTGGCTAAGGGGGTTCCAATTTTGCATACATCTCATGATCCATTTTCGTTCAAGTAATACAAAGCACTTCCCTCTGTTCCTTCAAACTTTGAGTACCACTATCAAGGAGCTCATTACTAGCATTCTGTGGGGGTTGGTATAGAGGTAGTCATCTTTGAACGACGGACCTTTTGGAGGCTTTTGGTCTGGGTTCGATTCCCATTTGCGAGTTATCAATTCCTTTGTCGGGCCTGTCTCTAAGGGGGCTTTGCCCCAATTTTCATTAACCCCACTAATGGACAATGGCTTTGGTACCCTGGATTAGTTGTTCCTTTGGGATGGATATCGAGTTATCAAAAAAGGAGCTCATTACTTGCAAAGTATTGAGGCATTTAAACACTGGTGGATCAACAGACCATTTGAAAGGAAAAATGAGTTTCCATATGGTTAATGGGAAGTTGCTACAAACGACAGAACTTTTATGAACCAAACAATCAATTGTTGTGACTATTTGGAAATGTAAGTTCACCATGGCCAGTCATATAATGAAGAAATATGCATTTCCAATTGAAGGAAATGAACTACTTAAGTATTGACTTTTTTCTTATTTGTCATGGTAGTTTCTGTTTGAACTTGCTGATTTCTGGTTGTGGTTATAGCTTTTAGTTATATATTCAGTTTCATGTGGAGCATGCTTTTGGAAATTTTTTTAATTATCTTTTTTAGGGTTGGTTTGAGTCTAACTTTAAAGTAGTAAGGGTATATTTAGGCTAATTTTGGTCGGTCCTGATGGAGTTTGGAGTGTCAGCACTCTGCAGTCCTATGTTACACCGTACACGGATTCGGTCACGATTATCGGGTTCGAGTGCCTGTCCAAGCTTCGGACCTTCATGAGTGTAAATCTAAGGTTAGGTATAGTATGGAGACATGTTCTTAATGGCTGAACCCTTATTTGCATTGTGTTTTGTATTGTCGGATAGCACGCTGTAAGTTTTTTAGAAATCTACTCAAAAATCAAGTAGGATTAAGAAAAATCACTTGAATTTTCTGTCGTCCACGTGAAAGAATAGAATGTCAAGTGTCTAGCGCGAGGTTGTTTTCCTTCAAATATCATAAACAAATAAAGAATCCAAGCATCTAAATTGGGTATGAGCATTGGACACATTCCACACACCCATACCCTTGTGATATCCGTTGAACGTGGTACTATGAGGAAAATAAACAGTCCATATAACACTGCAACAACCTATAATATATTTTTGATATTATCCTATTCTATGTGACTCAAATTGTGTTGCTGTGAATTAGCTTATGTCTTGTAAGGTTGAAGACGCTCTGTCCTTCTCCATATATGACCCTAACCTTACTAATTTTCCATTTAGATAACCACCACGAGTTCAATGTATCTTTGGCCAAGTTTCCTAAAGTTGACTTTTGTTAATGGTGGTACGGGTTATGTTGGCAGGAATTGTAGTGACTAATGATGGGAATGCCATCCTCAGAGAGCTAGATCTTGCTCATCCAGCTGCTAAGGTACGGTATACCTTGTTACTCGCTATTACTAAAAATTTGACTCTGGTATTTCTTGTTTGTTAATTTGGTTATGTTGTTTAATAATGTATTTCTAACAAGACGTGTTGGAAAGATTATACGTTCAGTGTATCTGATGAAGCACTCTAGTTTTTTCTATTTCATTTGTTATCCTCTCTCTCTTTGCTTGCTTGCTTGAAGCTCTTTGTTTTTCTGACTGTTTTTCTCCTTCTAATCGTTGCCTTTGTGTATGACATGACAGTCCATGATCGAACTGAGCCGCACACAAGATGAAGAAGTAGGTGATGGGACAACGTCAGTCATAGTTCTTGGTATGCTATTGTGTAGGACTTGTTTCCTTTTTAGGTGCATTAGATTTTGCAGTGCTTTTTGGTGTACTTTAAAGTAGGTAGAAGTTTGGTGTACATGATTCTTTGAATAGCTTGCTGATTTGTTGTCGTAGTTTGTTGATCTTGTAGAAGAAATCCTATCAGTTTCAAACAGGTTGTCTAATCAAACGGTGTTGGATGGAGTGTAGCAAGGAGAGTTTCGAATGTTCTGATTCATGAGGACAGATGCACTGGGTTTTTGGATATAACCTTTGCTTAGGAATTCATTACATACTTATGCAATCATTGTGTTGTGTGTTCCTTAATGAACGTTTTGTAATCATTCTTGTCTGGGAGTTGACTGCTGTTCTTAATCCTATTGAAGAACTTTGCTGTCTGGTTTAATTTATATATGTGATCATGTCCTTACCTATGTAACTGATTGTGGAACTGGAATTTTTCAAGCTGGTGAAATGCTTCATGTTGCCGAGGCTTTCATTGACAAGAGCTTTCACCCTACAGTTATTTGTCGAGGTAATGTGGCAATGATCTGTTTTTGTGTTTTTGTTTTTTTTATTAGCGAAATAGGTTTTCTTTCATGTATTTATTTTGACAAGCGTCATTTAATTTGCTTTTGCAGCCTACAGCAAGGCTCTTGAGGATGCTATTGCAGTTCTTGACAAGATTGCTATGCCTATCGATGTGAATGACCGTAAGCTCCTGCAGGATTTTAAGCTATTTCTCTTCGATCCTTATTTTTTAATGTATCAATTGCCATGCAATTAGACACGGCCTCTTTTTGGTATTTTTTCCCTTTTATGGCACCAAATTTTACTTGGGGTGCTATAGATGCAAAGATATAATGCTGAAATTGTGTTTTGCTTTCTGATTGCAGATTATAATATGGTAATGAACTCTTGAGATCTAAAAGACTGCTTACGTTAACTTTATGCCATGAATAACCTGAAAAATAGGAATTTGGGTTATATTTGTTGCACCAAATTATCAGAAAATGTGTAGGATTCTCATAAACCAAAACCTGTGGAAAAAGTATTAACTTCCCTCATAGTGTCATATGATCTTCCCGCTTGCTGTTCTAATAAATTAATAATTTGCTGTGGAATAATGCCCACTTTTTTTGGCAGGTGTCACAATGATGGAGTTGGTGAAGAGTTGTATAGGCACAAAATTTACCAGTCAATTTGGGGATCTGATTGCTGTAAGTATTCTCTAAATCAGCTACAAGTCTACTATTAAGACAACTTAAATTCTCTTTATCATAATAATGAAACAAATCCACTTTGGATTGGAAGTTCCAACGAAGAAAACTATGTATGTGTATAAACGTACAGGCATTGTAACCTTATATCTTTGTCTTTTGTGGTCATGTGTGAGATTTATGTGTCTTGAAACTGTTTCATCTGTGTACGTAGCTTGCTTGATTGTACTAGTTGTTTCACGATTTCCAGTCTTTTAGGAGTTATTTAGGTTTATTTTTACGAGCTTCCGTTTCCAACTGTCATACCTATGTCTTCTCCTATTGGTCTTTACTTTCTTCAACTTTTAGGATTTGGCGCTCGATGCTACTACGACTATCGGCGTGGACCTCGGTCAAGGACTCCGGGAAGTTGACATTAAGAAGTACATAAAGGTTGAGAAAGTTCCTGGCGGACAGTTGGAGGATTCCAAGGTTCTTAAAGGAGTTATGTTTAACAAAGACGTTGTTGCGCCTGGGAAAATGAGAAGAAAAATAATTAACCCACGTATCATTTTACTTGATTGCCCTCTTGAGTATAAGAAAGGGGAGAATCAAACAAATGCGGAGTTGGTTAGAGAAGAAGACTGGGCAGTCCTCCTGAAAATGGAGGAAGAATATATTGAGAGTATTTGTTTGCAAATACTGAAGTTCAAACCCGACTTGGTCATAACAGAAAAAGGACTTAGTGACTTAGCTTGCCATTACTTTAGTAAAGCTGGAGTGAGTGCAATAAGGAGACTGAGGAAAACAGATAACAACAGAATTGCAAAAGCTTGTGGTGCGACCATTGTGAACAGACCGGATGAACTTCAGGAATCAGATGTAGGAACTGGGGCTGGACTTTTTGAGGTTAAGAAGATCGGAGATGAGTTCTTTGCTTTTGTTGATAACTGCAAAGACCCTAAAGCATGTACAGTTCTTTTACGAGGTGCTAGCAAGGATCTCTTGAATGAGGTCGAGAGAAATTTGCAGGTATTTTGTTGTTTCACTCGAGAGTTCCTTTTAGATTGGGAATTTGGGGTTCTGAAGCATTTTATTTTTCTCAGGACGCTTTGTCTGTGGCGAGGAATATCTTAAAGAATCCAAAACTTCTTCCTGGTGGTGGTGCGACAGAGTTAACTGTGTCTGCTACTCTGAAGCAGAAGAGTCAATCTATTGAAGGCATTGAGAAGGTACAAATTTCCTAAGCATGCATCATTTTTGTTTATCCTGATCCTTTACTTGCCATCTCTGAATTTTTGGAACTGTATGCTTTTTTTTTTTGCGGGGGGATGACTCTGAAACAGTGGCCTTACGAAGCTGCTGCAATTGCTTTCGAAGCTATACCACGGACTTTGGCGCAGAATTGTGGTGTCAATGTGATAAGGACTATGACTGCGCTGCAGGGGAAGGTAAGGAATCTGTAGACCGATTTTCTTTCATCTTATATTGTTCATCACTATCGTGGTATGATAGCCACTCCCCTATAGCCAACTGTTCAAGTGATAACTACTGTAGGAGCGTCCACCTATCTGGGAGGGAACGGCCCAACAAATTTTCCTCCAAACCATGGAGTGCTAACATGGACTTCGCCCAACTCTTTGAATCCTAGATTAAAATTGAGATTCAGACTTTTTTTTTTAAATGCCATTTGAGTATATTAACAGCATAATTTGTTTTTCTAACTAGTTAATCATTTTTTTGTAGCATGCAAATGGAGAAAATTCATGGATTGGTATAGATGGAAATACTGGTGCAATTTCGGACATGAGAGAGCGAAAGGTACAGGCCCCCCCCCCCCCCCCCCCCCCCCCCCCCGCCCCCCTCCCTTTTTTTGGTCTTCTATTTACTTTTTGGATCTTGTTAGAGCATCCACATTGTAATAAGTAAATTGGTATGGATAAACAAACTTAACAACAATGCTAAAAAAATACATCACATTGTAAGAAGCAAAGTTACAAGTCTTTTAGTAAATAACCAAATTCCATCCATTCCGTAATCAAACTTAACAACTTTTACCAATAACCAAAACTCAATAATCAAACCCAATAACCAAATTCAAAACTAAAAAACACCCCATATTAGAATCGTCTCATCGAGAAGAATAATTTGGTGTGGTCGGGTGCGTGATTAGAACTCGTTTGTAATTGGACATAGGTGCATTGCATATTGCGTATTGTGGGCGGTTTTTTTTATAGGGATGCAAAAATAACCAATGTGGAGGTAAAGTTTGTTAAGTTTGATTATGAACTAAATGGATAATCAAATGCTGACGTGGCATATTTTGATTATTGATTTTGATTATTCCCATTGCAGATGCTCTTAGTGACCAACTCGTACATACGTTGTGTAGTTGGGTGTTGTGTACCATGTACAATTGACTTTGAATGCTTGTATGCTACAGATTTGGGATGCTTATAATGTGAAAGCACAGACCTTTAAGACGGCCATTGAGGCAGCTTCCATGCTTCTTAGGATTGATGATATTGTTAGCGGAATCAAAAAGAAGCAAACGCCAGGGTCAACTCCATCGAAACCAACAATCGAGCAAGAAGGGGAGGCTGATAATGAGCAAATGATCCCCGAGTAAAAAAACCTCAGCTAACTAAAACCAGAGAAAATCTGACGTATTTGAAGACCCTATCATCGTGCTCGAAGAAGGAACTTTTTGTTTCCCTAGGGTTCAATTCCTTTTTCGGGCCATTGGTTCACGGAATTTTGTTGTTGCGCAAACCTGATTTTGTTACCTCCTTCGCTTTTCACTGGGTTGTCTTACTTTTCGTTTTATTGAAGAAACTGTTATGTGATCATTGACATGATCGCATAACAAGTTGGAACTGTGGTGAGGAGGCTTCTGTTTTGGCTTCACATTTGGATATGGAATTGTGAAGGAAAGAATCACTACTTGAATTTGTGGAGGAAAATCTTTCAAATTTTGCTTCACAAGCCCCTCCACAAAAAGGATCAAGAGTTTTAGGGCTTCTGAATTTCGCTTCATAAACTGAGGCGGTTACGGAAACGCGATTGAATATTAGTAGGAATAAAAATAATAATGGTAACAAATCCACTTCTTGTTGCATGCACAGGTCGCAACTTTTTTCAATTCACTGTTTTTTCTTCTTTTCTTTCTACATTAGGAAGCAGAAGCAGAAGCACATGGTAATAACTAATAACAACCAAGGTATACAAGTAAACCAATTACCCAAAAAAAAAAAGGGTCTACAAGTAAACCCAGTTTTGTATACTCCCTCCGTCTCAGAGAGTTTGTTTCCTGTGGATTACGTGTTATTTTTAATCGTAAAAATAATATACTTACCAAAATATTTTTTTGTGTGTGCAATGTAGTTTTGTTTGATAGATTTCGATAGGAAAAAATTGAAAAATTACTTTAGTAGGGCACTAACTTTAATTGCGGGTTGCTCTAACTAGATTATGAGCATCACGTATGGTACTACTGAGGAGGCTTTCCAGTTCCCTAGGAAATGGTTATGAGATGTATCACGATTCCCTCGTTTCCTGACACCAAGAGACGTCTTGTCTGCTGTTTTCGGGCTGGACTGTAACCGTGTTTCGTCCTCATTTCAGTACAATTTCGATAATCGGATTTGTTCACGTAAGAGAGCCTGTTGTGTACAATATGTCACGAAAAAAAATTCACGTCAATCGAGTACCAAGTAATATCTGATCGGAGAACATTTAAATTTAAATTTAAATTTAAAAATATATGCTCTTCAAATTGTGCTCCAAATGCCGAACTCATTTCGAACCTTACCCGAAATAAGGGCGAAACTGGCGGCACTGACCCAACATTTCAGAACACATTTTACCCCATGAAATACGTCGTACGTGCAACGACCACAGGCCCACGTGGTTCTTGCGATTCTTAAAGTCAAGGCCTAAGGTTACGTCCACTGAGGCGGCCCTGAGCTAAAATTTGAGGTGTGTCCGCTTTAGGTTATCGAAAATTTATAGATTTTAGAGGCCCCTTCTACTTCGATTCCGATTCCCGTTATAATCGTTCAACATAAAAAATAAAAAAAAACCCTCATCTTTAATCTTTGCTTTAGATTTGAAAATTTTGGGCCGGCTTGTATGTCCATAGGAGCATGAGAATGCTTTATAGAAAAAAGGGAATGATTTTGCCACTCTCTTTTTTGTTAATGCTACTCCTCTGCAAGTGTATTTTTGTTAACGCCACTCCCCTGTAAGTGTGTTTTGCAGGGGAGTGGCGCTAACAGAAAAAAAAGACAAATTCAGCAGCTTAGAAAAATGTTAAAACAATGTGAGCAAACAAACGTCCGGCTTGAGATGCTTATGACATACGACCTCACTTTTCTTTAGTGCTAAATGAATGAAACATCAAATTTGATTCAAAAAAGAAAATTGAATTTAGCACTCCTAGTCATGACACTCCACTTTGTGTGTTGATCATGTGAGATTGCAAAATAAAAAGTGGAATGCTACTAGTTAAAACTGGAGTACTAAAATCACAGTCCTTACAAAAAATGTAACATCAAATTCAAACCATAGTGTCAACCCTTGCTAGATTTTTGCAAACAAAAATGATAGGATACATGACACTCGATCCATGAAACGGTCCATGAATGCGATGTGAATCTGGATCATTCATTTCTTCTTATAGACCATTTCATGAATGTGATGTGAATTTGGAGTATTTATTTCTTTTCATGAACCATTTCATGAATTGAGTGTCATGTATTGTACCACTTCTCCTCAAGGTTCTAATCACTATGCATAAGTCATCTAATTAGAAAACTCAATCAATCAAATGCAGCTAAATCCCTGATGAACTTACAAAAGGGTCATCTTAAGCACCGCTCATTAGGCGGTGAATAATATGCATATGATGTCAAATAAATTAGAATTTCAACACCATATCTTACTGACCTCTATATACTCTTCACAAATATCAACAAGTGGAATTGCATGATTTTTCTAGTTTTCTTAGGAAATTGAGGAAGTGACCTACAACTCTTTAGAATATTTGTTTACTCCTAAATTTAAGGAAAAATAGCCAAATAATGGAATAGATACCATAGTCGCACGGATACTGACGATTCTTGCGCGTGCCAATTTACGCGCATGCACCTCGAACGATCCTCTTTCCGGTCTGGTAAAAAACAAACCATCCGCACCGAAATCAGAAAATTCATACTCAAAACTAGTCAATTGTGGGATTGCAGCATATCTGGCTCGTTGAAAAAGAGGAATGGTCGGAGCAAAACAAAACAAAAGGGACACAGACAGTCGCTCCAACGTCGTTCAGCATCACTGGTCAAAAGTCGTTTCCCCTCCAGTTTTGTTTACACTTATGTACTCCAATATCCTTAATTAATTCGTCTCTGTTTCCTAGCGGAAAACCCTTTTTTTTTTTTTTCTTCGAACTAATTAAATTCTGAAAGCTTGTCATTGTCCTTTTGCACACCTGTCCAACTGTTAGGACCCCTCGTTTGACAAAAGCACCATCCGCGTTGAAGACAAATGGAAAGAGAAGTAAGATAATGATTGAAGAGATGTGTAATGATTGGAGAGAGATAGAGAGAGAGATGAGAAAGTGATAATTGGAGAAATAGGGTAATGATTGGAGAAAGAAATAGAGTAATGATTGAAAAACTAAACTAAAACTAAACTAAAATGGTAACCAAACACAACCCACGGTTATCAGAAAGCTTGTCACTGTACGTCAAAGACAAATAGTGAAGTGTGACTATCAAAAAATAGAATGCGAAAATCATTTCCCAAGTAATAATCGAAGAGAAAATTTTATTAGGGACCGAAGATAATTTTATTAGGGACCGTACGTATGAAGAGAATTTGAGTCTAGAGACCCAAAGCAAACACAATCTCCACCACGCGTTGCTTCATGCTTTCTTCTCCTTGTAAATTCGGCTGAAACTTAGAAATTTTAGTTTCTGGTTCTCCATAAATATGTGATGGCGATATCCCAAAGTAGTACTAAATAATTGCAATAGCCATTCATATGGGGAGTGTTTACTATTGTAAATTCGGCTGAAACTTAGAAACTTTTCTTTTTCAAATCCAGACTGTTAGAATAAATGTATATACAAAATAATATAGCGATCAAATCGTGATCTTAAGATTGTGATTTGATTGTAATTAAAATGATTTTATTCCATAGTCAGACTCTTTCCTCTCGTATAAATAGAAGTCTCATTGTATGGTTTCAATAATCGAATAAAACATTTCTTCTCTCATATTTCAACACAAACCATGAATGATAACGGCCGAAATCGATGATGCACTACAGGGTCTCGGGGAATCAGTGGGGTTCTACTAAGAGACGCTTCGTCGGATGGGTGCCTACAAATTAAGAGACCCTTATACGACGACATGAAAAAAAAAATCTATTCCTCCAAATTTTAATTTGGCCTTAGGAATCATCAGAACACGAGCCACCGCCTGGAGAAGATTAGGCCATTAATTCAGATTCTAGAAAGATCATGGTAAGCGTTTTTCTTGAATGTCTTTTTCTGCTGAAAATGATAGGAGTACTACATAACACAGTATTTATTAGTATCTATTTCGTCCCCTCTCTCCTTAGTCGTTGTACCTCTGTTTTGTTCGTTGACGAGTACTAGGGGGGTTTTGGCAACACTTTAATATAGCGACAAACTTTCACAAGTCCTGTTGACACATCCGTTCACTAGTACTGCTTGCCCGTGCCTTCAGTTTTGGCAACACTTTAATATAGCGACAAACTTCCACAAGCCCTGTTGACACATCCGTTCACTAGTACTGCTTGCCCGTGCCGGAAGGCACGGGTCAATGAATTTGTTAGTATTCAGTATGATTTTGAGTAAGCTTAGCTAACAGAATGCCCGTACTTGTAGCCCACTTGCAAACAGAAACCCAATTGTCTTCACAAAATCCGCTCCATAAGTTTGAAAGAAGATTGACATTTGTTTATTTTGGGTGTTATAAGAGATTCTTAACCAGAAAAAGAACACGTTGTCTCTTTGTTTTCTAGGGTTTTAAGATATTTTTTTTTTAAGATGGGTGTTTATACAAAGCATGTCTTATCTGATCGTCCGGGTTTAGACTGTTAGAAACAATTGCATCTCGGTTATTGTACCAGTAAGATGCTTGAATCTATCAGCAAATTTGAATAATTTAAAACACTTTTGGCTGTCACGATTGCATGAACCGCAAAAAAATTGGCTAAAAAATCTTCCTGTCGAAACAACAAATCTAGACAAAACAACACTTTTTGGCCGCTGCAATTGCACAAACTGTCCTTTCAAATCTGTTTTTGGACCGTAGAAAAACCGGATTCTATATAATTTTTTTTTTACTAAAATTTGCTTGCATAGATAAAAATGTGACAAAATGAAGAAGATTATACTAATATTGGTCCATCAACACTTCCATAGCGGAGTTCATTATAAATATCTAGGACAAATCCAAACTAATAATCTAAATGTAAAACGAGACCCAGTTGCTTTTTGAAAACAACGACACTCACTATCTGCCGTATGTTCATACCAAGAATCATCAATCTCAAAAGAAATAAAGTTATAGCCAAAGATTAAGATGTGAAGATATTATATAAAGCTCCATATGAAATATATATTTTTTAAGTTTAGTGTACCAATTAACAAAACACGCATAAAACAAAAACAAAATTAATCTAATTAAACGTATGGATTTGGATTTGAATTGGGCCCTCTATTCGAACGTGGCATGGTAGAATATGTCAATTTTTTAAATTTTTCTTAAGTGGAGTGGTAACCCATTGGTAGACACTGTGCAGTTGACTTGGGGTTCAAAACCTTAACTACAATTAACACTACTAACTTTTGCTGAGGAAAAAAAAAAGAGTCAATTTCTTAAATTTTTCTTAAGTAGATCGAGTGGTAGCCGAGCGGTAGGCTGGTGTACTCTCGTGCATTTGACTTGGGTTAAAATCTCACTAACTACAACTAACGTACACCACTGACTTTTACCTAGAAAAAGAAGAAGAAAAGAATATGTCAATTTCTAATGGTTGACAAAAGAATATGAAAGGAAGAAGGAGAGAGTTTTGCATTGAAAAAACTTAATTAAGGCTTACACACTACATTTTCTAATTTGTCCATTTCACAAAGAGAGACCGCCGACCCATTGAGTGAGGCGTTTCCAGAGAGAAACATATGGCTTAATTACTGCTTACACTTTTGATTTTTCCTGAAGTACCTAGTACTGCATGTACTAGCTAGAGTAGTTAGAATGCGATGAGATTGTCTTAAATGCTGTTCGATGAAATTTGAATCTTAAATACTACTAAAGAATTGAATGTTTGAATTCCTTACCGAATAAACCTAATTTGATACAAACTCAGAACAAATATATATATTTTTTTTCCGGTCAAACGGAAATTCAAACAATTGATTTCATACTAACTAGCAAGACCTTCCATCCCGTTTTAAGTGAATCCAACTTTTTATAGAGAGATATCATCCTTACCAATTAAAATTTTTACAATTAATTTATAATCACAAACACACACACAAACACTTTACACACTCGCATCTTTTGGTGGGGCCCACACACATTGGAGGCGTAGTGTGTGTGGGCTCCAATGTGAATGTAAGTGAGTTTGTGGTTGTAAAATGATTGAAAATTTTAACTATAATTGCCTTTTTTGGAGACATTATTATTGGACTTTCTACGGAATTCGTTGGAATTCACTTGGGAAAAAATGAGAAATGTACCAACTTTAACCACTAACTATTAAAAATGAACACATACTAAGAGATCGCCTACAATAAAATACTGGACCGTGAAAAAGGGATGGGGAGTACTTCATCATATAGTTATAGTCATGAGAATGTGAATTTAACATTTTTTTTAAAAAAAATTCAATGGTTCTCCTATAAAGTTTCTTGTTTTGTTGATGGAATTGTAATGATAGCGGTGACAGTGCTGGTTATGTTTGTAGTGGCTCATGCACAAACGTGGGTGGAAAGGTGGTGGTGGTGTATGTGGTGAAGGGGGCGGTGGTCATGTTGAGGCGGCGGCGTGGTGGTGTTGCTGCGGTAGAGGCCTAGAGGTACGTTGAGAGTGATAATGGTGGCGCGTGGTTGTGGTCAAAGACGTAATCGAAGGTTGACTACTGGCCGGGGGCCACGGCCACCCCAATTTCACTCTCACAATTTCTCTGCATACATAATGTGTCATATACAAAAGAATTAATTAAATAGGAGTAACAAACTTGGACCACTTTCTCACACGTTTCATTCTCCTTTGGGACAACGGGCCCACCACTCAGCTCTCTTAGACTTGGCCACTTGGGTAACTGGTCGTGGCAAGTCGTGTTCGTGTCGTGTTAATCGGGTTTGTGTCACAAATCATTCAACCCGAACCCAACTCATTTAGAATTCGTATTTCTCGAGTCGTGTCATTTTCGTGTTTCGTGTCAGAAATGCTCAACCTTAACCCGTTAACTTCGTGTCCGGTTCGTGTTGTGTTATCGTGTCCGTTGCCCAACTCTATTTAGAATTACAAATATACCATATATTTTATATATATGTTCGTATAAATGGGTGACACAGATTAGTAACCGTGTTGGTCGTGTAAATTTCGTGTCTCGCGTGTTCAACCTGAACCTGACCCATTTATAATTCGTGTTTTTGAGTTGTGTCATTTTCGTGTTAGAAATGTTCAACCCTAACTCGCTAACTTTGTGTCCGGTTCGTATCGTGTTATTGTGTTTCATGTCCATTGCCCAGCTCTAATCTCTCTCATACTGTTAAAAATAAAACTCACCAATCACCTCGATTTTCTCTCAATCGGGTATTAATTTAACATTTACAGTAACTTTTTTTTTAATACTCTTAGAGCGTAAAATTTTACTCCTGCATATTTTTATTATTACGTTATGACCCCTGCATACGTATATGAATCCTGGCTTTGTTGGCAGTGTGGTAGAGGGGAATGATGGGAGGTGGTAGTATTTCAGGGGTTATGGTAGCACCTTACTCACATAATCTTTTAAAACACCATGTGTTCGATCATGAGCTCGCTATCACAAATTTTAATAGATGAGATGAGTTTCAAAAATGCTTTTCACGCTTGTGCTTATGCTCTCGTTCACGCACGTTAATTATGTGACTTAGGGTAGTTGCCCCCAACGGGGGCTAAAAACATGTTATTGTGATGAAGGTGCACATAGAAGCTTAATTATGCATAAACAGTTGCGAATTCAAACAGTAATTTTTTAAAAACCTACTCCATATATATGAGCTGCTAGAAAATGCGTTTAAGTACATGGTTAACTATATATATATGAACTACAGGGTTTCTCTTTTTATCGTTTTTAAATGGTATAGAAACATTTCTTCGCCGATAAAAGAAAAATACGGTAAGTACTTTTAAGTGACACAAACTGCACTGTCCGTTCCAGAAAGGGAAAAATGTAATTATTTTTTAAGAAGGTAATTTTAAGTTTAAAAATTACGAGTTTATCGAAATCTAAAAATACGTAATATGGATCTTATTTGAAAGATCTCGATGAGATCTTTTATACGATGCAAAAAAATATTTTTTATTTACATTATTTTTGAATTTAAAAATGTGAAATAAACTGCTTAACGGGCTCTTAACAATTATCTTAATCTACGTTCATTTAATGCATTCAATTCGAAGTAAACGGAATTTTTTTTTTGATGCAGAACGGGTAGCATACGTGATAATATCTGTCGGCGATCCGGACCGTCCAAAATTTTCCCCCTCTCTCCTTTCTCACGTATCGTCAACGGGGTACTAGCGTGGTACCCTACCACAAGCCAAACTGTACGGTTCAGTGATATACAGGACCACACTTCCTTAAAACCAAAACCACTTATGTGCTAGTAAAAAAACCTCCCTGTATTTGGGACCTGTCTACCCCAGCGTACAAAATTGGGTGGAACTGACTTCATCGTTTCTTTCTAATGTTTAGTTTGGATTTTGAAGAAGGTTTTTAAGAATAATGAATGTAGAGAAATAAATAGATAAAATTTATCGAAGATTGTGCGCAAAAATTTTGAGTACCTCAAACGAACAAGGTCTGTCTTGGAATTATATATCCAATTAACACAAGTACGTAGAGGTAGGGCTGCAAACGATCCGAGCCGCTCGCGAGCGGCTCGGAGCTCGGCTCGATAACGGCTCGGCTCGGCTCGGTTCAAGACAAAAACGAGCCGAGCTCGAGCTCGAGTCCTGAGCTCGTTTCATAAACGAGCCGAGCTCGAGCTAGTCGAAACTCGGCTCGAATTGACTCGCGAGCTCGATTATATAATATATTTATATATATATTTATATATATATATTTTTACATATTTATATTTATTTATATATATATTTATATATATTTGTTTCATAAACGAGCCGAACGAGCCGAGCTCGAGCTCCGAAAATACCTATCGAGCCGAGCTCGAGCTCGAGTTCTGCAGCTCGTCACGAGCTCGAGCCGAGCTCGAGCTCATTGTTTTTGAGGCGAGCCGAGCCCGAACATGCCGAAACTCGGCTCGGCTCGGCTCGATTGCACCCCTACGTAGAGGTGTCAAATATACCCAATGAGTGTTTCTGTGTTCGTTTTGAGTCTTTAGACTCTATCATTTCTTTCTGCTCGCATGCAGTTCATAATGAATTTTTTTTTTAATTATTATTCTCATTTTTTTCCGAACAAAGTCGCAAGTCGTCCGAATCCAAGGCGGAAATTGGCCAAAGTAGAGAAGAAGCCTTTATTTATCTGTGACAAACCAAAAATTGGATTAAGAGAGAGAATTGAAGTGCTGGTAGTTATTCCATCCGTTCTAGATGCTGAATTTTCACAAAAAGACGTGCAAATTTGAAAACAAATAATAAAGTACGTCCTTGTACAAATAAAATTTTTTAATCAAAAAGTTACTTTTTGAACAGGTCAAAAAGTTACTAGAAGGCATAAAATAATGCCTTGGAGGGGAAATGACGTGTAAACACATGCATAATGACGTGTAAACACATGCACTGTTCAAATCTCTATTAATTATTATACGGTGCAAAAAAATTTAATTTTTTTGGTACATTTACATTATTTTTGAATTTAAAAATATAAAATAAATATTTATTTTTTAAAAAGATGTTTTGAAATGGGACCAAAATTCCTGCTTAACTCTCGCCAACGTATACTGCTCCACAATATTGGGAAAAGAAAAAAAACTAAACATAATTACATGCAAACGTATCTATAAAGTGGCCGGTGAGGTGTGGATGCAAATATAAAGAGTCAAGGGTCAGCCCCTGACACATCAGTAGCCAATACTGGTAGCCCACCTTACTGGACGACGTTCACCATTATGATACACATTAATCTCATAGGATTTGTAGAATAGTTGGCCCCACGACAATAGTAGTACTCCGTACTAGTTTTTTTTGGAGTATTTTTTATTTTTATTTTTTATATATATTCGGATCAATTTGCATACCTCTCGACTAATTTTGAGACTCTAGATATAACGGCTAGACAAATCCTCCAGTGTTCCTGAGGTTTGCAATGTCTAGTCTCCATTCGATTCAAACATGGAGAATGGATACGCATTTATTTTTTCACACCCAATCACGGAAGGCTTCATTCTTTTGAACTTTTTCGTATAAAACTACTTTTCGGTAATTTTTTATTTTAGTAACTTTTTGTTTAGTTCTTTTATCGTAATTTTCGGTGTTAAGCATTCGTCTCAACAAGATAAATCAAAAAATTATACTCCCTCCGTCCCAATTTATTTGTCACTTTTTGGAGTTCGTATTACTTTTCAATTAATTATATATCGTAATTTATAATGTTTTAGGCGATTTCAAAAATATTGAATTATAGAACAAATCGAGATCTATCAAATAATATCCATATTGGATATAAAATTCATTACCACTTTAAAGATATAACTAATTTTTTAATTCAGTTAGAATAGAACTGGGACAAATAAATTGGGACGGATAGAGTAATAATATGGATTGATGCTGAAAAAAAGTTCCTATACGACGACACTTTAGATAAAAAGACAATTGTTTCGTTTGGTCATAAATTTTAACTCTTTAGACTCTTACCGTTGAGACATATGATTAATTTAAAAAATATAATGCAAATGTAACAAAAATTTAGAGAAAAAGAAAAACTAGACCCAATGTCCTGTTTCACAAACCTTCTTGCAAAATTAAGGACGGAGGGTAATGGAGCAGTACTAGTTTCTGTTGACCCATTGATTTCGTCAAAAAATTATCTGCTCCATGTGGCTATCAAATGACCCACGCAACCATAGAGTTGACAACCGATGATTCCCCCTTCCTTCCTTAATTTTCCCTCTCTCTCTCTCTCTCTCTCTCTCTCTCTCTCTCTCTCTCTCCTCCCTCCCTCTCTCCTCCCCCGCTCTCCTCTCTCTCACTATATAAAGGACTTGGGAAGTCGTGAGATTCTTCCAAGTTCTTCAGAGTATCAGACTTCTCACTTCGATCCCTTTCCTTTCAACATAAAATCTGTTGTTTTAAATTTGTGGTGCAATATATATATATATATGCTATAGTCAATATTAATTGATATGAACAGCAAAAGTAATAGGACTCCTACGAGTAGTAATTCACCTGAAAAGCTGGATAGGAAGACGGTGGAGAGGAATCGGAGGATACATATGAAAGGCCTCTGCTTCAAGCTCACCTCTCTCGTCCCTCCCCACCATTTTCAACCCTCCAAGGTACTACTGCTACTCCTACTCTCTCTCTCTCTCTCTCTCTCTCTCTCTCTCTCTCTCTTCTTAGTCGTATTTTTCATTCCCAAACTAACAAGATTTTTCAGGACATGTTATCACAGCAAGAGCAGCTGGACCAGGTGGCCACGTACGTAAAGCAATTGAAAGAGAGAGTCGATGAGTTGAAGGCAAGGAAGGCAATAGCAATGGGCAACAACAACAATGTCACCGGAACCAAAAACCATAACAAGGAAACGTCGTCGTCGATGTCCGAATATTTCAGATCACCGGTGTTTGAGTTGCGAGATTTGGGTTCGAGTTTAGAAGTAAACCTAGTAACAGGTTTGGAGAAGAACTTCAAGCTTTGTGAAGTCATTGGTATTTTACACGAGGAAGGAACTGAAGTTGTGAGTGCTGTCTTTTCTACATTCGGGGATAGGGTTTTCCACACCCTCCATGCTCAGGTGATTCTGCTGCCAGCAGGCTTTAGTTACCGGATCGAAAAATGTTTTCGGAACACGAATTTCATACAGAAAAGTCATTCAGAATTAAAATGCATTTTCTCAACGATCATAAAATAGGATCTATTTCGAATCATTACAGTTTGCGCATTTTTCTTAGTTCATATCCCGATCGATTAACGACTTTCATAGATTGGTTGTAGGTACATGTCAAAAACAGTTTGTATAATAAAAAACAGTACAATAATAACGTGGCAGTGATAATGATAATTTAATTTGAATTCAAGAACCTCAACAATGGATGTTTAAATTTGATATGAAAGGCCATATATGTTTCCATATTAAAGTTATGTAGATCACGCCATTCGAGGTGGCCCAACCCAGCATTCATTCGAAATCGTGTAGTGAAAATTTGTTCGTTTTGGGCCTAAAAATCTCTGCGCACGGTTTCTAATAAATTTTTTCTGTCTATCTCTCTCCGCTCACTACTCTAAAAAACCTCCCTCAAAATTCAAACCGAACAAGTTCTAATTTTCTCCTTCTAAATCTGATCGTAATTTTTAGCAAACTGGGCTGATGAAACTTGTTTTCCTATTTTGATGAACTTGGCAGGTGAGAGTTTCTAGAGTTGGTGTGGAGACTTCAAGGGTATGCCAGAGATTGCAGGAATTGGTTTGCTCATGATTATTTTCTTCCCCTTTTCAAGTTTTTGGGAAGATTTTCTGTAGCCGTAGGAGCATGGTGTTAGTTGTTCTCATGCCCTGTTAGTTGAAAGTATTGATTAGTATTAGAAAGTGTGACAGAAGCCACTTTTTTTTTTCGCCTTTCGCCTAGTTATATAATATTCCGAAAAAAGAAGAAATATTAGAAATTCCTCCTCTTTTTGTGCTCAATTTTTGTATACTGAGTGCTGCTATACGGTTTTTTTTTTTTTTTTACGTAAATTATTTTGTTATCTCATGTAAACATGGCAACACATGATCTTCACCGAGTTCATTATGACCCATGCTCAAGAGCTTATGAAAAGTTAAGCTCTTGAACATCCTCTTTTTATAAATAGCTTAAAGGGGGAGTGACATCCAAAATTTAGTACCATTTTTTTCTATAAAGTGAGCAAAAACGTCGGACTCGGTCTATGTGTGTATGGGTCGTTGGGTTGTGGCTTTGCAACCCAACAGAAGGCAGGGCAAACAAGTGGCCAGATGAAGATATCCCGATACGTACTATTGATAGGTGAGTGGGGAGTTGCTAAGAATAACTGCCATATGATCGAACCGAGTAGGCCCCCGCTTGGCAATATCCTGGGTCCTGTGAGAATTGGGACATGATATATTTCGATCACACATATCTAAAAAATCTCCATGGACATATAGATAAGCTTTTGAACACCCTACCCTTGAAGTTGGTTCTCTCTTTTGACCATAGATCAGCATCTCCAACGGGAGATGTCAAAGTTGAGGTGGACAATTAAACGACTAGTTTTGGCATTAAGTTGTCATCCAACCATGATGCCTTCTATCATGTCAAAAGTGATATGGCTTTGAAGGGAGGTGACGTGGCTTTGAAGCGAAGTCTCAACATGTCAAAGCCAAGTCTCAACATGTCAACTTTGACATCAACCTCTAGATTGTCAATTTTCAAAAATTGACCATAAGCTTTCAAAATAATTTGACATAAGGGTTGAAGAGGAGGAGCGTGATGTCAAATTGCCATACAAGCCTTCAAAATAATTTGACATCTCTACTTTTGACCTCTCCTGTTGGAGATGCTCTTATAAACATCTAACTAACTGGTAAAATAAAATAAAACAGCTATAGAAATCCTATGGTTCGTAGAATTAATTTCCTTGTTTTCGTGGCTGCCTAAGTTCTTTGAGTGAGGGTCTCACCACTAACACACCAGGGGCCAATGTGGAAGTTGCGTAACAAAAACTGATGGCCAAAATCTGTGACTTAGGGATTTGCTCCATTTTAATATTTCAGCTTTGAAATCATCCATGTGCAATCATGAAATTCTTTGCGTCAACTCATATGAAACTTTACTCCCATTTTAATAGGGCTCTTCGCAAGTGGACAGTTGAATTAGACTTCCAAGATTACTAGTTCATGAGGTGCATATAAGCTTGATCGCCGAATTTTAAAAGCACCTTAATTCATTCTCCTTTAGTTAATCAAAGAGAAAAAAAATTTTATGGCGCTCCATCTCGTGAGTCCAAAAGTTTTTTGGACAGTTCGGACTAAAAACATACTATTACCGTTAATAGATATTTATTACTGGTAATAATTTTAAAAAAGTATCTCAATCATCAATTGCCGAAATAGACGGTTGATATTGAGCAGAACTGTGATTAACTTTTTCTCTCTCAAAATTTACCCAGTACACCCATCATTCATTTGAAGAGCAAGTGCATCAATTGAGTTAAAATGGCTTTTGAGCTATTTTGGAGAGAAAAAACACAAAAAGTAGGCTGCACCAACTGATGTAAAAAGGGAGGTAAAAAGGATTTATGAATAGTAGTTAGGTACTTTTAACTAAGCACGGTTCAAAAGCCAACATTTATTTTATTGTTTCTTTCTCACTCCTCCCTCTCTGTTCTTGATTTGTGGGGTTTTAAGTTTAAAAATAAAGGATAAAGAAAAAGAGTGAAAAATATATATTTTAATGGGTGTTAGGTAAAATAAATAGTGCTGGAGTAGTTGTAAAAGAAAAAGTTAATAGATAAATTAAAATTGTGAACTATTTACAAGATAGTTTAGCTACCTATTGGTGTACATGCTCGAAGTGAATGTAGCGAACCTTACCAACAATAAAAAATAAAGAAAAAACAAGGGACCTTTCCTCTTTTTCCTGCCACCATCATTTATTAAGGAATTTAATAATCACAACACCACTGTTTAATTAAATAAATTGGGGAATTTACACACGAGCCCACGTGCCAAATGGTTTTTATTTAGAAAACTTAGTTTATTGTTTATTTAGCCGAGAATATCGAATAGTATTGTGTTTCGTCAAACCAATTATCTAAAGAGTAGTTCTACCTCCACACCCAAAATACACACCCACATACACACCCACACACACAAGTGTGTGGGCCCCACACACACTAGAGTGTGCAGTGTGTGTGGGACCCGTACACTTGTGTGTGTGGATGTGTATTTGGGTGTGTGTTTGTGTGTGGTCCTAGAATAATTGTTATCTAAATTTCAACAATCCTTTTCTCTGGTAAATTAAAAATAAAAAACCCGTCTTATCGATCAATTGCCTTCCTCCTGGCAAAGATATATAAATTGAACGAATAACTTCTTAACAAAAAAATTCCTTGAGATACTTTGTATTCTCATCTTTAGGCACGCGAGCGTGTATATATATATATAGACATACAGTAATTTTCAAATGAAGAGGTCTTTATTTTAGTTAAAATACTAAAATAAAGACCTCTCAATTTCTCCCATTTTTCGTTCAAATTTCGATGATCCGAGCCGCTTAATATATTCAGAACTTGATTTTAAGAGTACTCGCGAGGAATCAGCAAAAAAAATGACCAGTAAGGGCTTCATCCAAGTAGTTTTTATTTGAACCGTTCGATAAAAAATAAACAAAAACTGCTCGGATGAAGCCTTTCCGGTCATTTTTTTGCTGATTTCTCACTAGTATCTTTAAAATCACATTTTGAACACATTGAGCTACTTGGATCATCGAAATTCTATCGGGAAAGTGAGGTCCTTATTTTATTAAGTTAAGGTGGTCATTGGGAGAAAGTGACTATATATATATATATATATATATATCCATACCTCTTTCCGTCCGCACCTCCCAATGTGATTTTAAGGGTACTCGCGAGCAATTGGCAAAAAAAAACACCGGGAAGAGCTTGATTTGAGCAGTTTTTTATTGAACCGTTCAATAAAATACAAACAAAAACTGTTTGTATGAAGTCCTTCCTAATCATTTTTTTCGCCGATTTCTCATAGGTATTCTTAAAATAACGTTCTGATCACATTGAGCGGCTCGGATCATCGAATTTCGATCGAAAAGGGGAGGTGCAGACGGTGCGGATGGAAAGAGGTGTAGACTTAATCCGAACTATACATAACTAGAGAAACTGGTCGGGAACATGCTCGATCATTTTTACATTCGTTCTTGTATATTCATTTACGAGTGGTCGATAGTGGGATACATGTATCACAAGACTACTGCAATTGGACTCGGACAGGCACATAGCCGCAAAATTTTCGAGAAAACAAAAGAGTTAAGTAGGTCGGTTTGGTTCCTTTCCTATATAATTTAATTAAATTTGTATTCAAAATTCATACTAATTAATGTATTAAGATTTTTTGAATTACTGTGAGGGCGTCGTTAAGAACCAAAGAAAAAGCTTCGACTAGAAAAACTTCAATGACTGGCTTTTCCGGACATCTTTGAACCCATTTCGACTTCACTTTAATGACCAGACTCGTTTATACTGTAGTATTTGTCGAGTAGAACAATCATGTAAAAAATTAAGTTAATCGATTGGACATCCAAGAATAGTTGCACGGCCCCATACTGTGGAAAAGCCATTTCCAAAAAACTACAGCAAAAAAGCCAAAAAAATGAAAAGAAGCAAAAACAAAAAACAAAAAACAAAAACAAAACAAAACAAAGGAGCACGAGGGAAAAATGAAGCAGTCCTAGATTGACTCGTCAAAAGTCAACAAAGCACTTTTATTTGGATTTCAAAAAAAAAAAAACGTGCCGAACAAGGACGCGTTAAAACTTAAAAGTACTAATAAAAGTGATCTTTTTTTATTGAGAGGGCAGTACCCCGTAGCTTTGGATGCAATCTAGAGTTCTGCTAAGGGTTTTTTTGGACTTTTTTTTTATTTATTTTTTATTTAAATTTTTTTGGCATTTGTTCATTTTCTGAGAAATCTTTTATCCTTATTAATCTGTGAAATTGAAAAAGTAAAAAATTATGAATTTATCTTTTTGTTTTTTTGGAAATGTAGAAAAAGAGCTCATTCAGGATTCAAGAATGAAAAAAGTACTACTACTACTTTATTTCTACTTTTAGCCAATTTGAGAAACTATTGTCCATTGTTGGAACAAATGAAGCAAGTGCCCCTCACATCCAGGAAGCTTCAATTTTCTGCCATATGCTAAACATGCCGCCCAACTATTAATATCAACGGTTCTCATGTTCACTCTTTTGAAGATGCTAAAAATTCACCAGCCCGTTCGTTTTGGAATTTTGGATTTGGATTTGTCGGTAATGAGTATAGTGAAAAATAGAGTAATAATTGAAAATATGGTTAATGATAATAGTCTAATTATGTACCAAAATAGAGTGGAAAATAAGATTTCTGCAAACCCTTGTGTGATTTTTTTGTTTGATAACTCAGGTGTTTAGGTTAGTTTATACGCACATCGCCTAATTCTAAAGACCCAATCTCATTGCCTACTTGTACAGATCCCAATTAACAAACCCTTGTGTTCTAACGGAATATGTTTATGGAAAAAAGTAATCCCTATGAGAAAGTTGGATACATGAGTCTGATTAACGATCATAACAAACTTTCTCGTCATCCGAAGAATAAATATCAACGGTTCTCATGTTCGTTCTTTCGAAGACACTATAAACTCCTCTGGTTGCAAGAAATTTTGTTTTTAAAAGTTCAAAAAATGTGGGTAAAGAGTATTAGGATATCCACGGTGGTATAATTAAAAGTCAATTGTTTTTAAAGTTAAAAATGTTTGTGCAAGAGATTGCTTACAATGGTATAATTAAACTTAGCAACATCCTTAGAAATAATCAAATTTTAGGTTTTGAATAACCAAAACTAGCAACATTTTTCAATAATCAAAATTGGTTGACCTCACATCACACAAGTTAACTAGTTCTCTTATTGTTGAGGGGGAGAGAGAAAGTGAAATTGTTGTGGACCCATTATTTCGGTTATGGACTAGAAACGACCATTGTGAACCTCAACATTGGTAAACTTAGCAAACCTCTTAAATGCATAATCAAAAGTTGATGTGTCAACTTTTGGTTATCTATTTTTGATTATACCACTGTGGATGGCCTTACCGGCATTTGTCAAGTATTACCGGCATTTATCACAAAATGCCGTCTAGAAGTGTGACGGTAAAGGTACAAATGCTGGGAAAAGTCTCTATAAACACTGGTAATACTCTTACTCATTTGTGCTTTTTACAAATGCCGAGAAAAATTGTACCAATTAAATAAAATGCCACATGGCACTTGCGTGGCATCCACGTGGTGCGCAAATTTTGTGGAGAAATTGCTCACCCCAGGATCCGAACTCGTGACATTTGCCTCGCGCGCGCGTGAAGATATTAATTGGGCTAGCCATCATATTGGGTCACCTTGCACAATGAAAAATATTTATATTATACGAAGATTTTTTCCGGCGTTTTTTCAACAAATGCCGATAATAGTTTGGCGGTATTTTTTTGACAGAAAACTTGACTTTTGCCAGCATTTTTTTAAACAAACACCGGTAATATTTTTTTTTTCCGGCATTTTTTTAAAATGCTGGTAATAGTGGCTTTTCTGGCATTAATTAAAATGCCGAGAATAAAAATGCCAGGAATAACCATTTTTCTTGTAGTGAGTGTTCATTATCATTCCGCATGCTATTTTCAATTGTTTATATTGCTTAATGTATACTGCAAAAAATATGTACTATGTATCTTGTTTGATAGATTTCAATTATTTCTATAAAACAATGATTTTAAAAACATAAAGCATAACATACGTCGAGAGATATAAGTCATATTGAAAATAACACGTAGAACCGATGTGGACACTTAAAAAGGGACGGATGGAGTAGTAAGATTTCTGCAAAACCTTGTGCGACTTTTTTTTTTTTGATAACTCAAGGTGTTCGGGTCGATTTATGCGCACATCGACTAATTCTAGGGACTCAATTTCACTGCCTATTTGCGTAGAGCCCAATTAACAAACCCTCGTGTTTTTACGGAATATGTTTACAGAAAAAACTAATCCTTATAAGCAGGGACGGAACCCGAATTTTAGTCTAGCAGTGGTGAAATGTATACTTAAAAAATAAAAAGATACATTATAATATTAATAGTCATCGGTTACACAAAAAATTAAAATAACATAACAAAAACTATAGTAAATGATGTTTTTGCACATGGAGTATGAAAAAGGATTAATTTTAATTTTGGGCATCGATAATGACGCTCCCCAAATTTATAATGTCACTCCCCAGATCCCTATATGGAAGATGACTATATGAATTTTTCAAATTGATAACAGCACTACCTTTTTGGGAGTGACATTATAAGTTTGGGGAGTGGCTTTATAATTAAATTCCCTTAATTTTTTAGGTTAAGTTGTTTTAGGGTTAGAGTGTGGAATTTTTTTTTAAATTACACATCATCATTTATATTATTTTACTTTGGCCCATAATTTAGTTTTGGAATAGTTTTTTGGGTCTCATTTCTTGAAGAAGAAGAAGATTTATGATTAGTATATAATAAAAAATAAGGAAAAAAAACCTAGTAGTAACGAGACTATATAAGTTGGGGATAAAATTATTTTTTTACATATAATAATTGCATTTTCTAAAATTCTTGTTGTGGCGGCCGCCGCCACTAGACTCCCCCTGGTTTAATCCTTGTGATTGACATGGGAAAATGAGGAGAAAAGTGTTCCCATGTACGCGAAAATGTGTCACGCAGTGTTCAAAGGTCTGATTTTTGATTTCAGAAAATTTCGAGAATTTAGCTGTAGACTAAAAAAAACATTTTGAGACTAACTGCGGTCTCGGTTTATGGGGAAAAAAATCTCATCAATTAAAAATAATTTTTACGCGAAGATTGATACACCCGAATTAAATTAAAAAGCACGTTAACTAATAAATCAAATAAATTATCTAAAAATCGTATAATAACGAAAATAATCTTTTTGAAATAATATCATGAAATTTTTATTTATTAAAATTATTGGGATATTACACCTATAGATAAATATAGCTTGTTTTTACCTCAGCATTGGAGAAGGGAATTTATAATTTCATGCTACATAGTTCTATAACATACTCCCTCCGTCCCATTTTGTTGTGTCTATTTTCTTTTTTGGACGTCTCAAAAAATTGTCTATATCTCTTAATTATTTATACTCCCTCCGTCCCCTTTTTAATGTCCAGTATTCTATTTTGGGCTGTCCCTTAATAAGTGTTCATTTTGTAAAATTAGTGGGTAAAAGTGGATACATTTCCCATTTTGCCCCTAAAAGTAGATTTCATTTTAAAAAGTTAGTGAGTAAAAATGTAATAATGATATCTTCATAGAGGGTAAGTAGGAAAAATGAAGGTAAAAGTTGATGTGAAAGGTGTACTAATCATATTTTTTTAATAAGTTGGAGTTACGAAATGGGACACTTAAAAGGGACGGAGGGAGTAATATGGTATATATTCAATATGGATATTATTTGATAGATCTTAATTAATTCTTTTAAACAAAGTTTTTGAAATCATAAAAATATTATATATTGTGAGATATAGACAATTTTTTGTGAGGTGCCAAAAAGGAAATAGGCACAACAAAGTAGGATGGAGGGGAGTATATAGTTATAGCAACGAGGATGGAGCCAGATGGGAGCTAGCAGGAGCTTTTTTTTTTTTTTTTTTTGTTGCCATAGTTTATACATCAACGGGGGGGTTAGTATGTTAGTCAACGGAGGTTGAGAGACTATCCATAGCTCTGAACCCTAAACCTGATCTCCGTGGGGTTCGAACACTAGCCACCATTGAGAAGACACATGAGCAAACCAACTCAACTAAGCTTCGTTTCTCTAGCAGGGGCTGTTGGCCTCCTACAATTTAAATAAACCCTATTTTTACATGTTGCCCCCCTGAAATTTAAATAAAACTTATTTTTTAAAAAAAATTATTAAAAAAAATTAATTGTCTATATTTGTTCTCCTCGCAAAAATTCCGGCTCTGTCTCTGTAGAAATGCACATCATATTAATCATTAATTTTGGGTGGTTCGTTTTGCTAGGATGGTCAATATTTTTTATGGTGAGTCCTTGATTCCTCCAAAGATTTGCCACGTGTGAAGGAATATCCCTAATTCCTAGTGAGATTTGATAGGATCCATGAAACATGTCTACGAAAAGGAATTGAACGGTTCACATTCACATAAGGAATTGGTTGGTTCACATTCATATCTGTGTGATTTTGGATCGTCCAATTTTTTTTCATGGACATGTTTCAAGAAACTTATTCAAAGGGGCTCGCGGGGGCTTCGGCCCTGCCAAAAAAATTCCCGTACAAAAAAAAAAAGATCATAAATAATTATTTTTCGCTTACTCAAAATAAAAATTGTACTGATGAAGAAAAATATTTGGCTCAATTTTACTTGTAGTAAATAAGTTTTGTAGGGTTTTGTCTACGCACTTAGTGATTTAATTAATCTTGCATTAAAACACCACTTGAAATTTCTCAACATTTACGTAATTCATCGGTTTGTCGAAAATATTCTATAAAATTTCTTCCATTATTGGCACTTCTTGAGTGAAAATCGTAACTCCGTCCATTGAATCCGAGGACGCATATATGTAGGCACACTTTTTATACACTAGCTTGTGAATTTTATGATTACCAACAGAAAAGACAGTATTGCAGAACCGACGACATAAGATATCGAACAAGCACCTACTACAACTAAAGACCAAATATTCGACGTTGTGAACCATACATAAAGGCTATGACTTTACTTAAACATAAGTCAGACTTTTGAAGAACAAGCACCTACTAAAAATGAGAGAGCAAATAATCAACGTTTTGAACCAAATCAAAAGACTATTGATGTACATTTCTTCAACATGTAGAGAACATTACTTAAACAGGCGTTAGACTTTCGATGAAGTAATGAGAATCGGCTATGCGAGTTGGAGAGTCACCTCCCGCCAAATCACAAAGCACCTTCAATGTCTTACACTTGATGTTATATTGTACGACTAAGCCTTCATTAATGCATAACACCACTGCCAGATCATTTTCATTTGCTCCCTGCACATTCCTAACACTTGTCACCGTAAACCAATAGGTGCTTCTTCGTGGCAATGCTAAGGGTTTTAGATCAACTGTGTATTTGACAGTCCACCGGAATTTATTCTCTCCGTCCATCATCTCAAGCACCTTGAATTCTGTAGCGTTGCCCCCATAAGGGATTTGTATAAGAAGCAAGTGACCCCCACATTCTCCAAAATACAGAATCCCCTTAGAACGATAAGGGGGGCATGGTGCTCCTGTCGTACTTAGCCTCTCTGCATCTATGTCGAATTGAAAGTAAAAGTGATCATGCTTCAAGCAACTCTGCGGACCTGGCCCGCAACCCATCAGAAAGATTGCTCCATTCCAAACGGCCCCCTGTCCAAGCATGGGGATCGTCGGGGTGGCAATCGTGCTTTTCCAAGAGCCACTCTCGGAAGAGTACACATCAAATCGGGAAGTACCCAATTGAAAAGATAAACTAACCACCACAACTTTATAGTAAGGTGATTTCTTAGGATCATAAATCAAGTACTCGTCAAACCAAAGGCACGATTTGGATACAACGCCGAGTTTGGGAAGAACCACGAACCTTTGGGTGGTCAGATTACAAACCACATAATTGTTCCACTCAATGGTGCACAGCATCAAGCCATTGGAAGATCGAAGTACTTCAGAATAGCGAGCTGTTGGTGATCATCGTGAAACGAGACACGGGTAATTCGGAAGAGTTGTCGGTCGGTGATCATCGTGAAACGAGACACGGGTAATTCGGTCGTTCAAGGATAGCGAGCTGTCTCTGCTGGAGTCGAAGCAGAGGCCGGAGATGGGAGGAGAGGGATTTTGTTGGGTATGGTTGCGGCAGAATTGGTCGTCGGAGATCAGAGAGAGCCATCGTTTGGATACGGATTTGAATCTGATGAGTGATTTGGCGGGGACTCGTACGAGTATTTCTGTTAGAAGATCAACATTGCTCGCGATTATTTCCGCCGAGCATGTGAAGAGAGATAGCTTGCTTTTATGGTTAGAAGAAGACAGTACTATTTCCTTGGACATCTTTTTGGCCTGCACAGAGGCTGTGGGTACCGAGATTATGGATTGGTGGTGAGAGGAGAATTGATTTCTAGGAGAGAGAGAGAGAGAGAGAGAGAGATAGAGAGAGAGAGAGGGATTTTTGTACGTGGTGTACGTGGTTGAAAGTGGCGGAAGACGGAGGTTTTGGGGTTGTGGATCGAATCAACACCGTAGGGTTTTGAGATGTTGAAGCGGAGAATTTGAATCCACGAACACACCTTGTGCACAAGAAAAAATACAGAGAACTCTTAATTTTATTGATATTTGAATAATTTTATTAGAGGGAGGGTTGCACCCTTATTTATACTAATAGAGATAGAGAAATCCTATTTTAGGTAGTAGTCTAGTAAGACAATTTCTTGCTAGTCAAAAAATTATAAAAAAGAAAAAGGAAAAAACAAAATTAATAACTTTTCCTAAAACGGTAATAAAATCATGTCAAAACAAGCGACATTAAAGAAAGAAAAACTCCTAAATAAAATCCTAATTCTTGTAAAACAAGAATTATTCCTAAAGAAATTGGAAAATAGAATTACTTAAATAAAGAAACATAATATTTCTAAAGCTAAAAGAAAATTCCTATTCATGATTTAATTCTAGAACAATAAAAATAAGAATATAAAATCTTCCAGAATCTTGTCCTACATCAGATGTTAAGAGGGATAGAATAGAACCCGGCTTCTCTGTAGCTGGATTGCAAAGAAATCTCATTGTAACCCGGCTTCTGCAGCTCCCTTTCTCTCCATCATTTCTTCTCGTACTTCTTAGCCATTGTTTTTGCCCTCAGATTTGGAGGTTTTTGTGTTGCGCGATTGACATGGAGGCCTGGGCCATAGGCCATGTTTCCTCCTTTAGCTCGGCTCCCTCCGAGCCTTTCAAATTCAATAGGTGCAAGGTATTGGGGATAATAACGGACAAGGAGGTGAAGGGGTTTGGTTTTCAGCTATTTTTTGTTTTTTTTTCTCCAAATACATTGTATTTTACACACTACTAGGCCCTTATCTATACTTATACAAAATTTATATTTTCCAAAATAATACAAAAATCTAACATTTTATTTAAACAACTCCAGAGCAACTCTAATCTTGATACAAATCCCAGCATACTCGCTTTCTGACTTTGCTCTACCATTGAAACCTGCACCCTCTATCAAATTGACCGCCGAAGCAATCGATTTGCCAGAATAAAACGTATCTGTAAGAGATAAATCACCTAGTAGAATCCTTAGACCCCATGACACAATTTAACAAGTAATGGCACACAAAAATACACAATTGAACACATAATGAAATTGCTGTAACAATTAGTCTTTCATGAAATTATCTTGTTTTAAACAGTTTCTACGATCCTCCTCCATCGAGAATCTTTACCTCCCAATAATTTTCAACTATGACCGTCCCATGATTAAATTCCCTCTTGTTGTCCTGCAACGAGGTCCTAAGTGAATGTATTTAAGTTATTTACCTAGCGGACTCACTTATTACCATGGCAAGAGGTAAAGGTCCCACCGAAGTTAATCATGACTGTTATAACCAGAATCTCAATCTCAGAACCGAATCATCTCTCGTATCATCTCATGTAACATCTCTTATAATATCTCTGGCATCAACTCATTCTCCCCCCTTAGGACATTGCATATACAACACAATTCCATTGGATGCACATACAGCAACACTCCTCGGGATGCACATATAGCGCATGAGGATGCACATACAGCAACACTCCTCGAGAACTTGCATCAACACACAAGGATGCATATATAGCACATTCCTCCCAAAATCTCGCACACAGTGCACAATCTCCAATCACTGATCACTTTTGTGACACTCGCATTATTAACGTCTATTCAGTTTCAATTCGGTCATGAATACCCCAGGGTACTTATTTGTCCAATTCTACAGTCTCGTAGCAATTCATATCACAAATATCCACATAAAAATTTAGTAGCTCCAAATAATCAACAAACTCACAAGTTACATTGTAGTAAGTCCAACGCATGGAATTTACAATTTCTAAATCCATTACTTATCAAATATCATTTGACGAATAAACCTAAATCTAAATAAGTATACGGCAAAGTGAATGGAATTATTATCTTAAGGACTAAAGTTTATTATTATTATTATTATTATCAATAAAAATAGTATATTAAATCATTGTTCATATATTCTAATATCCTCACAAGTTAAATTCCTTGTTAAATATATAAATTCACAATAGGCTTTTTTTAATCATCTATTGATTCAATAAACCTGCACTTGTCCGCTTGTACACAATTCAACAACTTATATCTGTCGTTGATCCATCATAAACTCGCGAATAATCCTAATTTACGAATAAAATCGTTTTCAGGCCTTACCACTGATTTTCTATCACAAACAGGGCTAAACAATAATTAAAGCCCGGGAAAGTGTTGTGCGAGGGCCGTGGATTATTACGGCGGTTCCGAAAACTCGAGGCGGTGTCCGGCGGAACTCCAACGGGGCCGTGCGGCGGCGGCGCATCCACGAACTCCCACGGCTCACACACTCACGGCAAATTCTCTCACTTTGGTTGAAGTTTTAGAGGCGTGAGGGAGGTGTGTGGTGGTGGGTACGGCGGGAGGAGGGTGTGGTACGAGGTGGTGGCGGTAGGAAGTTATAAGAAAGTTAGATACGTGAGTCTGATCAATGATAATAAGAAACTTTCTTGTTATCCGAAGACATGAAATTAAATGGAGGAAAGTTTTTAGATTAATTCTCTCTTTCTTTTCCTCTTCCAGCAACTGAACGAGGCCTCCGTTCAATTCTAACGAACAAGATGTTTGCTCTCATAGTAATCTAACTCGTACAAAGTACGAACATACTCGAGCTACATTATGGGGAAAAGAATAATGTGAACTAAAAAAGTGTTACACACAATGGTTGGAGATTCCGATTAATGTTTATTTCTTTTCATCGTCAATCGAAAAAGGATTCTCCTAGTTTATTTATGGGTATGAGTATATCTCAATTAGCAGGAGATAAAACTTTAATTTCCGCCTCCGTAGTGAAATATCCTCACTATCTTTCTTGTGCGTGGACGTAGGATTTTGTGGGACTATGATGAACGTGGCTCACTTCCTCTGGAATTGTGGTTCGAGCAGATCTAACCTCGTTCCCTTGAATCTAACCTGCACCACGAAGCACAACTAAAGACCACACCAGAGGAACCCCAGAATGGCCCTCCGGCGTGAGGATGAGAATAGTGCAGAGAGAGGAAAGCAAATGAATAGGGTTTCGAGGGTAGGAGACGATGTACCTCTTTAGGGCTGTCATCAAAGGGTATTTATAGAGTCTTCCTTGCTTGCTCTCCAAGTACGCATATGTGACTCGCACGCGTCGGCTGACGTCACCCGTGACATAGCAGGTAAGGCGGTTAGTGTGAGCTGACACCCCATGTGTGCTCATGATTATCCAATGCGTAACCGTTTTGAGTGACGTAGCACGTGGATGAAATGCTCCGTTGATTGTGGCTGAGCCTAGAAGCTCGGCACCAGCGAGATGCTCCTCGCATGAGCCTATGCCGGCATGCCAGAGTAAGGCCGAGCCTAGGAGCTCGGCTTTGGGCAGGCAGTGTTGATTCCAAAGCGAGGGATTCTGGAGATATTCCTTGCCCTGGGCTCGACTATGACCGAACCTAAGAGTTCATCGACTTGGCCGAGCCCCAGGGTAGTCCCGCGGGGATGATCTTCGTTTATTTGCGACTGATACCCCGGCCTAGCTCTAGGCTAAGCCTAAAAACCCAACCTGTGGCTAGACAGGTCTTGTTGGTCCGAGCCGTAATGTTCGGTCTGCTACAGATTCCTAAAAGCCGAACTATATATACTGTAAATCGTTTCGTTTAATTTGTCTTTTTGCTCATACTCATTTCATTTTCCCCAGTACATAACATCACCTTGTTACAACATCTATACAATCCAGTACTCCAATGAAGAAAGGTAATTATCATGTGATTTTTTTCCAATAAAAACCACTTGTGATTTGGAAGTACAGTAATGGGCCGTCGATGAAAGAATTTATGAGATGGACAACCCACCATTGCTTTGCATGAGCTGTAATAGATTGGGCTGGATATATAAGAAGCCCAGCCCACAAACACGTTGCCTAAGCTGCCTTGTTTCAGGTGAATTGCCCAACGCGCTGAGGCATGTGACAGGATAAAATTAAGTAGATCGCTGATATCATTTCTGTTGCACTTACTGAAGTTTTTTTTTTTTTTATAAAATTTTTATACCAATTGTTTGGGTCAGCTTGTCCATTTGGCCAAGCACCGGGGTTAGCTCGGATGTGGATGGCTTTCAATAATTGAATGGGACTATTGATAAGTTACTGCCATGCGAAGGGAATATAGATCCTTTGATCATTTGATGATTCCTCATGTGAATACGCGAGATCCACCACAGTTTCATTCGATGATTCAAGTTGTCAATTTATGGGTATTGATATATTTTTCTCACAAGAAACGAACGGTTGTAATAGTCTGGCCATTCATTTGGTTTTTGACAAATATGTTTCATTCAAACGGCTATCAATATCCAGTCGATCTCATTTCTTTCACGAAAGCTAAAATACGTCCTGATCACACACAAAAAAAAAGGAAGATACATCCAGTCTTATGAAATGAACTGCTCGAATCATTAAACAAAATCATCGTTAGTCCTACTTTGCTATATACGAAAGAATCACAAGAGAACGACATCATTGACAAAAGAGGATGATGTATACCCGTTACATAAAATACTTTGTCCTTTATTTGTTTTTTTTTTTTTTTGAAAATGTCCTTTATTTGTTCCGAGTACCCATCTCTGTTGTTGTCTGCCATTGCTTAATTAGCAACTTGCACAAATTTAACTTTAATCTACATGCGTATACATGTACGTACAAATATACTCCAATGACTTTTTAAATTTGATATCTTGTTCAATCAGGCATGTGGGGACAGAATCCAATGACTTTTTTTCCAATTCTGATGTTGATACCTTAATCACTTTTTAAATAGATTTCCAACTTTTGGAGATACAATTTTTTTTCCTCTTTCATTAATCTGCAAGCCATTTGGTTGACCTTGATCCCGAAATTATTTTCCTCCATTGATTGGATAATGATATCCCTGATAATGACAAAAAAACCTGCCTGACCATTTTCTCAGTGTAGTATATATATAATTGAAAAGAGAGAAACTTATTCAGGATAAATAAACAACTTGCTCACAGAGCCGCTCAATCTCGCGCGTCTGTTTTGATTTTGAACGGTCCAGAATTTAATGCATTAATATCCGGACCGTCTAAAGCAGCTAAAACGGACGGCCGAGATCGCGCTCCGTAAAAACTTATTCATGGAGTCCTGTGGATGAGTTTTTCTCTCATCTGAAAATCCGGATATAACATCATCATGATTCTTATATAGCTATAATATAATATGGATTGCTAATTTAAGAATATCACGTCATTTTCTTAGCCAATTTGTGTTTTATATTTTCGATGAAATACATATAAAAACGTTAATGATGTTGATACCTCATCTCCAACTTATTGAGCCGGCTCATGGATTTAAGTTTCGTGAAAGGAGTTGAGACTTCTTTGCGCAAGAAACCTATCTTTATTTGGGATTGACAACTGGCCTTGCAACCACATAGGTAAGTTGAGTTTCAACGCGGTGTTTTGCATCATCCGAGCCGTCTGTTCTAGCCGGACGATCTAATGGTCCAAATCTCACCTCGGCATAGCCATTCATCGTCAAGATGAGATCTGAATCATTGGATCGCCGAACGGACAGCTCAGATGATGGTACTGTACAACACCATCACCGTTCCGCAAATGATACATGAAGAATTGCATGTTTGGGTGCATGTTTTCAATTTTTCTCTGAAAAAGGAAAAAGATAAGTGTAGTACTCTATCTATGTTAATAGTAGTATTTTTTTGGACGATCGAGGAGGGTATGTCTGAAGTTTTCACCTGACAACTTCTCAGAAACGTGTAGTACTGTTTCACATTAGAGATCTTAAAGAGAAGTCTCATGTTCTGGTTAGTGGTTGAGATATTCAATCAGGGTCCACGGATCTTGAATATTAGACATTTCATTGGGTTCGATCGACATCTTATAATTTCGGGTGACATATATAAGATTTTGGAGTGGGAGATTGTAAACTTCGGGCTTATTCGTTTTGGAGTTTTGAATTTGGATATATAGGTAATGCGTATAGTGAGAAATATAGTGATGATAGAAAATAAGAGTAATAATTGGAAAGAGATAAAGAAAGAAATAAGAGTAATAATTGTAGGAAAATAGGGTAATAATTAGAATCCAAATCCAAAATACCTCAACCGAACAATTATCTTACAATTATCTTACACATTACATTATATACCGAAACATGTAGACAATTTTTTAGGAGGCCCCAAATATTGAAAAGAGACAAACAAATCGGGACGGAGAGAGTATATTAATCAAATCTCTGTACTACCTTATTCTATTTTATTGGTCTACTTCGGTTAAAGACACTTTCTAGACAGAATAAAATAAGGTAAAGTCCATTTTGACCCCCCTATGGTTTGGATCATGTATGAATACACCATTGTGGTTCAAAAGTGTACACATGACATCATTGTAATTTGTGAAGTATGCACATAACACCCAATTCCGTATATTTTAATGGATGTGCATCTCATACGTCTCTTGAATCTAATCAAAATCTAATCAGAACTATTAATAATGACCATCTCTGTAAAAAATCAACTCGATTAGACGTCAATAACTCGGTGATAGCACATCATCTCTCTCTCTCTAAAAAAATGAAAAGTCAGACCTTAAGGTTTCAATCACCGCCGGGGGGAGAGGCCCGCCTCTCCCCTCCTCCCTTCGGCCTACCCTCCTCTCCTCCCCTCCTCTATCTATCTTCTCTCCCATCTTTCCCTTTGTGTTTTCCCCCCGTTCTCCCCCTCCGCGTTCGTTTTTTCTCTGTTTTCTTCATTCACAAAACTGATCGGCAAGGCGACGAGATGACGATGATGGTGGCTTCCGGTGGTGGTGCTAGCGTCCTTGGATCTCAGCGATTGTTTCTCCTCTAGCCATTTTTAGGAGCTGAATTGGCGTGCTTCATGGTGGTTGCGCAACATAGGGCTCGATCGTCTGATGAGATCAGCTCTGGTATGGTCCTCGGTCCTAAGCCTTCTCTTTCTCACCTTTTTTGTTTTCGACTCCCTACCCTTGTTGTGGTTTCCCTGTCTTCAAGACTGTTAGTCTACCCTTTGTATCCCGGTTGGAGTACTGTTGGGTCTCCAATTTTGCTTAACAGCGAGGGTTATTTCAAGTATTGACAGAGCGACGATTGGCGTTGGATCCCGTCGTGGTCGTTGTTGAACGACCCAATTAACAGGGTGAGTTTCCGTGGTAGATCTGGTGATGTTTGGGTTCCAGGTCCATTTTCGTGGGTGGCCAGTGGTGGTTTGGAGGCTGTCACGGTGTGATTTCCGGTGGTGGTGGACATTTTTGTTTGAAGCAGTGGGTGGCGGTGGGTGTGCTGGTTCTAGGGTTAGGTTTTGGGTATTCTTTGGGCTGGGCTTTATTGTATTATCTGGGCTTTTTAGGCCTTATGGGTTATTTGTGCTTCATTTGTATTTATCTGGGCTCTTTAGGCCCCCGAGTATATGGGCTCTGTCCCTATGGCTATGCTTCCAATTTTTGGTTAGAACCATTTTTCATATCCTTAATAAAATGTTACTTTTGCCGATTAAAAAGATAAATAACTGGGTGATATAAATTGTGTTAAAATAAATGTTAAATTTTGTTTGAAAATTTGCTTCATAATAAATTCGATTTGTCCATGAAGTTTTTCATTCTTTGATTGACTTGAATTTTGGTATAGACATAGTACTCATCAAACTTTACAATATCAATAGTTCAGATCCATTTTTTAGTACATGGGATGGATTAGTTAGATCGAAGGAAGAAGATGAATAAATCCATCCCCTATACTTTTAATGCGCGTTCGTCGCACTTGACATTATTATGGACGGAATTGGGTGTTATTTGCACACTTTTGAACCACAGGGCGGCCTTCGCATATAACCCAAACCAAGGGGGGTCAAAGTGGACTTTTCCCAATAAACTAAAGAGCAAATCCCACTTGAGATAAAAATTGGCCATTTCTTTTATATTTGTTTCGCCCACCAAACTTCTCAGACTACCAAACTTCTCAGACTTCAAGGTAGCACATGGAACCGAAGTTTCCTTCTTCAAGGTAATTGTTGTGCAGACATTTCTCTACAAAAAGAGCAACGCTGCGTCAATGACACTCACACAAGACAATCATCTACACAAGTTTGCAGCTTTTGGTACATGAAAAGCATCAGAATGGTTTTGACATGAACTGGGTGCAAAACCATTTCTGGGCAGCGATGATGTTTGGCATGGGAGAAAATCTGGGTATTTTGAGATCATTCTTTTCCTGGGTACACAAGGAATTTCGTACGAAAACAAGGGTATTTTGAGGTGATTTTTCTTCTTGGTATTGGTGGGTGATTTGCATCAGAGAGAATCCGGGGTTTTTGTGAGTTGATTCTTGTTTTTCTGGGTATTGCTAAATCAAGAACTATGATGTTGGATGTGGTCGTCTCGGTGATCTTATTCATTATAGCTATTGCGGTTTTGGTGACAATTCATCTCTGTATAGTTGGGAGGGCATTCAGGAGGGGCGCTTTCGACGTTAATGCTACTACTAATGTTGTTCAAAGGGGTGGCAGCAGAAATCCAAACATGTCCTTCGACGACATCAAAAGACTGCCTTCTTTCGATTACAAGGTGGGGGAAGACAGAGGAAAGGTCATTATTCCTGTGGACTGTGCTGTTTGCTTGGAGAATTTCAAGGTGGGGGAAACGTGCAGGCTGCTGCCTAACTGCAACCACAGTTTTCATGCTCAGTGTATCGATTCATGGCTGTCGAAAACAGCCGTTTGTCCGGTTTGTCGAGCCGATGCAAATTTAGCAAACGTTGGGCAGCAAAGTAGGAATTCAAGTGATCAAGTGGGAGTTGAATTGGTATAGGGAGATGATGGTAGTTTCTTGGGAGTGTGGCAAAAAATTGATTCAGACTTTGTTGTCCTAGCTAGAAGCAGGTAAAAGATGCTCCTTTAGTTTCTTTGTTTTTTTTCCTTTGCCTCTTTTGACAAACAGAGAGAATATTTACATTTTTTTTTTGGTGCTGGTTTTGCTTGGTATAAATCAGAGCAAAGCAACACTTAGAGGATCTTGTATATGTCATTACATATAATGATATTCTGACCTGTACTAATCTGATATGAATGAAACTTGTCTCTTTCGAGTGTTCTTTTTTGCTTGGGTGTGAATATTTAAGCAGGAGTAGGTTTGGGCCTGCACTTTTTTCCATCCTATTTTGTTATATCCAAAACACCTTGTGTGTTCACTTCGAGTTTCTAGACTCAACCCCTCTTTCTGCGCACGATTCCTAATACTAAGTTCTCTCTTTAATTATTATTCTCAATTATCTCTCTCCGCTCATTACCTAAAAAACCTCCTGCAAAACCCAAATCAAACAAAGCCTGTATTTTTTGGCTTCTATGAAGAACTTTTCTTTGTTTTGGTCCTAATTAATTAATGAGCAAGCTGCTGGCATTGAATTGGTTTGTCATTTCCATAGAGGATATAGTCAAGGGAGAGTTTCTCATAATAATTATTCTCAAGGACAGTTGGTAATTTCTATGTCTAGTGATTTTTTTTGATAGTTTAACTAACTATTCATCCTGACGAAAAGAATTAAAAAGGTATAAAATATAAATGGAAGTTGAAAAGTGTCTAAATACGAACAAAAAGACAGCTAAAGCTGCCTTTTAAAATTATTTCTGTGATTAGTAGTAATTTTGTTTTTCGCTTTTGGTCATAATACTTTTCAGATTGAATAGTTAATTCTAAAATTTGGCAAAAAACTACGAGTAGTAAAAATCAGAATTCAGTGAAACGCAGTCTAACTTGAAGTTGCAAATTATGTATCTCTTGTTTCAGTGGAGAGGTGGTGTAAATCTATACATCTTCTTTGCTCGTAAACAAGTAGTATTTTTTATTTATTCAAGCGAAATTCTGCAAAATTGTCTTGCCATTACCTACACGTTCGGTTTTTTTACGGGACTAACAGTGATGAGATAAAGAACACCACGCTCCGATATTATATATCTCACACGTTTTAAAATTACATATTCCATTACATGCATTTTGACTTGTAAATTTTCTACCAATTACCCGATATTACGGTCTTCTTAATATATAGTAGTAAAATTCGATGTTCGTGTGCGGTCAAACCAATGGCCCGTATGTACTCATTTTCCTTCCCCTCCCTTCCCTTAGGGTTTCACCACCCTAATGCGGCGGCAGAAGGGGAGGGTTTTACCATTGATGGGTGTTTTCCTTCCCCATAAAGTGATGGTCATTTTCTCGTTTTCAATAATCTCTCCTGTCGAGTGAGGGTTTTTTTTTTCTCTCGATCTCAGATCTGAGAGTTTCTTTGTGTTTCTCTTTCTTTTTCATTTCTCTCGGCTTCTCCTTCATCAGCAAGGTGCCGCTTTGAGTTTCGACAAAGGTGGTGGTGATGGTCCTTCGGCGGCGATGGTGGTCTGATGACAAATCAAATTGGTTGGATCAGCTTTCCCATTGATTCCTATTTTGGGTTGCAAAAGATATTGCCCTATGGAAGTGGAAGTTGTCATTGAAGACATTCGCCGATGAGTTGATCGGTTAGGCTTTGTAATTTATTTTTTAATTCGTAGATCGGCGAATGTCTCCGAGATTTTGGTATTCGTGCTTGAAAAGCTAGACCTCCTGATTGGTTATTGGATCCTCTGTGAAACAATAATCATCCTCTTTGATTTACAATTATGTTTTTTAATTAATGAAAATTTCATACCATGTTGACAAAAAAAAAACGGCCCATATAGTTTTAGAGGTGGAAATCGGGATGCCTGGAATTGTGGTTGCTTCTGCATTTTCAAAGTTTTGAATGTTAGATTTGTTGAATTGTTTCTTGGTCAGAAACTTGGTGTATTTGGATGGTGGAAGTGGTTTTTTGTGATCAACTTGCAAATTGTTTCTAGTTAAATATGAAAACATTCAACAAAATTATTAGAAGTGTGGTCGCCTTCCGAACCCAATTCAATATTAGTCTGCTTTCTATCTCTAGAGAAATAAAATAAAAAAACCACAAATTAGCCCCACCTTGAAACAAATATTGCCATTTCTTGTATACTTGTTTTGCCCACCAAACCTCTCAGACTTCAGACAGGGCAAAAAAAAACAAAACAATTTCTGCTAGCTTGCTTCGGATATTGGGTTATCACAATCTCTCCGCGGATATCCGCAACGACGTCCTCGTTGCGCATAAACTCTCCATTGTGGGACTCGCCCAAGCACCTTTCTTTGCGGGACCAGTTAAGTAAAGAGTTGTGTTATGGATTATCAAAACAAAAAAGAAAGAATAAAGAAAGGATACATTTATCTAAATACTGATAGAGAAAGGCATAAAAAAAAATGGTAATATTGATGTTATGAGCAGCAACATTAAAGAATTCAACCCCCAAGCATAATCAAGACCATAGGGATAAAACAAAAAGGGACACCTTTTAGTTGGATCCATGTATAATTATGAGATGATTATGCACTTAATAAATAAATCATGAGGTACCAAGGGACAAACTTGTCATACTTTTCTACTATTTGAATAAGAAATTTATGTTTTAAAGGGCCAACATATCCTTGAGTATCCCGGCGAGTGAGTCTCTTTGCGTGTTTGAAACATGTACAGAGACCACTTAGGCGTCTTGGTGCTTCATCGATAGCACCTGGTATTGTGCAATATCGAATTTTGCTTTGTTCTCAATTCGATGCTAAACAAGTCCGAGCTAATTTGATAAACTTGTGTTAGAATTTTTCTTCCATACATGATAAAATTAACTTGAAATCCTCCAAAACAGAGCAACATGAGCTTATCCAGAGGATTTTCATTCACTAAACTCCAACTACTCGTTCTGGTTGGAATTGCATCCACAATCTTCAGCGCAATCCCTCCAAAATCAGTTGCCTTGTACTGAAACACTCGCAGATTCCTTTCCACCTAAATATGATACGACCTCCAGTCGAACATGATTGTTCGATCTGCAAAAAGAGAATTTCAAACACAATGCACCTTCATCACAAAAAACTTCGAATTTTTTTTCCACAAGTTACTAGATATCAATGAGTTCTTTTAATTTGTGAAACACAGTTTAAATTTTTTTGACGAAAGCTAGGTTAGTACACAGTGGGTTTTAAATGCTACCCATAACCCTGAATCTCAAACGCTCACGACGGGGCCCAAACCCTGGCCTCCCTGGCCTCCCACATGGGGAGGACCAGCAGATCGATGCCAACTGGCCCATTGGCTACTCATACCCAATTAATTTACCTATCTGTCTTTAGCAGGAAGCCTGCCCCGAATAGATATATCCATCCTGTGAAACTCCACTTGGGCACATTCCTTCCAAACCACACCACCCCATGTCAAAGTTGAACCATTCTCCTAGTTCTGGGTGCTTCTCAGCCCGACTTCACCAAGAACATTCCATTTGGTGAAGGGCGTCAAATTAACCAGTCTTATATTTTTCGATCGGATGAGCGATTCGTGCTAGGAGTATCGTCAATCATAAACATATTCAAGTTTAGTTTGTTTATACAGGAAGTCAACTATCTGAATGGTATTTGCGCAAAGCGTACACATCAATCACCACCAAAAATCACCATTGTGTCTATAATTCTTGTAAACTTCATAATCATCGACAACAACTGCCCGATAGTTTAATGTAACCCAAAGCTCAAGTTTTAATGTAACCCAATGCTCAAGTTTTTTAAATTGAGACTAAAGGTTCCCCTCCTAAACTCCTTCAATCATTGCGTCCATTTCAAATTCATAGATTAGAAAAAGAGGTGCTTGGTTTTGTCCCCTCCTAGCTTCAAGCACACAAGCTGCACCCTTTTGGGACCTGCATCCATACTTTTCGATTAGTTGGTTTGGGCTCTGATACCATCTGTAACATCCTGCCCAACAACTGGCCTGAACAACCTGGCATTTTGGAACTTTTCGCTATATCCAACCCAACGTACATGAAAAGTTCGAGAATGGGATCGACATTAACCGGGTACACCAGAATTGCTGGGAAGTGATGGTGTTTGCCATCAATGACATGAGAGAAAATCTGGGTATTCGGAGGTGATTTTTTGCTGGGTACTAATTCTTCTTCTGGGTTTGGTGGGTGATTTGCATCCGAGGAAATCCGGGGATTTTGAGTATTTTTCTGGGTATTGCCAAATCAAGACTATGGTGACGGACGTCTTCCTCTCGGCGCTCTTATTCTGTATGGCTATTGGTGTTTTGGTGACAATTCATGTTTGCTTAGCATCCAGGACGGGGGCTTTTGACAATAATGCAAACGCTATGGTCGTTCAAAGGAGTAACAGCAGAAGACCGAACATGTCTTTAGATGACATCAAGAAACTCCCTTCTTTTGATTATAAAGTGGAGGAGGAGGTGGAGAGGGGAAAGAGTAGTAATCAAATGGAATGTGCTGTTTGTTTGGAGAGCTTCAAGGTGGGGGAAATGTGCAGGTTGCTGCCTAATTGCCAACACAGTTACCATGCTCACTGTATCGATTCATGGTTGTCGAAAACAGCTGTTTGTCCAGTTTGTCGAAGTGATGCAAGTTTAGTGAACACTGGGGAGCAGAGTAGAAATTCAGGAGAAGCCGGAGTTGACTCGGCATAGAGATGTGGATTGTTAATAGTGAGTTTCCAATGCAGATGCTGTTAGTGTTAAGGTTTCAGTATCAAAAGTTGCAGGTAAGGGGCTCATTCAATTTGTTTCTATTTTCTTTGGCTTTTATTACGCGAAACAGAAAAAAGATTGAATTCTTTTGGATTATCTAGTAGTTGCTTGATATGAATAAAAACAAAGCAACATTTGGGGATATTACATTCATTCTGGCCTGTATCATGTGAATGAAACATTGCTCTTTCAAGTGTTCTTTTCCTAGGTTGAATATTTGAACAGGACTAGGTTTAGGACGTACGCTTCTCCATCATATTTTGTTACATCTGAAACACCTTGTTCTTTAAAAAGTAGCGGTACTTTGCTTGATCGATCATCCCTTTTAGGAGGTTGACTCCGGTGGCTAAACTCGAGTTACAGAGATGGGAACAAAGAACACCTATCATCGATTCGTATTGGAGAACTATTTTTGTCTTGGTTTCTAATTCAATACTAAACAAGTCCGAGCTAATTGAATACTTGTGTTAGAAACTTATCGCATTGGTTTGCCATAGAAAAAAGTTGGGTTTTTTCTAGGCTTAATTGCAAGAACACCCCCTAAATTATCGCGTTTTGGCAAGTTCACCCCCTTAAGTTTAAATTCGAGCAACTTCACCCCCCAAACTACCAAATTCGAGCAACTTCACCCCCTCCCCCATTTTCCGTCCATTTCTGTTATAAATTTGGATGGAAAGTTTCCACATTTGGTACTGGTACCGAATTTTAGGTGGTACTGGTACCCAATTTTGAAACTTTCCATCCAAATTTATAACAGAAATGGACGGAAAATGGGGGAGGGGTGAAGTTGCTCGAATTTGGTAGTTTGGGGGGTGAAATTGCTCGAATTTAAACTTAAGGGGGTGAACTTGCCAAAATGCGATAGTTTAGGGGGTGTTCTTGCAATTAAGCCTTTTTTCTATGTATTCTTTGTACATACGCAATGAACATGTTTTTTCGAGTTATTCAACCTAATTATAGCAACATCGTCTTGCCAATACCTAAATAATTCTGGAGGTGGAAGTGAGGATGACATAAGAAAAATAGCTGAAAGCTTAAACCCTAGAAACACAATGATGATTTATGATGAGCGCATATATGTTCTCTTCAAATAGTAAATAGTCTACGACGAAAATTTTGAACAAAATGCATTTTTACCACAAAAACATTCAAACTTTTTTTTTGACAAGTTACTAGATATCGATGAGTTCTTTCAACTGTCAAAAAACAATTTGAATCTTTTGACAGAAACACATTCTTTTTCAGCTGAGAAGGGACACTCATAAAACAGGTCCAAATGAGATTCATCACCATTACATAACACCACAAATTTGGGACTGTTTTGGGGGGCTGTGTCGGGAGTTGTTTCGAGGCAGCAGCTTGGCGGCAATGGGGTATTTGGTTGAGGCAGCCGCAATGGAGGCAAAGGGTGACTTTCTCGAAGCTCTTGGGTGGTGTTTTGCTCGTGGCTCAAGCTCTAGCTTGTAAAGTTAGCTCTTTGCTAACTGCATTTTTTCCCCTTCTTCATGTGTTTGTTGTTGCTGTTTTTTGGTTTAAAGAAAAAAAACGTAGGTTGAGAATTTACGAGTAGTAGTGAGTAGTAGGATGGTATATATTGTACACTCTCAGAGGCTATCTCGATACTTTTCTTTTCCTATCACTCTGATTACATTATTTTATTCTTACGATAAATGAATTTCTTTTTGCCGATAAAGCAAAAAAGCGGGATACCATGTATTGCTTGTCCATCGTCATACTCATTTTTCCAATCTATCTTTAGTAGAAAGCTAGCCCCAAATAGAGATCCCTTCTACAAAACTCTACTTTTTAGGCATATTCCTTCTAAACCACACCACCACCCCAAGTCAAAGTTTTGAACCATTCTCCTAGTTTGGCTTGATAAAGAATATTCCATTATGTATAAGGATGACTGATGAGGGATCAAATTTTTTAGGATTATTTCCCTTTCAATAATTTCCTTAATATTTTCCATTTTTCTGCATGCCTCTGTTTCTATATCTGTCACGATATTCGCTTATAGGTGGCCTAAACAATGGTTATCTAACCATAAAAAATGTATCCTTGCCATCTCGAACAACGTATTCAATATATTCGAGTTTCATTTTCTAATACAAGAAGTCAACTATTTGTACTTAAAATCATACAAAACATACATATCAGGATGTTTACTACTAGTATAATTCTTGTAAACATCTTATCCACTAGCATCAATTGCGTAAACCATTTCGAATTCAGAGCTTAGAAGGAGAGGTTCTTGGTTTCCTCCCCTCCTGGCTTCAAGCAATACTCACATGTACCTTGTAGGATCCGCCACCACACTTTCGGTTGATGTAGGCTCTGATACAATCTGTAGCGTCGATCACGCACTCCAGCTGGCCTGAATAACCTTCAGAGGAGCTAAACCACTGGCTCGAAACAATAAATTTCATGAGTGAGTGAGGTCTTCTTACTTTATCCATTCATTATAAGAACAGATTCTATCTTCAATTACGACATTTCTTTTTCATCTGAAAAGTCTAGCCAAAGCACTAACGTGAGCGAGAAAATGGAAGCCTTTACTAGTAGGGGCCTGCTGCGCACCCCTATTAGTCAAGCTTGATCGCTGTAGTTTGCCTCGCAAGTTATTTGGTAGCTTGTATATATTATGCGAATTCTTGATCCTAGGCCAGCTTGCTTGGGGTACGTGTTGCCACAAACTCACACAAGACAATCACCTAAACATTTTGGAAATTGTTGCTATATCTATTGATTCATGAAAAGTACCGGAATGGGATCGACATACACTAGGTACACCACAATTTTCGGGAAGTGATGGTTTTTGGCATTAGAGAAAATCTGGGTATTCTGAAGTGATTTTTTTCATAAGTACTAATTGTGTTTTGTGTGAGTTTATATTGGTATTCTGAGGTGATTCTTCTTCAGGGTATTGGTGGGTGATTTGTATCAGGGAAAATCAGATGGTTTTGAGTTGATTATGTTCTCGCAGTATCTCCAAATCAACACCACGGGGATGGACATCGCGGTCTCAGTTATCTTACTGTTTGCGGCCATTGCAGTTATGGTGTCACTTCATGTTTGTATAGCGGGGAGTGCATTCAGGAGGGGTGGTTTTGACAATCCTGCTGATATTGTTGGCCGACTGAGTGGCAGCAGAAGGCCAAACATGTCTTCAGATGACATTGGAAAACTGTCTTCTTTTGATTATAAGCTGGAGGAGAAGAGAAGAAAGAGCAGTCATATGGAATGTGCTATTTGTTTGGAGTGTTTCAAGGAAGGGGAAATGTGCAGGTTGCTGCCTAATTGCCAGCACAGTTTCCATGCTCAATGTATCGATTCATGGTTGTTGAAAGTAGCTATTTGTCCAGTTTGCCGAGCCGATGCAAATCTAGTAAACACTGAGGAGCAAAGTAGAAATCCAGGAGAAGTCGGAGTTGACTCGGTGTAGAGAGATGTGGATCGGCAATTGGGAGTTCCAAATATAGATGCAGAAGCTGTCTTAGTTGTATTTTGGAATGAAGGTTTTAGTATCAGCACCAGCAGGGGTGAGACTTGAGAGGCTCCTTCAGTTTATTTATTTTTTTCTTTTCCTTTCCTTTTGAGAAAGAGAAAGAAGATTAAATTCTTTTGGATTACTTAGTTGCAAGACCCACCTGTCGAGCAGGGACGAGGAAGGGATGAGGAAGAAAGTCGGCCTTAGTGTCTGTCCGACGATGCTGAGTGAAAGGGCCGTTGCTAGTTTCTTGATGTCAGCAAGATCTAAGCTACATCTGGGATTATTGCAGTGGAAATAATTTCTGACATGTACTTTGATATGAATGAAACATCGCTCTTTCTATTGTTCTTTTCGTGGGTTGAATGTTTAAGCAGGAGTAGGTTTAGGACACATTTCCATCCTATTTTGTCACATCCAAAACAGGTTTTTGGAAATTCAAAAAATGGGGGAACCTTGTTGGATTGAAAATAGAATTTTTCATAAGTCCACTATAGCACTTTTCAAACTCATCTAGTCCACTTCTAAGTTTCATAACCCACTAAGTCCACTACTAATTTTAATGACAAAAATATCCTACCTAAGAAACAATGGCCTTATTTGGCTAATACGAAAATATATATTTTCCAATTTTTTTCGTTTTTGTTGCAATTAAGTCGTTGCCGCCGCCACCACTGCCACCGCAGCTGCCGCCCCTGCCATCACGCCACATATAACGTTATATGAGTAACAAAAAACGTATTTTTTCATTTTTCTAGATTTTTTTATTGAACCCGTTACACTTAATATTTAACGTTATATATGTGACAAATTTCTCTTTTTGTTTTTTCCTATTTTTCTTGTATTGATTTTTTAACGTTATATGAGTGATAAAAATTTTCTAATATACAACATTATATGTGTGGCAAAAATAAAAACACATATATTTTTTTTGTGACACGAAAAACACATATAACCTTATTTATTTTTTCAAAAAACACAACCTGTTCCAACCTTTTATGTCTAGCCCTAAAAAAAACACACATATAACCTTATATATTTATTCTAAAAACTCCAAATATATCAGAAGCAATTCGGAAAAGCCGTTGTGCGGACCAAATCAATAAGTGATTGATGAAAAACACAAATATAACCTTATATATTTATTCAAAAAACTTCAGATCTCTAACCCTAGGAAAAGTACACATATAACCTTATATATTTATTTAAAAACCTCCGCATTTCAAAAATGGGAAAAGAATGGGTACGCTATTGCAAAAAACTGTTGGAGCTTCAGACATAGATCTGATGGATGACTTTGCTGAGATGGAAAAATTGGCAGTAGTATCCTTGGATAAGCCATTTGGAAGTCCTCATCTTGCTTCAATTGAAGGAAGTGAAATTGTTGATACCTTAGAGAATCGGTCAGTTTCAGTACACTCTGATGTTAGTGGCTACGGCTGTTGGAAACATCAGGATAAATCGCCTCTGATGGATGATAACCAGATTAGACTAAACAATATCGGATGAAAAAAGGAAAAATACAAAACAATATAAATATGGAAGTCGATCACGAACGAATCAATCACGAACAACAATCAGTTGATCACGAATATCGCATTAAAAACAGAAACATACAAAAAAAGATACATACTGAAGTCGATCGTGAACGAATCGATCATGAACGGCAGTCAGTTGATCACGATTAGCCGTCGACCCCCTCTCTCTCTCTCTCTCTCTCTCTCTCTCTCTCTCTCTCTCTCTCTCTCTCTCTCTCTCTCTCTCGTTTGGACTCTGTTTCCCTTCTGGATATGGGAACAACGTGAATATGAGAGATTTTATAAAAGTGGGATATGGGAGATTTTATAGGAATGTGATATATCAGATTAACAGTTTTTAAAGGTAAGGGTATTTTGGTCCTGAACTAATTCCTTTTTTAATTGAATTGGACTTAAAGCCTCACCAAAACCTAATTAGTGGACTAGAGGGGTTATGAAATTTAGAAGTGGATTTAGTGGATTACAAATATGCTATAGTGGACTTCCCAACAATTTTTTATTGAAGATATTCGAGCTTGGTTTGTTTATACAAGTCAAAGATTTTCAAACAATATTTTTACAAAACATACAAATCAATCACTACTACAAAGCATCACCGTATCACTAAATCTTGCAAACATCATAATCATTGACAACAACTGCCCTTTGGTTCGCGAACCTAGAGCATATGTTTATCTCATAAGAATTTCACATATAACCTTGAATATGTATACACTTTTACATCTATATAACAAAAATTTTATAACTTGTACATGTATAAACCTTTAAATGTGCTATAAACTTAAATTTTTAACATGTGCTTGTAATTTCACATATGTATGAGCATATTTAGGGGCTACATAAAAATTTTATTGGTGGTTCTAGACCTGTACGAGAGTATAAATATCTATTATATATCTTTGACTCGTTAAGGCTTGTGAACAAGTTTGAGTTCGAGCCAAACCTCAGCAAGCTCGGCTTGTCAAATTTTTATTGAGCTCGAGCTCGGCTCGAGTTCGTTTAACAACTTAACAAACAAACCTGAACATTTGGCTCGATCTGGCTCGTTTGCAGCCCTAGATATATGTGGATCTATGTGCATCTAACGGCGAACTTGTGTTTTAAAGGCATGTTTGTAGCATTGCTCATACTCCCATCTCTAATCTAAGTTCTAATGCATGACCGGATCGATTAAAGCCTTAAGTGCAAACTAAGAATAACAGGACATGTTATCTTGCCAGAGATTAGCAGTGCAAAACTAAACATCACCAAGCATGCAACTTTTTCGTTGCCAAATAAAATGACCAGCATATACAACTTAACAGAATGCTACGCAGTATCTAATGATCAAGCAGAATCTGTCACCCATCAAAATGAATCATCTATCAGTTCGTACTTGTAAACTTTACTACATTACGTGAGACAAGGCAACTAGATCACATCATCAGTCCCTCTTAGAACCACTCCTTCCATCTCCTTCGTCATTAGGTGATGGCTGGTTAAAATCCTCATCCCACGAATATTGAAATCATTTACAACGAGGCAGGCTTTTGGAGCAATAGTCAGTTGAGTGCCCTGCTACTCGTCGCCCTAATTTTATAGCTCCTATTAGACAGATAGATACATGAAGAAAAACCAACTTCTGGAGTTCCAAAAAAGTTCAACCATGTTCTTGTTCTGACCTAAATATCTTACTGCCAAATCGAGACTTGTAGCTATTGCCGCCCATTGGTATTTCTCGCTAACAGCAACACTTAATAAACTTACGCCATAGGAAATATATCTGTGCTCAGTGATTTGTAAGTACAAAAGATCCTCAACAGATTTAACTCTCCAAAACTAACATGACATGTCAGTCTGTATCCATCGTTTAATATGTCACCGCAGAGGAGGGGATTCAGAACAAGTTACCCTCTGTGCAGTACATCATAAAAAGACGTCAATTTTCTTAAACAACAGAATTATCAAATCAAAATTGCTTTGCACAGAGGCGGATGATGTGTTGAGGTGGAGAGCTGCTAAGAATAGTTTGGTCTCAGTTTTGACCTTCCTTGAAAAGGAATATGGCGTCTGAAGACACCTTTGACGTGGCTTTCCTTGATTGGAAGAACTATGCAGTTGAGAAGCAGGGGCAAAATTCTTAGTCGATTGGTGCAGCATGTTTAACAGGGAGATTGTGAACCCTTGTTGCTTCATTTTTCAATCCTTTTACATTGTTTCCAAGACCAAGGGTGGCAAATATTCATAGTACATCACTAATATTTACCCCAGATGCTAATTTAATAATATCAGATGGTCAAGAAAAGAGAGAGTGATTCATCACATCATTTACACGCATTACAAGCACACTACAATAAAAATGTATCCTTGCCGTCTCGAACTACGTATTCAATATATTCGAGTTTCGTTTTCTAATACAAGAAGTCAACTATTTGTACTTACTAAAATTTTACAAAACATACATACCAATCACAAGCACAAAGCATCAGGATGTTTACTAGTATAATTCTTGTAAACATCATATCCACTGACATCAATTGCTTATACGCGATCCAAAGGTCAAGTTTTTTAATTCGAGAATAAGGTTCCCCTCCTAAACTCCTATCATTATGCAAACCATTTTGAATTCAGAGCTTAGAAAGAGAGGTTCTTGGTTTACTCCCCTCCTAGCTTCAAGCAATACTCACATGTACCTTGTAGGATCCGCCTCCACACTTTCGGTTGGTGTAGGCTCTGATACAATCTGTAACGTCAATCCCATGCTCCAGCTCGCCTGAATATCCTGTTCAGAGGAGCTAAACCACTGGCTCGAAACTATAAATTTCATGAGTGAGGTCTTCCTACTTTATCTATTCATTATAAGAACAGATTCTGTCTTTATTTAGGAAATTGAAACATTTCTTTTCATCTGAAAAGTCTAGCCAAAGCACTAACGTAAGCGAGAAAACGGAAGCCTTTACTAGTAGGGGCCTGCGCACCCCTATTAGTCAAGCTGATCGCTGTAGTTTGCCTCGCAAGTTACTTGGTAGCTTGTAGAGATTTTCTTATATACTATGCCAATTCTTGATCCTAGACCAGCCTGCTTGGGGTATGTGTTGACACACTCACACAAGACAATCACCTAAACATTTTGGAAATTGTTGCTATATCTATTGATTCATGAAAAGTACCAGAATGGGATCGACATACACTAGGTACACCACAATTTTCGGGAAGTGATGGTTTTTGGCATTAGAGAAAATCTGGGTATTCTGAGGTGATTTTTTTCGTCAGTACTAATAGTGTTTTGTGTGAGTTTATATTGGTATTTTGAGGTGATTCTTCTTCAGAGTATTGGTGGGTGATTTGCATGATTTTGAGTTGATTATGTTATCCAATTATCTCCAAATCTGATGGACATCGCAGTCTCGTTTATCTTACTGTTTGCGGTCATTGCTGTTATGGTGACAATTCATGTTTGTGTAGTGGCGAGGGCATTGAGGGGTGGTTTTGACATTAATCCTGCTAATACTGTTGGTCGACTGAGCAGCACCAGAAGACCAAAAATGTCTTCTGATGACATTGGAAAATTGCCTTCTTTTGATTATAAGCTGGAGGAGAAGAGAAGAAAGAGTAGTCATATGGAATGTGCTATTTGTTTGGAGAGTTTCAAGGAAGGGGAAATGTGCAGGTTGCTACCTAATTGCCAGCACAGTTTCCATGCTCAATGTATCGATTCATGGTTGTTGAAAGCAGCTATTTGTCCAGTTTGCCGAGCCGATGCAAATCTAGTAAACACTGAGGAGCAAAGTAGAAATCCTGGAGAAGTCGGAGTTGACTCGGTGTAGAGAGATGTGGACCGGCAATTGGGAGTTCCAAATATAGATGCAGAAGTTGTCTTAGTTGTATTTTGGAATGAAGGTTTCAGTATCAGCACCAGCAGGGTGAGAGGCTCCTTCAGTTTATTTTTTTTTTTCTTTTCCTTTCCTTTTGAGAAAGAGAAAGAAGATTAAATTCTTTTGGATTACTTAGTTGCAAGACCCACCCTCGAGCAAGAACGAGAGTCGGCCTTAGTGTCTGACGATGCCGAGTGAAAGGACCATTGCTAGCTTCTTGATGTCAACAAGAACAAAGCAACATCTGGGATTATTACGTCCCTTTTTTTTGGTGCTATATTTCTGACATGTACTTTGATATGAATGAAACCTGGCTCTTTCTATTGTTCTTTTCGTGGGTTGAATGTTTAAGCAGTACTTGGTTTAGGACACATTTCCATCCTATTTTGTAACATCCAAAACAGGTTTATGCAAATCCAAAAAGTGTTGGATCATCTCTTCGAAAGGTTGATTCCTGCGTCTGAAGTTACAAAGATGGAAAACAAGTTCGAGCTTATTGAATACCTGTGTTAGATGCTATGTTTGTGTTCCTTCAAAAAAGAGAGAGAAAGAAATACTTGTTTTAGAAGTTTCAGGAATTGGTTTGGCATTTCCATTAAAGATATTCGAGTTTTGTTTGTTTATAAAAGTCAAAGATTTTCAAAAACAATATTTTTACAAAACATAAATATCAATCACTACCACAAAGCATCACCATATCACTAAATCTTATAAACGTCATAATCATTGACAACAATTGTGTTCGGGAACCTAGAGTATATGTATATCTCACAAGAATTTCACATATAACCTCGAATATGTATAAACTTTTACATCTATATAACGAAAATTTTAGAACTTGTACATGTATATAAACTTTTAAAAGTGCTATAAACTCAAAATTTTAATACTCCATGCGCTTATGATTTCATATATGTATGAACTTATTTATGGACTACATAAAAATTTCATTTGTGGTTCTAGACTTGTATAAGAGTATTAAATATCTATAATATCTTTGACTCGTTAAGGCTTGTGAACAAGTTCGAGTCAAAACCTCGGCAAACTCGGCTTGAGCTCGCCTTGTCAAATTTTTATTGAGCTTGAGCTTGGCTCGAATTCATTTAAAAACTTAACGAACGAACCTAAACATTCCAAAGCTTGCTCATTTACGGCCCTAGATACCACGATTTTAAAATCCTTGGTGTGACCGTCAACAGAAATTACCAGTGTACTAGTCAAACTGAAGTACGGAGATAGCTATTACATAGCAAGTGACGGGGTAAACTATGCAATCTGGAGTCAAGTCTCTATCTATATAGGTTGTCGATTATAGGTATTTCGATATGAGTTAAGTATATAGATATTTCAACAACCTATATCGAAATTGCCTATCAAAACTACTTATTCAGGCTCACAAAGGTCCCGCACGTGAAGCAACGCCATATGGATTGGTGACTTCTTTACAAGATATACTTCAACCAATTCACCCAGCACAAAGGCAGAGTTCATCAATGACGTAGAACATTCAACAGTTGAAAACAGAAAATAAAACATACGACACGGATGCATTACAAATGGTTGAGTTCTGAATTTCTAGAACACAAGCTTCGCGAGTCTAAACCAAATTCATACACTATTTGTCAGAAATAAAAAGTTTAATGAGGAAACTGACAGTGAGTTTGGAAAACAAATTGCAATGGACGCTGAAGAAGAGCAAATGACAATGTCAAGTATCTATTCTTAGCTCAATTCTTCTTCTCAGTATTGCTCTCCAGCTCCCTCCTCAGCTGGAGAGAGAAGTCATCATTGACGTCATCATCATCCCAGTCATCTTCCCACTGCTGCATTATCTCTTTCCCTTCCTCCATGTCCTCCCACTCTGCCATTGTCATTGTATTAGCAAAGATAAAGATTCAAAACAGGTGATCCTAAGGGTTCACTTACGAAAATTAAATTAAATTACAAAAGGCAAGTTTTGCATCATGTAAAGAAAAATATCAGCTGTGAATCACAATGTCTGCATTTCCGCCATAAAAACAAGAGAATAATGATAGAAAACGCAACCAAACTGGCTACAAATCTGCACATTTTGCAGCACAAACTAGTCACATTTGCAAATTGAGACATTGCGGCGTAAACAATAATGAATTTTGTGTCATTCGTTAACGGTGTTATCAACAATGGCAATTTGATGTCTTCCGTATACCCACCCACTTATCTCATAGAAGCATAAAAGTATATACTCTAATGTGCAAAGTGCAAACTAATAATAACAGGACATATTATCTTGCGAGAGACCAGCAGTGCAAAACTAAACATCACCAAGCATGCAACTTTTTCGTTGCTAAATAAAAAGACCAGCATATATAACTTAACAGACTGCCACGCGGTATCTAATGAAGCAGAATCTGTCACCCATCAAAATGAATCATCTATCAGTTTGTACTTGTTAACTTTACAGCATTAGGTGAGACTAGGCAACTAGATCACATCATCAGTCCCTCTCAAAACCATTCCTTCCATCTCCTTTGTCATTTGGTGATGGCGGGTTGTGTGCCCTGCTACAATAACACAGGCTTTTGGAGCAATACTAAGAAGTTTACTGGAAGCTACAGCCCACAACCTGTGGATGGAAAGGAACCAAAGGATTTTCCACACTAAAGGTTGCAACAGGGGAGCAAGTAAACAATCTCTAAAACAGTAATTAACATTAGGGATTTCCTGAGCTCAAGAGATTGGCGATACCATCCCAGAAGAATAAAGCTTTACGTGAAGAATGGGGACTGACTGGTGTAGTTCCGAGACCAAGATAGTGATGTACTGACTACTGATGTCCATACTTACAAAACACAAGCAAATGAATAACATTGAACTACATGACCCCTCTCTCTCTCTCTCTCTCTCTCTCTCTCTCTCTCTCTCTCTCTCTCTCTCTCTCAAAACACAAGCAAATGAATAACATTGGACTACATGACCTCTCCGATACAAACCCTTGGGCAAATGAATAACATTGGACTACATGACCTCTCCGATACAAACCCTTAGGTAGAACTCACCCTTGAAGACCGGCTTACAAGGGGAGGGTGCCCAAGAGCTTATATGCACATGGCTAAGCCCATACTTAGCCGATGTGGGACATTAGGATCGTAACATACCACCACACTCCGCAACCGACGTCCACGGCGGCCCATCACTCTATTGGCATGGAACACTCGTCCAATCAATAGGTAGCCCTGCATCCAAGCCCATACTCGACATTATGGTTGGCTCTGATACCAATGATACTAACCCTTGGGTAGAACTCAACCTTGAAAACCGGCTTACAAGGAGAGGGTGCCCAAGAACTTATATGAACATGGCCAAGCCCATACTTAGCCGAGGTGGGACATTAGTATTGTACCTCTCTCTCTCTCTCTCTCTCTCTCTCTCCTATTGAATCCCCGTATTTATCTAACCTCGCCAAATCCAATTCTAGGGCACAGAGGCTATCAAACCAGAACTCAATTGGAATAAGATGCAGACCTAACTAACCAAAAACAACAAAAGTTCTACAACACGATTTAAGAAAACTCCAAGTCGTTGCCTCGTAAACGAACTAAAATTAAACAGATTCAAGAAAAAATCCAAAGAATTTATTTGCACATATTATGCCGTGTAAAGGAAACGAAAAGGACTTACTTTCGTTGATTTCGAACTCTTCGAACTCGTCATCGTCTTCGAACAGATCGATCTTCGGTTCTTCTGTTGCCGCCTTGGGTTCAGTCGCCATTCCAAATATCTCCAACGAACCTGCTGTGACGACAAGATTGATTTATCTTCTGTGAATAAGCTAGGGTTTTTGATAAGCGTCGAAGAATCGAGGCAGAATGCTAAATGTTATATAGGCTGGGATTCATATAGAACCAATCCCACGGGAGACTGGGGTTCTCTCAACGACGTCGTTTGAAGAAAATTACAATTCATCCCCCTCAACTTTTGATTCTTTCTTCTTGAGGCTAATTATTTAGAACCCTGTACTTCCACACCAAAATTCTATTTTGGCCTCTGTATTCCATCCATTTCATGATTCACATGAGGGGCGGGGATGTTATATTGGTTGCCAAAATTATAATTTTAGGAGATTGTTTTGACCAAATCATATGTTCATTGGACAATTGTGAGATTAGATTGTTGCTAGAAGACGACAATGTCGTCTTTAGTTGGAAACAACTTTGGTTTTACTAAATCTGTCACATCACCCAAGCCAGTTGATTTAATCAAATTACGATGAGTTTAATCAAATGGTCGGTATTTGAGATTGTGCCAAATTGACATTATACCGGTATATCAACATTACTGTTTCATACTTCTTAATTTCACCGAGCAAACACCTTTTTTCCATCGGCAAAAGAAAATTCATTGAGTGAACTTGCTCTTACATTGAATAATAATTAAAAAAGGAGAGAAAATATCAGGTACAAGTCATATGACTCACATCGACCTATCTATGTTCTACATCACATTTGGTAGACAGTAGTTCAAGTTTTCAGCTACAAAATCATCTAAATTCGTTTCAAACAGTATACAACAAACAACATCCAGTACACTTGTGGTTAATCAATGTGTATATCATCCGTACAAATCCCCAAGGGAAGAAAAACTGAAAGTAGAGGCTCATGCAGCAACTACAGAACCTTCTGCAGTTCTCCAAAGCAGGGGAATTTGTGTTATAAGCCACACTATAGCTCTAATGCTGCCTTTTAAAGTGGGAGCTGTTCTTCAGATCCAGCATATTCTTTTGGGTTCATGGACATGATACACAACCCATGAGGGAGAAATAGGTAAATTCCTAGAAACACAAGAACTCCGAGATCAGCCTCTTCACCAACAGGAGCTCGACGAGGATTTACCAAGTATATCTGGCTTGCACACCATAAGCAGTACAGGCTTGCTATGATCAAAATCAGCCTCATTGATTCATTTGATCTATTTCTAATAGACTTCAAGGATTTCACTCTGCAAAACAAACCAATACGTCGCTTCAATCTTGGATTCTGAAATTGAAAACGAAAGGAAATGCAACAAATAGATGACAAAAACAAAGCGGAAGAAGCTAAAAATTCTTGTTTTACTTGGTTGGGTACTTGGGTTAAGAAAATGAGAAGAATTTTTCATTGTCTTTGTTTGATTCTAAACAAAAAGCATGTGTACAAGTTTTGATTTCCCCTTCATTTTCTTTTCCATTGCCAAAACTTAGACCAAAAATAGAATTAGGCACGCCAAATATGTCGAAGCTATACCGGCCCTGGAAAGAACTAGAAAAGATTTGTGCGCAGTGAATGTAAATCAAAACCTGTTGATGTAAATGAAACCACAGATCAAGCTAGTGCATAAGAAGCCAATTACAATGACAGCATCTGGGTTGACAGGGGCACGGCTTTCCCACCAACCAGTACTTAATATCCAAGTATACATGGAAGAATGCCCATTTTCCTGTACAATACGGAAGTGGAAAATTTGGATGAATCAGCACAACAGATATTCCTCATATCATCGTATCTGTAGAAATTTCATGTAGTAAGGACTAAGGATGGAGAAGATGAGATTTTAGAGGACTTTGCATTCATTTTCTCTGATATTGTCCCTCTCTAAAGTATAGTGGCACTTTCTGAAATAAATTACCAAATAGGTTTCCAAGTGACAAATGGCTTGACATTGCACAAATAATGTGTGATGTTACTTCTGGAACGGATCTTCGCTATTCTACAGTTTACTTTCACTCTCTGACTAGCCCAAGAAGCCTCACTATACCAGGTTACTAGATGGAAGAGGAAAAAGCCGGAACCAGAATTTCTGGAAATTAAGAACTTAAAACCCAAAAAGGGCTTTGTCAAGAGGACATTTAGCCATGCTCTCACCATGCTATGGTTCTGAATATTTTGTTCTTCCCCACATGGCTCACTTGTTCAAGCAAAAGTCATCCAGTGTCCTCCTCCCTCCCATCAATCGTTGTTTGTTAGCTATGTACAGACTATCTATGAACCATAGGAACCCTAGAATTTATTAAATCAGCCACCTTTAACTGATAAGCATATTGACTAACTGTATCACTATTGGCCAATGGTATTCGCTAAGTTTTTTTTTTTGGTGTGAGTGTGGGTACCACTCGAACCGTTGACATGGCAAATGACACCACAAGAGTGCCACCACAAGGGAAATCAAAGCTTTGGTATATTCGCTTAGTTAATAACCAACATATGGAACTTATCTCTTTCCATCTAAATAGCTTCATTAATCAAAAGCTCAAACAATATATATCTGAATGCAACTATGTATCAACAATTTGGGCGTGTTGTCTATATCAAATGTTCAATAGTCAAAGTTTTTAGCGCAAGGCCAAAACCATGTTTTAAGGCCTTACATCTCTTGCCCTATGCGCTCAGCATTCTCCCACAAAGTAGCATTCATTTGATGAGTTTGATTATGATACCAATGGTCCAACACTACGACTGCAACTATAGATTAGCTTTTACTTTAGTCGCCAGAACTTTCTCTATAATTTGGCAGTTGTTTAGTACAGCAACAGCCTACGCAACCAAATGACAATATAATCCAGAAAATTCAAAACCTCAGTCGTCAGTAGCAATACCATAGACAACAAATTTTTAATCATCTGTACAATTGTTGTGACAGCAGATAACTTGACCCTCCTAAATCTCAGCCACCTGCATAGTTTTGTGAACCAATTTCTAAACCAAGTCACCTCAAACATCCCAGAACATCACCAGCCACCTCAGTTTTATTTCGGAAAATCAAGAGAAATATGCTCAAACATTTCGAGGTCAACAACAAGATTAGCATATCAAATTCAAAATATTACCTCAAACAAGTGGTCTAAGAAAAAGTGGGATAAAGATCCTGCTGAGATCAACAAGAAGCATTGTTTCCTGCTAAGAGGCACCTGCACCATAAAACCAGCAATAAAGTTAAACCTACATCCTACAATTATCAATATCAATATTGAAACCTGTTTAACAATAAGAAAGCCTTGTGATGATCCTTCGTCAAAAATATATCTCTTCATGTTAAGCGGATTTACAGTAAGAAGATATTTTTTGCCTACAAAGTACTCCTTCTCCATACTCACTGGAGAGCCCCTAGATCATAATTAGCTCCACAGGCCACTAGATTTATTAAATGCCAATGGAATTAAATTAAGAACCCCAATATCTGCTTACAATGCTCAAACCCACCATAATACAGTCCAAATACCCACTTAGAAGACCTAATCAGAGCTAGGTATTTTGTGGTCTCACGTGGGTCAAGTCTTCCGGATCAATTCTCCCACCTCATCAATCTGTAAAAGTACATACACCTGCTACCCGGTCCACAATAACATGAGTATGAATTGCATGGGAGAGTGAGTGTTAAGACTTGTTAAAAATAGCTCATTTAATTTAAGACCACAAAAATTGATTAATATGGTAAGTAGACTAATGTACTTATTCCCAAGTTGAAGGTCTCCAAGAAATCCAACAGTAATTACCCAATAAGAACAAATAACTAGAAAGCCCTCAACTAAACCCAAAACATACAACCCAAGTAACCCAATCACGCATTCCAAAAACCTAATCCAGAACCAACTCCAAATTCCACAATGTGTACTAAATCTATCCACAATGTCTACTAGATTTATTAATGAGAATGGATTAGGCTGCCGTGGTGTAGACGAATTTGGCTAAAAACCAAATTTGTCCGAACCACATAAAAATCTGTCCACAGTGGTTTGATTTATTGGCTCAATATCTATTTCAAAAAAAAAAAAAGAAATACTCACCCCAGAAACGGAATCAAGCAACCCTTTTCGAAGAACAACCTTAGACACCCAACTGTAAAGAAGAGAAAGAGGAAACCCAAGAACCAAGACGTAGTAGAAAGGGTGGTGCACCAGCTGCTCGACGCAAGACGCGAAAGTCCGGCCCAGTCCGAGGGTGGAAGCGAGCCACTGGGAGAAGGAGCCGAGATCGGGGCCGAAGAAGGCGTTGACGGCGTAGGTGAGGGAGTGGTGTGGGCTGAACCTGCCGTTGGATAAGGCGGTCAGGGCTTGGCCTGTGCCCAGGGTGTAGAGCATGTGGGGCCCTGGCCCTGGCATGGTTTAGCTTTTGGGTTCGGCTGTGGCGTATGTATGTATAGAGTCTTTATAGACTGTGAAATCTGACGACTGAACTTTGGATAACGAGTCTAGAAATTTTATGTGGCCTTTTTGCAATGGAGAATGAGACGGGAAGGTGTGTACGAATGACTAGCCAAGAGGTGGTAGTGGCCACCGGCCGGAGGTGGCAGTTGGTAAATGGTCGCCGATGAGGAATACTTGGTGGTCAATTATTCGAAAGGGGAACGGGAGGAAGAAAGGTTGGGAAGAAACGAGGGAGAGAAGGGGGTTTGATAAGGTGAGGGAGGGTGCAGAGATGACGTGGCACCATCTGGTTGGTTGGTCGTGCATCACTTGTTATACGAAGGCTCCCGTGTAGAATTTAGTAATTGTTTTGCAAAGGATCTGCACTCCTTTTTAGCCATTCGTATTTTTCTTTTTCTTTTTGTCCATATTTACATGAATTTATAATATTGTCATTGAATATGTGAAAAAGTGTATTGAAAAAAGACGAAATAGTAAATTCAAATAGATAAAGACAAAAAAAAAATATGAATGACTAAAAGGGAGTGTAGAAATCAATTCTCTTTTACATATTCAAATAAGAAAAAAAATAGAGACAGATTTTTTTACAACCAAAAGTTATAAATTCAAACTTAGAAATAATCCCACTTTTTTTTTAACCGAATTAGTTAAAAAGTTAAGAAATTAAATATTTATAATTAATACTACCAAAACACCAATCATTGATTTTTTCAATAAATTAACTAATCAATTTATGGAAAACAAGGTGAATTACAACTTGTTTTTTGAGTATGCTTCGAAACGCTTTTCACACGTCTGATTTCACTATAGGTCTATAGCTAATGTGTGGTATTCACACAAATGGAGCGTCGCCTGATGGTACTTCGTGAGTACTGAATAACCGCTCGTTTCCCAGTGGAATGTGACAGCGGACTCGAGTCTTCGTCTGTTCACCTTTTTTTCTCACTCAGTCCTCACATTCCACGCTTCGTTTTCCTTGAGAGAGAGAGAGAGAGAGAGAGAGAGAGAGAGAGAGAGAGAATTCCGATCAAAATCGCCAAAATGCGTCCCGGTGAATTCGTTCCCGTCGTCTTCCTCGCCCTCGCGATCTACTCACCTCTTCAGGTACGCCTCACTTTCTTCTCCAAAACCCTTTATCAATCTTAAACCCTATCCAAACCCTAACATTTTTTCTTCATTGACATGCCGCAGGTCTTCGCGATCGAACCTTTTTCAGCCGCACTCGAAGCCCTCCAGAATGAAATCAAGTAAGTCATTTATGCATCAATACTTGAAGGGGACAAGGGATAACGGTTTGTTAATGGTGTTATACAGTAGGAGGGATATGTATATGATTGGTTTGTATTGTTGTTGGTATATATGGGTAAATAAGGTTGAGTTTGGACTAAATTTATGTTCGTTAAAGATAGTTGGTATAAATGCTAGTATTTATTTCTTTTTAGCTTTTCGTCATGATTTATATGTCACCTTCTTTGTCTTGACGAGGGGAGTCCACTAAAGTATAAAAATATAGACCGAAGTTATAAAAAAAAAAATTCATATAAGACTCCTAGAGGCCGTGTCCCCTTGGACACGAAAAAATAATTATGGGACACGCTAAGTGCGTGTCTAATAAACTTCATTAATCTTTTTAGGGGGGGAGCGCGAGGGGCACGACAGGGGTTAAATATGCAATTTTTAAATTTTTTTGGGGTAATTGTGTATTACTAAAATATTTTGGATTAAAAGTGTAATATAATGTAGATATGATGCTTGTTTATTTATATTGAAGCTTCAAGCTTATACATCTAACAATTTTTTCAATGATATAAATAAATGTTATTTATTTTTTATTTATTTATTTTTTCCGTGTTCCCCGCGGTGTCCATGTCTCAATTTTTTAAGAAATCTCGTGTCTATATCCGTATGCGTATACATATCCATGTCCGCGTCTGTGTCTGTGCTACATAGCTGGGAAGCTTTTTTGCCTTCATTTTCTTAGCAACCAAACATACAATAATGTCTTTCGTCTCTGTTTTCAGCTATACTTTCGATAGTATTGTCCTTCTCCGTCGCGCAGTGACTCACGCATCATTCTCGGAAGAGAACAATAAAGCTCTGAGTATTTTGGGAGCGAGCGTGATTGAGGCCTCCATTGCGCTCAAATCACTCGCCAAGGATATTGATATCTCTCCGAAAGATCTGAACCGTAAGATATCGGAGGTTTGCAACATGGAGTCATCCTGTGCCAAAGAGGGATCACAATTAGGGTTGCAGAAGGTGGTAAGGGTTTCTCCGAAGACCGATTCGTCCAGTCCGGCAGTGGTTTGCGGGGCTTTTCGGGCTGTGATCGGAGCAATTGCTGTCGACACAGGGAATTTCGATGACGCCGGGAGAGTTTTCGTGGCTGTTCTTGATGGGAAAAGTGCAAGCAGAAGAGCCAGTTCTAGGTAAGCTGTTTGAATTAATCTCTGTTATATATGCTAATATTGCTGCCACATTGTTAGGGTTTTAAGTTAGTGGCCGTTGCCTGTGTTGGTGAACTGGTGTTGATGTTTTTCAGTTCAGAACGCTAGCTTTAAGTAGTGCCTTATGATTCTATCGTTCCCTTCATGGTTAACATTAGAATGGGAGGCGGTAGTCGTGTGTGAATCGTATGGTGTTGTTTTGGGAACCTTGCTACTTATTTGATTAAAGATCTTATATATGTACTGGTCACATTGTTATGGTTTAAGGTTTGTATCCCTTGTCACTTGCTTGTGTTGGTGAATTGGTGTTGGTTTTTCTGAACTGCGAATGGAGAATGTTATTCTTGTGATACCAATGGTGTGTTTGTTTTGGGAACTCTTTCCTGGCAACTACTTTGATGGAAGCTGTAAGTTCGGGATCATTTTTATCTTAGTCATTCTTAGAACTAGGATCCACTTATCTGAGGATCGGTCATGTGATTTTCCATGTGATGCAAAATGGGATCCTCTATGACTGGTCTCATTTTGATGATTCAAGTTGAGAACTTGTTTATGATGGAGGAAAGTTAGTCATTAAGTTTTATCTTTTGGTTGAAGAAAGAAAGATTTAGCTTTCAAGTAGTCTTAGCCTATAAGGACTCATCATATTTCAATGGTGGTAAGGAATTATTGGTTTCTTCTTTTTGAAAACTATACATGTTTGTAGATTCTATTAACTGATCAAGCTCGAGCTTTGTAAATAGTGTATTCAAGATCAATTGAAACTTATCCTGGTGCTCAAGCTCATTGTATTTAGGCATGTGAAAATAGGTTACATGGACTTGGGCAACGAGAGTCGGGTGAGAGGGGGGTGTGTGTGTGTATAAGTATCAGATTCATCAAATTCCCATGTCCTTGGGACATGGGGACATGGCAAAATATTCATCTTTTCTCCTGTTATTTTATTTTCCAAGGTAACAAGTGTATAAAAGGTTTCACACAGTTTCTCCTGCATCCTTTGGTTGTTTCATTCTCAGTTCTAGGGTGATCTGGAATTACTTAGTTGCTAACTATACTTCCTAGGTGGATGTCCATCTAAAATGTCGAGCACGTCTCATATTCTTACCCAAGGTTGAAGTGTCCGACACGACACGTAGAAGAGTCCATGTTAACGTAAATGTGAAATTGAGTTAGGCTTCAAGAGGAAGTCGATGAACTATGGCCTTTTCGGCAAAGTGGTATGCAGTTGACCCCCTTTAGGTGCTGTTGTTTCCGTCTTGTCATCACTAGTCATATACACTAACACTTGAAATCCCCTTTTATTCTTAACTGATAACTGTCGAAATCTCTTTTGTTTTAATATTGTTTGATGCTTTTGTGATTTTTTGTTGTTGTTTAGATTATCTTTTGTGTGGTGGGGAGGAAGTGAATTGAAACCACTTGCTTGAAAGTAGTCTGCATTTTTCCTGCAAACACAGGGAAGCCACTGAAAATATTGAAAAAACCAGCTATAATGGTTTTCTGTCGATGTGTTGTTTCTGGTTGGACAACATGTTTTGGGGCACTAGTCCATGGGCGTGTTATTAAGGAGTTCACTTGCTTTAGGAACTGCAGTCCTTGTGATCCTATTTTCCATGTGAGAGGGTTTTTTTTTTCCATATTACTTCATTATGGGATTTTGAAAACAGTAACATTTTTAAAATCAAGAGCCTTGGACCTGTTTCTGGAGCTCTATTTGGTGGGTCTTTGAAATGTTTTCTTAGACATGTTTGATAGCATTATCTACCCTGTGGAACAACATTCTTTTCTGGACGTTATTGAGCCATTTCGTATCCTGGAATGGTGGACAATACTTGAATGCGCTTCTCTCAGCATAATCGTAGTTATGAGCTTAGAAGTTTGAGAGACCATGAATGCATATCTTCAGACAGCTTGGTGTTTGGACTCTGGATTAATGATCACTTGCTTTTATAGTGCTAACTTGTGACGGTAAAAATTTTCAACTTTCCTTTTTCTTTGAAGTTGCATAATGTGCCTTATTCAGAAACTTAGTGAGAGAGGGTTATCGGCCTTGGTGCTATCTGATCATAGAACGTTCAATTAGAAAGTCATCACAGTAAGTACTAGTCGTGGAAAATGTGGAGTATTTTGGATGAGCGTTTACATGTGGTGTATGGTTCATATATGGCCAGATACTGCTCTATTCCTCTTGAACCTTTCCTAACGAGGATCTTTAATTTGTATACCTATGAAGGGTAAAGAAAAGAAACAAATTCATAAGGAGAATCATTTTTGGGATTTTAACTTCTCACTTTTGCTACCTTATCTTGTTGTCATGCGGCCTCAGGAGTCGGGTGGAGTTTTACATGGCTTCATTAGTTATCTTTGTTGTGATTTACATATCCTCGTTTGCATAGGATTATGTCACCTTTCATGGCTCATTAGCTTGGGCCTTGGTCACGAGGTGAGTTTCTCTCATGTGACGATTTCCCGTGTAAAAAGGGGACCCAGTACGCTCCCATTGGCATCCAAAATAAGGTTCCGAGTATCATACCTGCTAGAGTATGAGTGCCGGTTAGATATCGGGTACCTTTTCTGATTTATAGCCGTTAGAGTGGCTGTTCATTTTGCTGCTGCACGATGTTATTCGACCAAGTTTATGAATGTTTGTTCAACCAAATTTTTTTTGTGGATAATAAACCCATCGAGACTAACAGAATGGATCACGTCTACATGGAAAATCTTAGCATGAGAGGGTCTTGATTTCCTTGGTCACATGCCAGAGTCCACAACTTTAGTTACGTACGCAACTAAGTCTAACTGCCCACTTCAGTTTCTGCAAGAAACAAAATTGGTCCGAGCATCATTTTTCTTTGCCTTTTGTTCCATAACATCCAAAATTGGTCCGAGGAAACAAATGGGTATGTGTTACCAGCAATGAGCTCAGCGTATGCTTATGTTAACCAATGTTGGACAAAGAGTGTTGTCAAACACAACCTCTGTGGCTTGGCCTGTTTGTTAAGACTTGAGATTTAAAGGTTTGTTTCCTCCTAGGTCTCTGGTTCGAAAATCTCTCAGGTGTTATCAACTCTTTTGGAACCAATCTATACGGAGGTTTGTTCCAGCTTTAATCGGTTTCTTTGTAAGTGAGCGGTGAGATTGGATTCTTATTAAAAACGGAGTGTTGTGAAACACACCCAACACAAAGAATTCACAACACACTACACAAAGAATTCACAACACACTACACAAAGAATATGCAGAGCATTTATCCGTTGGGGATTGGTGTCCCCATGAAGCAACTGTTGCAGCATGCTTTAAGTAATTTTTTATTGCTGCGACATTAACGTACTCGTAGGTTTTATTAGGGGAGGTTGGGGTTCCTTCTAACGGAGAAGAGTAAAGACGTCAGGTTGTGCTTACTGCTAATCTGATGTATTGACGTGCTAGCTAGCTAATATTGCCATACTCACACCCTCCTCCTTTGGGGGGAAAAAAGGTGCTCGTAGTTGGAAGGCCCGTTCCACTGAGCAAAAATAAGGAGTATTTTTTAAATTAAATGGGCAGTATTGTGAAATGATGACATATTTCGTAAAGCGAAAAATAAGTACTTCGTGAAATTGGGGTTGAGTGCTTTTAGGACAATGTCATGTGGTGTACTAGTTACGTCCTCCATAATTGTAAGTTCATAAATTCCATATGAACTTGTGATTGTGAAGGGGGTGGAGCACTTTGTGGTTTTGCTCGAGTACCATTGAATTGTAATGAGATTAAGTTACCTCCACCATAGGTGGCAAGTGGCAACCGTGGGGTTTTTACCACCGCCTGTGAACCATTCATCTTGTAAGGCTCGCAAATTAGTTATCCATGTAAAAAAATTAGCTTGATCTGATATCGATAAATATATCAAAAATTAAATTTAAGTTTACAAAATGGACGGTCCTAGATTTTGAAATTAAACTGTCTATGACCGTCCATTTTATGAATCAAAATTTGATTTTTTGATATACCTATTGATATCCGATCAAGCTGATTTTTTGCATAGATATACTATTCTGTGAGTCATACAAGATAGACGGTTCAAATTAGAGCAAAACATGCACGGTGGAGCCCACAACGGGCGATGGTGAGAAGCCCCGTTTCACCCCAAGTGGAAAGAATTTAAACTCTTTGAATGATTACTGGGTGGTTGCAGTAATTACCGGGTGGTTGCACTTTGTGGTTGTTCTCGAGTACACCATTGAAGGAGGGTGACATGTTATGGAGTAAAATGCAGTCATGGTATAAGATGTTACATAATAGTACATTCAAATTGTGACTACTTCTTTCTTCTATCAATTTTTTTTTTTTTTCACGGATTCTTCTATCAATGACCAATAGTAAAAAGACCAATAGTTCGCATTAGAGCTTATTATTCAATACTACTTCTGAAACATTGCTTGAAATCTTTTGACTTCGCATGAATCAGAATCAATGTGCGTGAATGATCGGGTCAGTAACCGCCAGATGTTTTTCGCGAGTTTGAACCTGCTCTTTGTGACTAGATCTTGCCCCAGACGCCTTAAGGGTTTGTTTGGATGTTAGTTACAGAACAAACAGCAAAGAAAAATGATATTTAAGATGAAAGCAATAGAGAAGGGGAAATTTTTTGTTCCTACGATATTTGCAAAAATTAGCTTAATTCGATACTTATAGGTGTTTGATTCAATCATTTAATTTTTTATTATTTTGAAATTTGAATGAAAAGTTAAATAATTGAATCGAACAACTATATAATTGAATTGAGTTGAATTTTTTCAAAAACTGTCAAGAAAATATTTTTTATTTAATAAACAGTTCGAATCATTTGTGTGCAATCTGCCGTAGACCTCGTAGACCTCACAAGTGATCACTGTGTACTGTGTACGAAGTCTCTGCAGTTAGCAGAGAAAAGAAGATGGCGACATATCTGGGGATATCTGTGGGTGGACTATGGGACCCCAAGCCCAAGGCATTATTGTTAGTATTACAGTAAAAACAGATGGACAGTCCTATCCTAAGATTCCTTCACCCAATCATCCACTCGTCAGCAGACCCCACAGGTCCACCAAAATTTTCTCTTTCTTGGTTTACGCTATCCAGATGGAGTACTAGTATTTATTTAATTTTTAATCAATAATATCAGATTTTTTAACTTTTTGTGGGCAAACTTCACTTTTGACCTTACAGTTTAGATTTGCTGTCGATTGTTCCCAATCACTTCGAAATTAGCACGGAAGAATTATTTAGGAGATGTTTCCGGTAGTGAAAATTTTATAAATTTTATTTGTGGTTAAGAAGTTGTTAAGTATTTTCTGTAGTGAATAAGTTATTGATAAGTTTGTGAGTAGAATTACTGTAACAAAAATAAATAAATTCTGTTGACAATTTTTTTGTTAGTGAAAATAGGTTTTGATTTATTATGGCAGTCCCATTTGTGTGCTCATTATTCTTCAATACCAAGACGGTTAGTTGTGGAAGGAAATGGGGGTGTCTATTTGTGTTTAAAAAAAAAAAACTGAATTCTCGCGATAGGCAATCGGCTAATTTTGAAGTAGTTGGGGGAAATTTGCACAAAGTCGAAATTGTCATGGGGTTAAAAGTGAAATTTGCCTCACGGTCTAGGCAAACGGCTATAAAATCTTACCAAACTAGCCATAGTCTTCGCCCCCGTTTGATAAGACCGGATCCAGTCTGGATTCTTCGGAACTACCGGCTCCAGTAGGCAGTAGGTTGTCGTTGCCGCCGTCGAATACCTGGCGGTTTAGCCTCAATTTTTTTTGTTACTAGTTGATATTAAAATACCAAAAATTATTATTCATCTAGATCACATGAGATGAGTCAGCAAGTTAAAAGGCACAAATTAAAATCGAAAAATGTATAAATAGACAAAGACAATAATAATACTAAATTTGTCTGTTTTGAATTTTATATCTTATAATGATAATCTAAAAAATTTGACCACACTCCCTCTTTCCCAAAATATTTGTCTGCTCCGTGAACGAGAATTTAAAAATGATACGGAAAATTCAAAAAAAAATCATCAATTTTTAGATATCGATGAATTCTTCTGATTTATGAAAGAAGTTTAGAATTTTGAAATTTTTCTTGAAAAAAAGGAGTGTTGTTTTTTAGTCCTCCTTTTACGAACCGAGCAAATATTTCAGAACGAAAAAAGTATTTTCCTTTGCTTTTTTCTGTTTCGCTAAGATTCTTATTTTTTAAGTACTTATTTTTCGCTTTAAAAAATAAGTCATTTTCTCATAATACATCATCTTTAATTTAAAATACAAGTACTTATTTTAGTTAGTGGAACACACTCTTAATCTTTCTTGTGAGAGATGAACAAATAACATTAAAAATTAATGCCAAACTGATAAAATTGAAAATAAGGAAAATAATCTAGATTAGTGGCCACATGGTTCAAGTCATGAAATACGTGGCTTTCATGTCACAGTTGTCACTCCACCGGTAATCCCCGGTCATCCCTCCCCTGTTTCCGTTACATCCCCTTACCACCACCAATTTATATCCGTCGCCGCGATAAGCATCGAAAACAGAGAGGAGAGAGAGAGAGAGAGAGAGAATTAAGGTTTACAAACATATTTCCTACTCCTCCATGACCAAATCTCTCTTCCTATAGAATCGCAAATACAAAACCTATACATACATACATACATACGTATATATATATCGTATATGGCTAGTGAAAGCCGTGAATTCCCCTCTATAGATGAAGAATCGAGCCGAGAGACGTCGGAAATGCTCTACGCCACGCGCCGCTGCTGCTTCTGCATACCCTACCGATCCTCGGCCGTCGGCATCAATTGGTGGAGGATGCGGCCGGCGGAGTTTGATTCCGGCGGGTGGTGGGCGCGGGGGATCGCCGCGCTGATGAAGCTCCGCGAGTGGTCGGAGATCGCGGCCGGTCCGAGGTGGAAGACGTTCATACGGCGGTTCAACCGGAGCAGGAGCGGGCTGGGTAACAAGCAGCACGCGATGAAGTTCCAGTACGACCCCTTGAGTTACTCGCTCAACTTCGACGACGGCGCGGGGCAGAAGGGCAATGGTTTCGAGGACGAGGTGGAGTACGGGTTCCGTAACTTCTCGTCGCGGTACGCCTCGGTCCCGGTGTCGGCGAAGTCGTCCATGGATCTCGGGAAGGAGGCGGTGGTTTTCACGTGACTCGGCTCGTTCAGTTTATTCATAATAATTCATAGAAGTAATATTCAACCTACTCGAGATATGTTCGATTAAAGCCCCTTTGGAAGGAGAGGAGCGTGGCGGTGGGGCTAACGCGCGCTGGTGGGTGTGCGGAGTTAGGGGAAGGTTGAGCTGGGGATGAGGTGGATTTGACTTGCATTAGTGGGTCATTAATTAAGGAGTATTTTTTCCCTTGTTTTGTCTTTTTTAGATTGTGGTTTTTTATTTTTATTTTTATTTTTTTAATATTTGTGTTGTGTGTAAATAAGGGAAAATGAGATGGTGAAATACACGAGGATGCGTGTGGGTTTCTACTTTTGGTTTCGCATTATTTTATTTTATTGTTTTTGGTTTTTCTTGTTTGAATTTTTAGACTGGTTCTTGTGTAAAAAGGTTCTTCATGTGATGATAAAGATCGTTCATGAAATTGTCAAATAAGGTTTTTTAGTTTAGTGCTTATATTTTTAGTGGTACTTATCTTGGACGAAAATAGTTTCTTAACAAACAAAGATTTCTCAAATGACGATGTTTCGGGAGGGCAACCAAGTGGCAAATAGATTGGCTAACATGAGAGTGAATCAGGAGAACAAAATGGTGTCGCATGTTATCCAGCCAGTTGATATCATTCCACTCTTAGAGGCGGATATGCAAGGCGTGGCTTTTGAGAGATTTTAGTTATTGTTATTCTTTTTTCAGTGTACCAAAAAATTAAAAATGGCAACGGTATCCAACACGAAGGACGAACTAATCATGGGAACTAATTCAACTGTTCACTATGTTTGGTCCAAGCCCAACTTCAGAATTCGTAGCACGCGGATGTAGCTCGAGCTCCAAGCCCTTGGTTTCTAGGTGACTATCACTATGTCGACCTCTGCGGATTGTGACGATTTCTCATGTAATATTTTATGGAATAATAAGACTCATGTGATATTTTATAGGATAACAAGACTCATTGTGACCTTATTCGACAATGGAAATCCACTCATTTTGTGATGTGTAGATCATTTATGTGAAAAATTAAGGTTGATGAAACATGGGCATTCTCTTGAACAAACTATATTTCTCCTAAGAGCAATTAACAATCAGACTATGACCATCTATAACCCTAAAAAAATATTGAGTAGACAGTTTTTATCAATTGTCAGTCAACATGATTTTAATTCGGCATTGATGATTTATCAGACTCTTGGAAAAGTTAGGTAATCTCTCTCTACAAATGCACCTCCCTAATTGGAAACATCTGTTACCTATCGGATTTTCCCTTTTTATTAATGGAGAAAACACTCCAATGCAGGTTTGATTCTATTTTTCTTATAAAAATATCTTCATCAATTATATATTGCCAAAGAAATATTCTCATAGTACTTTGGTTTCTATCTATGATTCATCTTTAATGTTTTCATAGATATATCTTATGCAATCATAAATTGCCAAATTTTCTCATTGCAAATCATCTTAATTGGGACCACATTTCATATTTCTGTTTCTCATATGATTCCGACCAAGTGCACGACCAAATGCGGTGGTGGAAGGGCTTGGGGCATTAAATAATCTCTTGGCGGCCTGCTTGTCGGACGGATAAGATTTTAGATAGATAAGGAAGAATGGTGGATAAGATGCGGATATGTTACAAATGAGAATTATTTAAGGAGGGGGATTACCTAATACTTGGTTTGGGTAGTAGTTTATATGGGTGGATTAGAGTGAATAATATGACAAATTACTTAGTTGCCCTCATTCAATCATTTCATCGAGAATACAAAATGATTTGAGGGGTAATTTGGTCTTTTTTTCTACTCGGATAAGCTAATCCAAGGATGAGAGGTGTGGTTAGCTAGCAATCACCCTTGGAGGGTGATAAGCTCTCCCCCTCCTCCCTTCTCCCACCAACAAACACCTTTCTTTCTTCTCCTGCTCCCTCCCTTATCCCCCCTCCTCCCTTATCCCCCCTCCTCCCTTCTTCCCCTTCCTTCTCCCACCAACAAACACCTTTCTTCCTTCTCCCACTCCCTCCCTTATCCTCTCAACAAACAAGCCTCAATTAATTTGATTCTAAAAAAGAGTTGACACAGTCACACAACTGCTACTCTTCAGGAGACATTGTGAAAAAAGAATACATTTTATTCACCACCGGTGTAAAACCCACCTTTCCACCACCGTCCATTAAGGACCCTACCGAGCGTCTATTATTGTAATCTGAACCGTTCATATTACAAGATCCGCAATATAGTATTGCCATGTAAAAAATTAGCTTCATCAAAAGTTGATAGGTATATAAAAATTTGAATTTTGGTTTAGAAAATGGACGATCTGATTTATGTCCATAATAATAAAGATGAACTGTCCATTTTACGAAGCAAAATTCAATTTTTTATACTCCTATCGATGTCCGATCAAGTTTTTTTTTTTGCATGGATACACTATTACTGTATGGGATCTACAAAATGAACAGTTCAGATTAATAATAAAAACACGGTAAGACCGAAAAAAGCGATGGTGGAAAAGTGGAGTTTTTCACCCATGGAAAGAATACTCTTTGAGCATCCAAAATACAGGGACGTGACCCCCTCGTCTCCCCATGGACCTGCCAATCTCCGTGCACCCTGTTTGTTTTGTTTTGAACTAAAAAATCTAAGTTTGTACTCCTATATAACTACTCCATAAAGGGGAATCCCAATACAAGAGATTCTTAAAGCTCAACAGGAAGAACAAAAACCCACCTAGAGTTCCGTGTCCGTATCCTTGCTACATAGCTTAACTGAGAGAACAACTGCTTTGAAACAACGCAGTCCACAATAAGCTGGATCCATTTAAACACCGACGAAGTTGCAGCAGAAATATCGATGTTGCATCCAAACCGTACCGGCCTAATCCAGGGACAATGAAGCAGAAGAAGTGAACCACTGGGACACAAATGCGAACTAGTGGATCATGTGTCAAAGCTTATGGATCTATAATCTTCTTCTTCTTCCTCTTTAATAGACCTTATCATTGTAGCCACTTGATCAATTCTTGGCCTAGCATCTGGAAATGGACTTAAGCACTTCAAAGCCACATGCAGCAAATTCACCATTCTCTCCTCACTAGCACCTTCTAAAACCAAGGCCCTGTCAAAAACCTCAACTGTTAGTTCTTCACTAACCACTGACCGCACCCAACTAGCCAAATCAAACCCATCATTCTGAACTTCATTCCCCGCTAGGAGTTCAAGAAGAATCACTCCGAAGCCATAGATGTCTGACTTGAAATTGTTAGTTTGGGAAATGATTGATTGGTTTTGGTGATTTTTGACCCCCTTTAGACCGTACTCACTGATGCAGGGCTCCATGTCTTTGTTGAGCATTATATTGGAGGACTTTAGGTTCCCGTGAGCAATTCCATCCTTCTGAAGCGATTCATGGGTGAAAGCCAGTGCTTCTGCAATTTTAGCCGCGACACTTACCCTGCTTCCCCAGTTGAATGGTTGGTCGTTTTGAGATTCTGGAATTCAAAACGATTGTGGAAACAATTAATATTGTCGTTTTTGTAGTGGATCTTCCTATCAATGCGTCTCTTGTCAAGGATCATGCTTAGGCCATTTCATCAAAATATTGCTAACAGGGCAGGAAATGGTTAGCATGCTGTGTAAATTAATATGCTTACTGTTATTGTTATTCTTGTATAGGCTTCAACTTTATGAATATCGGGTACGTGCAGTCCTCCTATTCCACAGCGCATAGGCCATGGGGTGGCTCCAAGAAGGTCAAGCACTTCATGGAACTTGAACTCATGACCTATGCTTCCTGGCTCTTTCGGTAACCTAGTAATCTAACCAAGTTTTCAATCCATTTACAATTATGGTCGAGAATTTCTGCAAAGGAAGTTTCCATGTGGACAAAAAAAACTCTTTTTCCATGAACCACGACTCTCACAAACTTTTCCATGAGGATGAATGCAGTACCATCACATTCGCATTTTAGGTACTTTCTCTTTACAGAACTTCTAAATCTGTCGCACTTTTGGGGGAAGAAAACACGACATACCTTAAAAGTGTAAATGCTATGTGGAGAGCACCGTATTCATTTTTGAATGGAGTCCACATTCTATCAAGATTTCAAGACGATTATTATGTTTTCGGCATTGCAGTTCAGACTCTTTTACAGAAAAAATTCTAAATCTGTCAAGCTACTGTATAAGTAAATCGAAATGCCTATTGGAAAATTTCTCGATCAAACTATTTTTGGACATCCTATCAGTGACCAAAAGTGGCCTGAAAGTTAATAGAGGGATCGAAAGAACAATTTCATTACCATGAAGAAGACTGAAGAGGCTGCCATTCTGCTGGAACTCATAAACCAACAGCCTCACTTGCTCAGAACAGCAATAGGCCAAGGGAGGCAACACATTAGGATGCTTCACCTGGTCTATCCTCTGCATCCTCCTCTTGAAATCCTCCTTTGAAATCTCCCAATTCTTAACCCTTTTCACAGCCACATCCACCCCACCCACAAGTCTAACTTTGTAGAGGCTCCCAGCATTTCCTCTACCTACCCACTCCGCGGGTGCCCGAAGCAGTTCCTTGAACGTCATCCCCTCCACCAGCGGACTCGAAAGTACCACTAGAGAAGAAGCACCCGTTCCATTCTCTATCGATAACCAGTCCTCGTTTTCTCCATCACTGACCTCACTTGAATTTCCGCTGTCTTTGCTGTTTACCTCATCTACTTCTACCTCCTCCTTTGTAACCTCGTCCTTCTTGATCGCAGGCTTTCTCTTTTCCCTCAACATGAAAGCAAGGAGAAACCCGGACACAAAACCAAGAACACCGTACAACGAGTAGATAAGAAACTGGTTTCTCGAGGATACTTTCGATCCTGACTCACCGTGTGGAGAAGGCGGTACTGGACAAACTTTAGGCAGCGGTTTTCCACAAAATTCAAGATTACACGAAAAGCTGCTTGAATCTAACCGGCCACTGACGTCGGGTTTCGCTCCACCAAGATTGCTGTTGGACACATTGAATCGTACCAAGTTAGAAAAGCCAAGTTCTGGTGTTTCATTACTGAACTGAACAACGGGGACTTCATCCATCGGCCGTGAACGAGCAGAGTTTTCGTGAAGCACTTCCTATGCTTGGCTTCTTCCTTTTGATGCTGTGGTAGTACGTGCGCGTGATTCCGCAACAAGACTAAGAAAAAAGATAGGAGAAATAAAAGTCAATCACATGAAACATTTTAAAAAGAAGCCGGCCGGCGAAAAATGGTCAGCTTTCCGAATGATCTGTAAACAAAACTCTCAGTTCGATTCTAACCCATGTAATACTATTTGTTTTTGAACTTGTTAGCAGGGACCAAATGGAGCTTTTCATGGCTGCAAATATGGTCACAGGATTCATTCAACTGTCTGTAATGAATCGCATAGCAGTATTTTCAAATAGATTCGGTCAATCTGGAAATTTGATACAGAGTGGGCACTCATGGATTCTGAAATCTTGAAAATATTTTCTCACAATCAAGCATAATGTTGTTTTCTTTAACAATCCAATAGGAATCAAAAGTTCTACACTGTAACAACACCAGAATCGATAGATTATGTTGGAAGAATGAACAATCAATAGGCCGTAGGTCAATCAAGTAACACAAAGGTTAGGATACATGACACTTCGGAACATGAAAATGTCCATGAAAGGAGTCCAGGTTCATAGTCAACAGTGCTGTGAATCTGGACCGTTCGTTTTCTTTCATGGACATTAATTTACGTGGTCCGAGTGTCATGTATTGTACTACTCCTTGTCAAGTAAAAACGCAAAAAGTTTCTTTTCAAAGTGGGAAATCAGTGAAGAATATTGATTAGGGGGTTTGCATTCATACTTTTGAAGGTTACAAGCCGGGGCGATGCTTAATAGAGGGGGAGAGGCACGTGCCACTCATTTTTTTTTTTTTTTTAAGTTTTATTTTTTTACACTAATGGATTAAGCACTTGCTGTATTCCAACAACTTGATTTCTCACACGAATCATTATAAAAAAACATCTCAATGGCATTCACTTAAAGAGTACATCAGAATTCGAACAAGCTTTTATTCCTTTTTAACAAAAAAACAAAGCCGATGACAAAACATGATTTTATTATACTTTTAATCTTTCTCTCATAACAATGCAATTTGACTCCCATTATATAACTCCGCCCGGCAGACGGCACCCCCAATCTAAGTCATGGCTCCGGTACTAGTTACAAGAGTGATTGATTTGAATTGGACTCCCATTACACTAGGTCATCCCAATCTAAATCATGACTCTGCCACTAGTTACAAGAGTAATTGATTTGATATTTTCAAAATATGAGTTGGCACAAGTGCTATATTCTTCAGGGGACAATATGAAATATACTAGTACTCTTCAGGGGACAATATGAAATATACTATAAATATATAGGGATACAAGTCTCAGCATTCAAAATCCAGGGACTCACTGGAAATAAATCCCAACACATACTGGGGAACTATTTGATCATCCGTTCAAAGGTTCTTGATCTCTCTTCTTGCTCTTGAATAGACCTTATGATTGCAGCTACTTCATCAATACTTGGCCTAGAATCTGGAAATGGACTCAAGCACTTCAAAGCCACATGCAGCAAATTCACCATTCTCTCCTCACTGGCACCTTCCAAAACCAAATCCCGGTCGAAAAACTCGACTGTCTGTTCCCCACTGATCACTGACTGCACCCAACTAGCCAGATCAGAGCCAACGTTCTGAACTTCGTTCCCCGCGAGGAGCTCGAGAAGGATCACTCCGAAGCCATAGACGTCCGACTTGAAGCTGTTGTTTTGGGAGATAATCGTTTGGTTCTTGGGATGTTCGACCGCCCTTAGACCGTACTCACTGATGCGGGGCTCCATGTCGTTGCTGAGCAATATGTTGGTGGACTTCAGGTTCCCGTGAGCGATCCCGTCGTCGTGAAGCGATCTGTGGGCGAAAGCCAGTGCTCCTGCGATTTTATCCGCGAGATTTACCCTGCTTCCCCAGTTGAATAGTTGGCCATTTGGAGATCCTGGAATTGAGAAACATTGCGGAAACAATTAGTGGTGTTGTTCTTGTAATGGATCACGCTTAGGACATTTCTGTTAGATTGCTTTACATTGTTGGTCGGATTTCCTAACGTATAGCTTAAGCTTTTGGGACAATTGGTAACTTAAAATGGTGTCAGAGCTCGGTACCACAAATGGAAATATTGCTATGAGGGTAGGAAAGGGTCAGCATGCAGTTGTAGTTCGCTTGTTCCACAGGAATAGGCCATGGGGGTGGCTCCAAGGAGCTCAAGCATTTTATGGAATTCAAATTCATGACCTATGCTTTCTGGTTCTTTTGGTAACCTTGTAATCTAACCAAGTTTTCAAGTCCATTCGCCATTATAGTCGATAGTGTCTGCCAAGAAAGCTTCCATGGGAAGAAAAAAAAGGGCTTCTATCCATGATCCACGACATAGCCCATAAACTTTTCGAGGGAGCACTTGTTATATGCTGAATGCAGCCTAGACTCCATCAGGATGAATGCAGTATTGTCACATTTGCATTTCAGGTACTTTGTCTCATAAAATTTTTAGGTCTGTCGCACTATTACATTATAGAAAAAAAAACACTAGACACCTAAAAAGTGTCCAGAATGCTATGGGAGAGCCGTTTTGAATGGAGCGCCTGCTCTATCAAGAGTTCTAGATGATTATTGTGTTTCCACATTGCATTTCAGGCACTTTTATAGGAAGATCGCTAAGTCGCTCAACATCCTATTTATGTAAATCCAAATGCTTATAAGAATTAAAATCTCTAATCCATCAAACTATTGAGCAAGTAAATCCAAATGATTATTTTGAGACATCTATGGGTGACCAAAAATGGCTTGAAAATTGAAATATATCTTGCAGAGGAGGGATTGAAAAAAGCAAAACCATTACCATGAAGGAGACTGAAGAGGTTTCCATTCTGCTGGAACTCATAAACCAAAAACATCTCTTGGTCTGAACAATAATAGGCCAAGGGAGGCAACAGATTAGGATGCTTCACTTGGTCTATCCTCTGCATCCTCTTGTTGAAATCCTCCTTTGAAATCTCCCAATTCTTAACCCTTTTCACAGCCACATTCACCCCACCCACAAGCTTAACCTTGTAGAGGCTCCCATTGCTTCCCCTACCCACCAACTCCGCGGGCGCCCGGAGCAGTTCCTTGAACGTCATCCCCTCCGCCAGCGGACTCGAAAGTACCACCAGAGAAGAAGCACCCGTTTCACCATCTTTCAATGGTATCGAGAGCTCGTTTTCTTCATCATCGGCGTCACTTAAGTTTCCAGTGTCTTTGTTGTTTACCTCTTCTACTTCTACCTCCTCCTTTCCAACCTCGTCATTCTTCTCACTCGCGGCCTTTTTTTCCTTTGAAAATCTAAGAATGAACAAGAAAGCCAAGACGATCGCGAACACGAGAACGAGAACAACAATTCCTATGTACAAAAGAAAATTGATTTTCGATTTCTTTTTACCAGGTGTTGGTGCAGGTGCAAGTGCAGCTGGTGCAGGTGCAGCAGACGCAGCCGGCGGCGGCGGTGGTGGACAAACGTTTGACAACGGTTTTCCACATAATCCAGGATTACCCAAAAAGCTACTTGTAGTGAACCGGCCATCGACATCGGGGATCGGTCCACTAAGGTTGTTGTTGGAGACATTGAATTGTTGTAACTTGGAAAAGTCTAGTTCTGGTATGTCACCACTGAACTGATTGTTTTGAACAAGGAAAGACAGCAAAACTGTGATCCCGGACATGTCCGGGAGCGGACCGGACAAGCTGTTGTCCGACAAGTTGAGCCTTTCCAGTTTACTCAACTTGGAGAGACTGCTCGGGAGGTTGCCCGAAAAGCGATTCGTTTCTAGGTACAAGTGGTTTAGATTCAAGCAATTTGAAATCTCTTCCGGAATCACTCCACTGACATTGTTGCCGGCGAGACTCAGGACTGAAAGCAAGGTAGCATTGCACAGGGAGCTAGCGTCGAGAAATCCGTTTAGATTGAGCTGATCAAGAACAATTTTCTTAACAAATAACTTGCTATCACAGAACACCCCATGCCATTTGTCTACACAAGGGTCAGAAGTCGAATTCCAGCCGAAACCCTGCCTTCCTCCTGCGTTATCGGGAGAGAGATTTTTCATGAACCTGGTCAGCGCTTGAATCACTTGTTCACTTTCTGAACTCGCCGTCAGAAAGAGAAGGAACAACGTGAAAGAGACTAAGCCGAGGGAGACTCGAGCCATCCCTCGCGAAAGAGCAGATTATTGAGTGAAAGACTTTCTATAATTGGCTTCTTCGCCCTTTTGATGAAGTTGGTTTGTTTGTTAAAACAATTTTCAAAACTTCCATAATCTCTTCCCGAATCAAACACGGATCTTCCGGTTCATTTGGGTGACTCTGCAATGATCTTGTGGTGCTATGTGATTGTGACTGCCCAGAAGACTATAAGAAAAGAGTCCATCAAAAAAATACACTCAAAAAAAAAAAAAACGGCCGGCGAAAATGGTCCTGTCTTTGGTAAGAATTTGGGATTTTTTCAGCCAATGTAATCTCCAGCACATGAAACGAAATCATATGCTATAAATTTTTATTTAGTGGTTCAGACCCATTCAAGATATAACTCATCTTTTAATTTTTGTATTTAAAAAATATATATCCTTTAGTTCCTCTTTTGTCGCTAGTCTCTTTTCATAAGAAAGAGAAAGGTTGGACCTCGATTAGTAATCTAGGTCTGTCTATGTACCCTTAATTTAGGATCAAGCCGAACGTAGTTTATTACTGTAGGTAATTTGATGAATCTTAAAGATTCATTTATGAATGTAAAAATTGGGAATTATTGCATCACTATAAGAATAGCATGTCCCAATTATGTTGCCACTCACTCTTCTCTACCAGTTACAAATATTATTTTTTCTCTGTGATTGCACCCTTTTGAATGGGTTGCCTACGCATTTGATTCATCAAGTTTGACTTAAGGATATTTGAATCAAGCCGTTCATAGGTCTGTTGAAAATCTAGCCTTCTAGAATTGAAATTTGCCGGCGTCTTCTCTGAAACCTGGAACACAATTTTGAGCCGCATTTCTGAGTCGCTTCTCGAATGACAATATTTTCCCTCACCAGATAGTATGTACCGGATTACAACAAATTCGCATTCAAAATACAACAAAACTTGAACTCAAAGTTATTTTTATCTTTGTTTGTACAAACCAAGACATACATAATATTTTTCCCAAGTAAACGTATGCATAATAAGAGAGTATTAACGAGCCTGGCGGGGGAGTTAAGGACCAGTGGGTCCCCCACTAGATTTTTGTTTTTGTTTTTCATTTGTATGTAATATCGTTGAAATTATAGTGCAGCACCTTCAAACAATGAAAAATTATGTGCTCTTGGGACACCGTCACACTATGTCACAAGAGCACATATATACATCATCAAGATTAAATAAACGTGTGAGTCTCATTTACATGTGATGGAAAAGGTGGTTGAGGCACCACATAATTGTGCTCCAAAATTACTGAACAATTTCTTTCTTACAAGCAAGTCATTATTCATTAAACTTTCACCTCCGAACTACCACAAGTTTACGAACTTACAATTACTCAAGTAGTATCAGCTCATTTAATTAATTGGGATCTCTGCCAGTAGTGGAATTAGTTCCCCTTTATTCGTCGAGATGCGTGTAAACTGACAAAGACATCTAATTTATATTTAAAAAAAGATTAATGCCAGCCCATTAATAATTAAAAGTCTGCACTATAATATGCACTTTTTTGAATGATTTGTGCACATAACTCTCAGTTGGATCTGATACAGCTAATCAAAATATAGGAGTTGGCTCCTTTTCGATCCATGAAAATGGGCTGGCCCATTTGTGGGCCCTTCCCGAATCCACTTTGATAATCCAAATTGTCTGTATTTTAGAGTTTCTCGATCGAGAACATTAGTCACACAGTAAATTAGATTGATCGGATATCGTTTGATATGATTTTGGAATGCATTTGTTTCAGAACTCATCAAAATTATAACACCCTATCGGAACCCATTTATCTCAAGACATTCATTCCGAAATTATAACAACCGTATCCAATCAACGTGTTTTGTACTCGTCGCCAGAGTGCAAGACTGCAAGTTGAGCTTTCTGTGTCAAAATATGCTGCAAATGGCCAGTGTTTATTCAATTTTTATTTATTTATAAATTTCAATCAATCAGAGATTCATTCAACAACAGCTGTAGTAAATCGAAACAATAGATTTTCATATAGATTTGGTCTCAGCAGCTGTGGTCGCAAAGCATTTGAACAGGAAATAATATTTTCCTCACACATTTAAATACAACTAGTATAATCATCTAAACTACTAAAACAAGATAGTAGTTATTTGTACCTGTATCCATCAAAGACTTAGAAATGAACTTGTCTACAGTAACCCCCCCCCCCCCCCAAAAAAAAAAAAAAAGAAAAGAAAAGAAAAAAAAGAAGGGTGCATAGTGTGCCTTTGTATTTTGAGCCACAAAATCTCGTAAATAACCACAAAATTTCATAAGAATAAGTCATAAAATTCGTATTTTGAACCACAAAAATTCGTAAAAGTGGAGCCACAAAATTCATAAATGTAACCGCAAAATACATATATAAACAACCACAAAATCTCATATAGGGCTACAAAAATTCATAAAATTAAGCCATAAAATTCGTAAGGGTGCACCGTACACATTTTCATAAAATGAGCCACAAAAACTCATAAATTAAGCCACAAAAACTCATAAAAATGAGCCACAAAGATTTTCAAGGTGGTGTGTATAGAAGTTTTTTCCAGTAAGGTAACCTATAATTAACTTAGGCTAAAAGCATGTTTAATTTTCACTTGAAATTTAGAAATAAGTGGCGACTCCAGGAATTGTTGGATATAGGGTCATATACAAATATAATAATATATACTAATTAGCAACTTACCATGTATTTTATAAAAAAAAATATAAGTTTCAAATATCATGTATACTTGTATAGATATACATACCGTTGATTTTTGAAATCTCGCCAAGATAAAACTAAGAACCATAGGTTTTAATTAGATGGATCCTAAATTAGAACCTAGCAATACTATGAAGGAGTTTATATATTATGTGAACTTTTTTTGTTTTTTTTTTTTTTATCGGCAACAAAATTTATTGAACTCGACAAAAGGTACATCGAGGTGGTCCACTTTAGATATAAGGGAAACTTGAATCATAGAGAGGCCAAGGAGAAAGGAGAAAAAAGAAAAGAAAAGTACATTCAGCAGAAATTGAATGAGACCACAAGGGAATGTGGAGCCGTCCATAAGACAAGCAAAAATCTTCAACGAATCATAATGCATCACTGTCCCTTTCCAAATCATGCAGTGTCATCAATACTTCAGGGATAGATAGCAGAGAAATATCTTCAGATCACCAAAAAACTAGTCCCATCGTGAAGGGCCAGAGATATTCACATCAGCTAGTATTAGTCCATCCAAAACAACAATAATACTAGCAGCATAGCAGTAGCAGCCTTAGCATTAAACGAAAACAACAATAGTTAAGTGGTCCACCCAAAGCAATATTCATGGGCAGTAACGTCACTAACAGCATCCCATCCAAAGCATCAGTAATAATGGCAGTATAACAGTAGACATGAGCAGCAGAAGACAGTTCCATCCAAAAGTAGTACACATGAGCATCAGATATCCACAAAAGCAATAGTAAACAGCAACAGAAAGCAATATACACGAGCAAGATCAACAAGAGATAGCATAGGAGGTATAAACAGATAATTCATCCAATCGGCAGCAGAAGACAGAATCAATCAGCAGCAGAAAGCATTTTTAAAGAAGAATGTGGCCAAGTAGGTGCCATGAAAAACTAATGATACCAGCAGCATCAAGATAAATCTTCATCAGCATCCACAAACCAATCAAATGTTTCAACTTCCCCTTCCCTGTTTTGGTTCCGATCTGTCATATCATCACTTGAGCTGCCATGCACACTATCCTCCTTGCTCATGCACTTTTCATATATAAACTTTCTTAGAGAGAGAGGGAAGAAATTCATTCTAGATTCTCATTTAATATGTTTGCAATACAATAACAGGAGTTGTACACAGCTTACTTATACCAGAATACAACTAAAGTCAGTTGAAATGAAACTGAAATGAATATCAAGAAACATTACAAAATTTGAATTTCATTTACTAAACTGAACTGCCAGCTGGCTCCTCTTCTTCAGTTGGACAAACTTGAGGTCCACTACCTCTATTACTTGACATACCCTTGCAAACTGAGGGTGGAAGCACTGAAAGCCTCAATTTGTCTTTGAGAAAGTGGAAACGACCAATAGTAAGAGACTTAGTAAAGATGTTTGCTGTTTGCAAATTGGAAGGAACAAACTTAACAACCAACTGTTTGTTCAAAACTTTCTCACGAATGAAATGAAAGTCAACCTCCACATGTTTTGTACGTGCATTAAACACAAGGTTAGAGGCTAAGGAGATTGCAGAGATGTTATCACACCATATAACAGGAGAGCAAGGCAGAGAAATGTGCAAATCTGTCAAGAGCTGAGTGATCCACATGACCTCAACAATAGTATTTGCTAATGCCTTGTACTCTGTCTCAGTAGAAGAAAGAGCAACGGTGGCTTGCTTTTTAGCAGACCATGAGATTAGATTATGCCCCAAAAAGATACAATAACCCCCTGTGGACCGTCTGTCATTAGAGTCACCTGCCCAATCTGCATCTGTGAATGCAGAGAGATGAAGAGAACTCTTGGAAAAAGAAAGACCTTGATGGATTGACCCTTTAACATATCTCAGAATATGTTTGACAGCCGTGAAGTGACTGTCCATCGGATGATGCATGCATTGGCAAACAACATTGACAGAATAAGCAAGATCTGGTCGTGTAAGGGTAAGATATTGAACAGAACCGACAATTGTTCTATAAAACTCAGGATTGATGAAGATAGAATCAGCATCTGAGGTGATAGGAGGTTTCAAAGAGGAAGGAGAATCACAAGGTCTGCAGCTAGTCATTCCAACCTTATGGAGAAGATCTTGAGCATATTTAGTTTGGGTTAACACCAAACCATCTGTAACTTTGTGCACCTTAATCCCTAGGAAATAATGAAGAGAACCTAAATCCTTGATGGCAAAAGAAGACCCAAGACCAGCAATGATATTGGCAATAAGAATTGTATTATTGCCAGTGATAAGAATATCGTCCACATAAACCAAGTCTTGTTTTTGAGTAAATATGAACAAAGGAGAATCTACCAAGCTATTCTGAAATCCTTGTTGAATCAAATGTTTGAACAGCATATCATACCAAGCACGGGGTGCTTGCTTGAGTCCATATAAAGCCTTATGAAGTTTGCAAACATGAGTAGGAAATTGAGAACTAACATAGCCTTGGGGCTGTTTCAGTTAAACATTTTCCTGAATAGTACCATGAAGGAAAGCATTGTTGACTTCTTATTTTCCGTATGGTACTTGGGTTCAATTCTACTAGTAGGTTTATGCTTTTCAATTGGGATGAACGAAAGGAGCAGTTTGAATCAATTACAATTGGGCTGTTGATATTAACATTATTCCTACCCAGTACTTGTTGATGGCCCACCAAATCTGCCTTTTCGACTTCTTGGACTCCAGCAGATTGATCTTGTTTCTTGGGTACACCAAACTTCTGGCCTCCTCCTTTTGATGGGCTTTGGGAGTCTAGCACCAGTGAATCCAGACCATGAGTAGAGTTTGAATTTACTTCATTGAAACCATCATCAACACCATTTGGGGATGTGGAGTTAGCCGACTTTGGTTCCAGAGACTGATGCTTGCCTTCTTCCACAGCATTTATTGTTGTGTCTGCCATGCTTTGCCTAACCACCGTTGCTTTATTACTTGCATGCTTCTGATCAATAACCTTAATGCTCTCATTATTTGTAGCACTGCCCTCCACGTCATTCTTTTCACATTCCTTGTTTGTCTTGTCTTTATCTGATTGGATGATAGGTGATGTGTTGGCTTTCTTATCACCCTCTGCCAAGTCAGCATCCTTATTGGCATCCTTGTCACTATCTGCCATGTCATCATCTTCCCCATCAGCCTCTGAACCAGAATTGGAAAAATCTTTGCTTGATCTGATGACCCTGAACGATTCTTCTTCTTCCACAATAATCTCATACACTTTCCTTTCCACAGTCAGCTGGATAGTACCTTCAATCTTCCTGAAATTGTCAGTGGCTATAAGAAGCCTTCCTTTTTTCATAGGATTTCTCTCTCAATGTATTATCATCTACTTCAATGAAATGTCCCCATTTGCTTCCAATAGCTCTGAAGGATGGCACATTCCAAACATTTAAAGGCATTCCGTAACAAGCTAACCATGCAAATCTTTCCTGTTTTGCTTGTTCTCCATTCCATGGATTCACTTCATCAAACCAGCCCAGAAGCCAATGTTGTTGGATAACCTCATCTCTGATTTCCTTAGACGGAAAGGTTAAGATCAAGAATCTGCCTCCCATAGCTTTAATCTGCACATTACTAATCTTTTCCTTTCTAAAAATCTCCTCCATATATTTCTTCCACAGAGTAGAGTCTCCTCAGTCTCCCCACTGCACTTCTATACAGCCATCCATTTCCAACTGGTTGTAGTTGGATGTTTGTTGTGGTTTGCTGTTGATCTTTACCTTTTCCTCCTCCTTGTTTGCTTGATTCAGGTTGCTCTTTTCTTCTCCACATTTCTTTACCTCTGCAAAGTAGTAATATATTGGGATAGTTATTTGTCAAAATTAAAAACCATAAATCATTATATTTTAATAAAACTGATCCCACAAAAAAGTCCCACTTAAACCCAAATCAATACATGTCAGTAGAAATTTACGTGGAGAGAGAGAGAGAGAGAGAGAGAGAGAAGACGAGTCAGGGAGAGAGACTAGAGTGCTGTTAAAATCATTCGGTGCTAGCGTGTCATGGGTTCAAACCCAATTTTATGGTGTCAACCATTAGTCCATCAATAAATTAAACCACCACAGTAGGAGAGAATTTTTCTACCATGGGGTCAAGCGACCCCACAGTTCATACACTGCATGGCGTCGCCACTCACTCGTACATAACCATGAATATGAGAGAGAGAGAGAGAGAGAGAGAGAGAGAGAGAGAGAGAGAGAGAGAGAGAGAGAGAGAGATGTGGGGAAGTGGTTTGGTAGCACTTAGCAGTGATGGTGACAATGGAGGCTTTGGACGCAGGTTTAAACACTTTCAAGCAAAGCAGCCATGAGGGAAGGAATGAGCGACTTCGTGTTTGTTGTAGGAGTATATTTTAATGTCTTGGCCTTGCTCTTACTTCTTTCTTCGAATTTCATCTATTACAGGCATATATACTCAATCTCACATCGTATATATTCACGCCCTTGTAATCTTACGTACGTACATTCATAATTTCTATTAGGGGTAGAGCCAGAATTGAGAGAAATTATTTTTTTTTTGGTAAATGAATTGAGAGAAATTTCGTTCACACGAGAGCACAATTAATGAACATTACCCGTTTTGAACAAAGTCCATTTCGGTTAATTCTTCCCCTCGATGGCTAGAACTGTTCATGTTATTAAACTTTGCTTTTTATGTTATAATACGCTAAAATTGAACTGAATCCATGTGTTCGTGATCAAAGTAACAGTATTTGTCTTGGTTCACAATTTTGTTCTAGAATTTTAGACATAGAATTGAATACATGCATACAATTGAGCTTTCTTTTGGGAGGAAAAACTAAAAACCCAAGTTTTAGTAAACAGCCGGATCAAATTACTGAAGTTAAACGGTGTGGGTTCCGTTCAAAATGGCTAATGTTCACCGTTTATTTTACACCTAGTGGGGGAAATTAAAGTTCGTTTGAAATAATTAAAGTTCGTTTGAAATTGTATAGTTATATTTATTTCCTTTTTACAATCAAGAAACTTAAAATTTTCAACCAGCTAGGGTATTTTAATCACTGAGAAAACAACAGTAGATAAGAATAAAATTCCTTGTAAATTTCGTGGGTAAAATCCGAGGTTTCATGAAATTTTCTGTGAAAATAATCATAGACTATGTTAGGGAGAAAACAATATTAATAACTCAATAGCTGACCACACTTTGAGGAAAGACTAATGTCGATCATAAACGTAATAAACACGATTGGCTTATTCACGGAAGAGCCGTGAATAAGTGTGCAATTTGCGAAGCTGCACGATATTTGTCGTCCATTTTGGTATTGGATGGTCCAGATTTTAAAAAAACTATTCGTTGGAAGAGTTTAAAACTCTTCGCACGAAGAGTTGTTTTAAAATCTCTGGACCATCCGATACACTTTAGACGGGCACGATTCACCTCCGTAAACCACTATTCATGGAAAGCTCCATGAAATAATTTTTCTTGTAATAAACACCAATGTGATATGATGATCTAGTTTGCTAATATTTTTTTTTTGATACCTCGGATTATTATAAATAGACAACTAATAAAGGAGTTAGCAGCATAGGTGCATACATGGTTCAAATATTACAAACCACAAAATAAAACGCCAAGTACCCTAGTCGAGAATCTGCCTTAAGCTAAAGCGGTCGTGAATTCAAAACTCTTTAAGCGAAGGTGGTTTAACCAAAGAAACCACCAAGTCCTATTTTTGTACGTGATGAGCGATCATTGCATTGGTGGAGTCAATATATGATCTGTGAGATCCGCTCTATCTGTGCATTAAAATTATATATTACATGGCACCTAAAATGAGAGCAGTGATCGCTGTAATATTGTTGTTATACTGGTTGTTGGTTAAAAAAGAAGAAGCTTTAGGTGAGTCCCGGCCATTTGCACCTTGTTTGCGAGGAAATCAAAATTTTATTCCATGGGTGACATTTTTGAAAATCAAAACATGAGAAATACTATATTGGAATGCAAATCATAATTCTCATTTAAATAAAATAAAATAAAATAAAAAGAGGGGGGGGGGGGGGGGGGTGCGGTTGGTTGGCAAACTTCACTAATACCCATATGGTTCACTTTGTTGCATCTGCACCCTCGGTGCATGGTGTGTGAATTTGTGAAGATTGATTGCACAGTTGACGGAAATTACTAAAAGTTCAATGCGCCCTCATCTTCTTCTTTGTTTTTTCTTCTTCCTTAAATTTAGACAATCCTGCAAAAAATTGGATCCAAACTTTTCATATTGCAGAATTTGACGAGTACTATATCTATACCAATTCTAGGCAATCGAAAAATGAAAACGTCAAGTCAATTAAAATTTATAATAAAGTAATATTTCAAATTTAACTTTGCCATTGCTATGTATGGATATAGTGTCAAACTGTGGGGCTCCGATGAATTTGGTTTGCTCCTTCTTGATTGTGGTTTAAAGATGGCTCCTGACTTTCACCTAGCCTGCATAAGGAAGCATGACTAAAAGACCACATCGGAGGATCTCCGGAATGGCCCTCCGGTGCAAGGATGAGTACAATTGCTTAGAGACGAAAGCCAAGAACTAGGGTTTTAGAGTGCAAGAGCATGTACCTCTCTAGGGTTGACATAATGGGGTTTTATAGGGCACTCCTTAGCTTGGCCTCCAAGGCTGTACATGTGCTTGTCACGCATCAGCTGACGTCACCCTCCCATCATGCTAGGGTTTCCAAACCGTTTGTAGGATGAACTGACACCTTTGCGTGTCCCCGTCCTTATCCAAGCTTGTAACCGTTCAAATGACATCACGGTCGTCATCATGGCTACGGTTGTTGTTCCCACGTGGGTGAGCTGGCAGCATTGCCCCCACAAAAATTTACACTATCTAGCACATGCCTACACGGCTACACTTTCTCTTATTAAAGCTAACTGCTTTAAACTACGGAGTTCGTGATTGCCTTCTATGGAGTAAAATCACAAAATCATTGCCTCAGGTTTGGATAAAACCGTGTTTTTGTTTTTTGAACCAAGATAATACCGTGGTTGAAAGAAGGATGTTGGAGAAAATCTTCCCACTGCTATTGAAATTAGGAAACTAACTATGAAGGGTAAATTTGATACAAAAAACACACTTTTCAAATCTTTACTCTTATCAAAGTATTTTTATGTCTAAATTTATAAAATAGGATTGTACGGTAAATCTCCCTTTTACCATCACAAGCCCTAATATGAGATTTGGTGATTTTCAAAAAATCACGACAAAATTGGTTGGGGCTTTCGTTATCAAAGGGACGGTGGCGACGGTGGAACGGCAAGAGGAAGGCGAGAGAGCCAAGCGGCAATGGCGGGATTGTTGGGAACATGTATAAAAGATTGAGTCCCACATCGGATAAATAGAAAAAGAGTTGTACCTTAATATATAATTGGATGGCTCACCACTTACAAGGCTTAGTCTTTTAAGTGGATATGAGTCATTCAATGTATATTGAGTTCAGACGATGTGGTATGAACTTTGTAGATACTTCCTAACGGATTGGGCATGCGCACACGGAAGACCTCAGGCGGATCAAACTCCCAACAGGGATAGCTGCGACGGTGGGACGACAGTGATGGTTGGGTTGGACCAGCCTCGGTGAGGTGGGGGAGAGCGTCGATGTTGGTGGGCGTCTGTGGTGGTGTACAGGAGAAGCTGCAGAGAGAAACCTTTTAGAAGAGAGAGAGAGAGAGAGACGTTTTTAAGACCAGTAGTCCAAAATTTTCAGAACTCCAAAAAATTTGAATTTTCCCAATTCTGCCCGCCTTTTTTGGGCCAAATTTGGAACGAGAGGGGTGAGTGAGGGTGGGGCCCTCCTTTGCCAGCTCAGTTGGTACCTCGTCAGTTCTGGGCATCGGTCCTTATAGTATTATTGATTCCCAATAATGACTAAGTGAATTCTACTTGCATATCATCTCATTAACTTATGTCCAAATTAGCACGTATAACATGATTTATTAATAACAACATAATTCATAAAAATGATACATTTCAATGACATAACAAAATATAACAATTGATTTGTGCAAATAGTTAAACACATAAGGGGTTTGAATTGGGCCGATGCCTTTTAAATTATTTAAAATTTTATTGGACAGAGAGGTTCACTATTTTTACCTTCGCGGATAAAACAAGTAATTTTGTAACTGAAAGTGGCCATAGTTCAATTTTTATTGGTCGATGCTTTTTAGAGTGGCCATAGTTCAATTTTTTTTTTTTTTTTAACTGAAAGTAGTTAACATGCTATGCTTTTAAATAGTTTTCGACTAAACTAATCGCTGCCTTTACTTTTGGTATTTTAATCTTTTATCACACTAAGTTATAACTTATAAGTGATATTTTTAGTCACTATATTTCTAGTTTTGATCCATAAATATTATTTACTATTCTTATAACTTGTTTCCTGGACCTCTAAGTTTAGTTATAACTTATTTACTAACTATAACGGTTTTCAAAGTATAGATGGCCCTTTTTGATTTAAGTAAGTGTTCACCAAATTAACACTCAAATTAATCAAAACAATAACGTTTAAGCTACTTAAGATATCATTATATTATACAAACAACAATAAAGTAATTAGAACAAGGTCCTAGGGTAACATGCATGGTAACAGTAGCTTTAAATAAGTATGAACAAAGATCATAAATCATGCTTGTATGATCCCAGGAGATGATTTTTCATAATTAGCATTCAAGTGTTGAAATAAGAAGTATTTCTAGGCTTGAATTTGCATAACATCATAGTGTAAGGTCTAAACTGTAAAAAAACATTTTACATTCGAACTGTTTTTGTCCAGTCACGTGACTCACGTTCATTTTGCCGAAAGCATATTTTAATTTTAATGGGTTTTGATGCATGGGCTCTATTTTTAACGTTGTAACTTGTCAAATACAAAATAATAAAACTTAATATACTTAGGGGATGGTAGGATAGGAATTATTCTACCTCTCTTCCAGCCGATTATGCAAGAAATGGATTTTTGGTGAAAAACGGCACGTCGGAGAAGATGATAATAGTGTGGGCTTCGGAATGGACTTGAGATGATTGGAGACCGGTTTTGAGGTGCTTGAGAACTAAGGAGACGAATGGTAGCTCGAATTTGTGAAATGGTGGGGTATGGAAATGGAACAAAACCCACTTCCTCTCTCTCACACTAAAACTCCATGGATGTGGAATCAAGCGCGCCCTCTCTCTCTCTGGACTTAGTGCAGAATAGGTGTGGTGGTTTATGTGTTTGAATATGTTCGGAGTTTGAGGGGTTGGTATATTGAGGAGGGGTAGAGAGAAGATATGGGGTTGAGTGTGTGAGTTGTGAGATGAGAGGTGTAATTATAGGTGGCAAATGAGCGGGTTGAAACGGGTTGTGGGTCAAATATGGGCGTATCGAATATGTATCAAATAGTAAACATGTTAAACGAGTCAGGTCGAATATGAGTCAAGTAAAACTCAAACCACCCAACCCGACCCGTTTTTCTTCCACCCCTCTTCCCCCGTCCCTGTTTCCCCCTTCCTTCTTTTCCTTCTCTATTGTCTTCCCCCGATATGAGTTGAAACACGTTCGCAAATGGGCAAAATTCTGTAGGGTCTTTCGGCTATATAAGCCTTTTTTTTTTTTTTTGTATGTTCTGCATCAATTTTTTGTGGATTATTGGCTCTATTCAAAGAGATGAATCAAAAAATTAAAAAAATGGTCCAAACCCACCCGACCTGATTTACTTCCTTTTCTCCCTTTTTGAAAAATAGGGAGATCTTTGTATATATACATGTTGAAAGGAATCAAAATGTAGGTATAGACCCAAGCTAAAATATCCGGTATACCAACGCCGGCTTCGGGTGCATTTAGATTAAAAATTAACTTTTTTTCTTTATTTAAATTTTTTTTTTGCATTTGTTTATTTTGCGTCAAACTTTTTTAGTTTATTAATTCATTTCAACGAGAGGAATCAAAAAATATTATGATCGAAACTCCTGATTTTTTGAATAAAGACAAAATAAATAATAATAATAATCTTTTTCTTTAAAAAATTCTGAGTTTTGATCAAAAAAATTTACTTTTCCGATTCCCTCGACGAGACGAATCAATAAATTACAAAACTTTGAAGCAAAATTAAAAAATACGAAAAAATTTGAATAAAGGCAAAAGAAAATTCATTTTGACTTAACAAGCCAAACCCACCCGAAGTCTTCTTCTCTATCCTTTAACAGAAAATCTTATTCGTAGATCGGGCTGATTTACAGCTGTAATTGGAGCCATTGGGGGCTGGAATTTCAGGGAGGGGAGGTAACCATGGAGTAATAAGGTGGGTGATGGTGGAGTTGATAGGTGGTGGTTTAATTCCGTTGGGTGAGGTGATAGGAGGATGCCGACTTTTGGGAAGGGGAAGGGAAACCCATTGTATAGTGTTTGTGCTAGCAGGATAATAAGAGTAGGGGAGTAATTGTGGATCGGCAGGAGAGAGAGAAAGAGAAACAACAGCTGGAGTGGAAATGTTAAGGGTAGTTTAGTTAGGATTTTTAGATTAGAAATTCTAGTTAAGTTTCGATTGGGCTTTCTTGTGTGTTAGACTATCTAGTACTAATTTAGAAGTAAGATTCTAAATTTTATTAGAAAAATTAGGGTCATTACAATGGGAACTAAGGGAAATGCCAAAAAGAAAACCTCGATAAAAATTGAGCCGGAAAACTTCGGCACAAGCGTTCAGAATGACTGTTGTAACCACAAACCAAAGAATTATAGTTCTTGACAACGTCACCAAAATACTAAGAACCACTAAATCAGTGCGATAAAATGGGCAAAATTGATCGCAAAAGAGAACTAAGCGTTCATTAATAAACCAAGAATAGAAAATAGAAATGCATGAAACACCAGCAAAGTCATTGCGGATTCTGGTCGTTGGATCCATCCTTGTTCATTTTCTGCAAAAAATGAGCGATATGTCAGGGAGCTATTTGGAAACACACACAACAGCACAACATATGAGAGTAAAACCAACGCCACGGGTTAGTACACAACTCAAATGGTCACGAAAATACATGGTTCAACAGCTTTTGTGAATGAGAAGAAAGAAAAAGCCCATCCACAGTAATCCTGAAACCATTCATCAAAGCAACCACAACAGGAAATGATAAACCTCGAATAGACCGGACACAAGGCAAAATTTTAACCACTTTACCAAACCACAATGATTGACAAAAGCATGCATTTTGCTTAAAATGTTTGTTCAAAGAAAATAATAGCTACACCGAGACAAATTAAGAGCTCCTCCATAGGGTAGTTTAAACGCATGTTATTACTTGTGCTAAATTTTGAGCTCTAGCTGAATCTTGTGCTAAATTAGCATTGCTGAACTTCAAGCCGAATTTGGCAGGAGGCATTAGCAATACCTCAAGTTTGGAAAGCCTCGTTGTTTCTACATCTCCCATGACGGGACTCACCTCTTTGCCTCTACAGCTTTGTTGATGGAAGTCACATATAAGATTTCTCTTTGATGTTTTGAGAGAAAAATAGACCAAATAATATTTGCACAATTGTAGTAACAAAATAGCATATTATATTTCTTTCGTATAACTAAGAAATAGCATTAAAGAAGGTGTCAATGGGCACCACCCTACTACGAAAGACAGAAGCCTAACCAAGGAAATAAAATAATAAGTCAAAGAGGACACACAAACCAGCAACCCCAAAACAGAAATATGCCCCAGCGAAAAGAACACTGAATGGGGTAAAAAAAAACAGCATACCCTTATCCAGCGTGGTGGTTATAAGCCTTCACTCTTTCTGCTTACGCCTTCTCGTCCGCCAACATCAAGTCAGACGCCTCCTGATTGTAAGGGCTTGCAGCATTTGGTTGTACCAACAGACCGGGAAGTATTTCTTCGAACACTTTTAAAAGATCTAAAACAAAAACCAAAGTTAAAAAAACAAAAAAAAGAAGATGCATCAACTGCCATTCAACAGAGAACATCGACCCATGTAATTACCATATCCGGCGTCCCACTTCCAGCCAAGAAGGTCCACACATATCCCGCCCAACCTAGAGAAGAGTTGTAATAATTAAAACACAGAACCTTCAAATTAAAACACTCAAACTAATCCACAACAGTCAGAACTCACTGGGATATGTTTGGGTGAAATATGGGACCCACAAAGGCGAGAGACGGCGGGCTGTAAGGATAATCCTCCAGAAATTTCACGCGAACCTTCCAACTGCCGCCTTCGTACAGTGCTGAACAGAAAACCAAGTGAACAATAAAGTCTATGTCTTCCGAATTCACGGATATATGTCCTAAGGGGCGGCCCCTCCCCTTCTTCCCTTCCACAAGCCTTTACTGATTACTCATTTCGGTTCAACTTCAAACACAGCTACTCATCGATTACACTCATTTCGGTTGGTTTTTCATCTTTCTCGAGTTTTCTTGTATTTATTACTTAGTTTCTGATTCTTTTGTATCACATTGTCTATATATGATTTGCTATCATCTTCTTCAGTCTTCCTTATAATGTTTCATGAGTTCATAATTCTTTTGTTTCCTATATTCATGATTGTTTTCTTCCCTTCTACAACTTCAAACTTGATCACTAGGATTGGGTTATATCCGTGAATTCGGAAGACATAGACTTTATTGCTCACTTGATTTTCTGTTCAGCACTGTACGAAGCGGCAGTTGGAAGGTTCGTGTGAAATTTCCAGAGGATTATCCTTACAGCCCGCCATCTCTCGCCTTTGTGGATCCCACATTTCACCCAAACATATCCCAGTGAGTTCTGACTGTTGTGGATTTGTTTGAGTGTTTTAGTTTGAAGGTTCTGTGTTTTAATTAGAACAACTCTTCTCTAGGTCGAGCGGGATACGTGTGGACCTTATTGGCTGGAAATGGGACACCGGATATGGTAATTACATGGGGCCGCCTCTCCCCTCCTTCCCTTCCACAAGCCTTTACTGATTACTCATTTCGGTTCAACTTCAAACACAACTACTCATCGATTACACTCATTTTGGTTGGTTTTTCATCTTTCTCGAGTTTTCTTGTATTTATTACTTAGTTTCTGATTCTTTTGTATCACATTGTCTATATATGATTTGCTATCATCTTCTTCAGTCTTCCTTATAATGTTTCATGAGTTCATAATTCTTTTGTTTCCTATATTCATGATTGTTTTCTTCCCTTCTACAACTTCAAACTTGATCACTAGGATTGGGTTATATCCGTGAATTCGGAAGACATAGACTTTATTGCTCACTTGATTTTCTGTTCAGCACTGTACGAAGCGGCAGTTGGAAGGTTCGTGTGAAATTTCCAGAGGATTATCCTTACAGCCCGCCATCTCTCGCCTTTGTAGATCCCACATTTCACCCAAACATATCCCAGTGAGTTCTGACTGTTGTGGATTTGTTTGAGTGTTTTAGTTTGAAGGTTCTGTGTTTTAATTAGAACAACTCTTCTCTAGGTCGAGCGGGATACGTGTGGACCTTCTTGGCTGGAAGTGGGACACCGGATATGGTAATTACATGGGGCCGCCTCTCCCCTCCTTCCCTTCCACAAGCCTTTACTGATTACTCATTTCGGTTCAACTTCAAACACAACTACTCATCGATTACACTCATTTTGGTTGGTTTTTCATCTTTCTCGAGTTTTCTTGTATTTATTACTTAGTTTCTGATTCTTTTGTATCACATTGTCTATATATGATTTGCTATCATCTTCTTCAGTCTTCCTTATAATGTTTCCTGAGTTCATAATTCTTTTGTTTCCTATATTCATGATTGTTTTGTTTCACAACTATCTATGGATTATTCGGTTGCCTTTTGTTTTGGGTTTTTTCGTTTCTTGAAAATACAAAGCTTTTAGCTTTGCTCAACTTCAAATACAGCTTATGAACACGTGCTTCTAGAAAGCCTCTGTATTCACTAGTCACTCACTAATTACTCATTTGGGTTGGTTTTTCATCTTTCTCGAGTCTCACTAATGTTTCTTTATAATTCTTGATTTTTGTTTCACATTGTACAAAAAATAATTTCTTTTAATCGTCTTCAGTCGAAGACTTGGATTGGGTTATATTCATGATTGTTTTCTTCCCTTCTACAACTTTAGACTTGATCACTAGGATGGATTATTCAATGGCGTCGTTCTCCGACGGGGATTTGCCGGAGATTAGAGAGTTCAGCTCGCGGAGGACTTTTTTACGGTGCGCTTGCTCTTCGGCTGTAGTTGACGCTGTTTTGCGCTTGCCTTTGCCTTCCTCGCCCTTGTAGTACCCGTCGCCCTAGCCGAGGACGGGACCAGGGCCACCGAGGAAGTCGTTGGTGGTGGATTTCCAGAAGATGGCGTAGGTCCAGTTCTCCCTGGCGCCCTTGATCAGGGCCTGGATGTTGGGATTATTTCCCTAAATCAATTCCACACGCAAACAGAAGCATAATCGGAAAAATTAAACATGCAATAAACATGGCGCAAAGTGAACAACCAATATACGTGATTCTCTAAACTCAGGCATGTCCACGGGAGAGATAAAACAATTTCCACTATCACCAAGGTTTACAAAGAGATCCAACAATCTCTCAAATACCCTATCAAAGTGGAAAGATCTTACGAAATGAAAGCCCGAAATTGAGATCAAAACAGCTCTAAATGTCATTAACAAGCTGCCACAAATTTGCTTCAGTTGAGAGGACCAATGGCTGCCCTATAGCTTTCCCTTTTCCACCGAGAACACACTGATGCACTCCCTTTTCTATCTCCACCGAGATCACCAACACAGTCACACACGGTGCACCTCTCTGTTTCTTTCTTGTTCTTCTTTTCTCTCTCACACCCTCTTCGGCTGCCTCTTACCAGGAGAGAAAAACCCTTTTTATCGTCTAAGAGTAGCTAAGTTACTCATGTGCCAAATGGTGTGTAGAAACTTCCAAAAAATAACTAGCCCACAAATTAATCTTTTTGGGCCAAACACAATTGGGCTATTTTCAGAGGCAAAAACCCAACACTGGAGACGCTGCTGGAGGGTGTTAGGGTTGAACGGCACAATTGGCGGCAGCGGCGGGAGGTGGATGTGACGTCATGGAGGCCTCAATTTAGAGCTGTTGTTTTAAATTTGTGGCAACGTTGAATCCCCTCTTATAATACCCCATCTCTCTTCCATTCAACTACAAAACAATTTTATTCCCTCATTTTATACCTTGAGAAATGTTAGGTACAAAGAAAATGAACAAAGAAAATATCCTTAAAGTGTACATGAATGGCTCAGATGCACTGCACAATGAATCTGAGTCGTTCATGTACACTTTAAGGGTATTTTTTTGTCAATTTTCTTTATCCCTAGCACTCCTCATAATCTCATCCAAACCAAGTATTATTTAATCCTCCGTCATATCAATGTGGACCCACTCTTATTACATAATACCTCCTATTATCCAATCCCCCCTTCTTACATAATACATCCAAATCTAATACCTCGTCCAAACGAGCCCTAAGGGATATGAGAGAGAGGATTAGAGAGATAGGGGGTAGACGACAATTTCGGGTTCATTTGGGTTTGGGGATTTATTTGGATTGCATTTGAGCTTAATTTTAGAGGGTGTTGGGTTTGAGGGGAGAGAGAGAGAGCGCGCGCGAGTGGAAAAAGAAAACCCTGCTACAAGTACAGCAATGGCTGTACAGCAGCCAAGTATAGATGGATTTTGCGTCCGTCTCGGGTCCTGCAAAGATGATCGGAGCCGTTTATTTTGTTTAAAACATTTCATTTAAGGTTCCTGTAAAAAATCATCTCAATCCGATATCGGAAAGGGTGTTTATGCATCATCCAATTTTACTTCAGAATTTAGCTTAAATTTTGAAGCAAAGTTGGATGATTCATACATACCTTTTCCGATATCGGATTGAAATGATTTTTCATAAGGACCCTAATCGAAATATTTTGAACAAAATAAGCGACTCCGATCATTTTTCTAGAACACAAAACGGACGCAAACGAATTATGTATCTGGGTGCTGTACAGCTTTTGCTGTACTGCTATCTTTACTGAAAAGAAAAGGACGCCTTCGACGAAGGCTTCGCGCGATTTACTCGACGGCTTTTGTTGGGGAAGCCGGCTGAGTTGATTGAACTAGGTTTAAGAGTAATTAATCGGAGTGATTATTTAAGAGTAGTTAATTATTAGTGAGCATCATCTAGTTCTAGACATCTACCACCACATGTTTATGTTGGATTTGTAAGTGAGTGTGCAGATTCAAATAAATGTATATTGTGATAAATAAATGTATTGTGATGGGTGATAGACAATGCCCTGAGAGGATCCCCATTGTAATAAGCAAATAGATGTGGATAAACAAATTTAATAATAATGCTCAAAAAATACCCCATGTTATAATAAGTAATGTTACAAGTCTTTTAGCAAATAATCAAATTCTACCATTTCCATAATCAAACTTAACAAATTTTACCAATAACCAAAACTCAATAACCAAACTCAAAACTCAAAAAACCCTCCACATTGGAATCATTTCATCAAGACGAATAATTTGGTTTGGTCGAGTGCGTGATTAGAACTCATTTGTGATTGGACAAATATACATTGTGTATTGTGGTGGTTTTTTTGGTTATGGATGCAAAAATAACCAATGTGGGGGTAGAGGTTGTTAAGTTTGATTATGGACTAAATGGATAATCAAATGCTGACATGGCACATTTTGGTTATTGGTTTTGATTATTACCATTGCGGATGCTATAAGAACAATAAATTTTCCAAAGTGCATGACATGTACATATACACAAATTATCCAGTAAGGGATCCCTTATCAGTCTACCGTCCGGACCTCCCTTTTCTCAAGCAAATTTCGATGATCCGAACCGCTCAAAATGTGCAGAACGAGATTTTAAAAGTACCCTCTAGAAATCAGAGAAAAAAAAATTGACCGGGAAGGGATTGATTTGAGCAGCTTTTTATTGAACCGTTCAATGAAAATTGCTCCGATCAAGCCCTTCTTGGTCTTTTTTTTTTCTAATTTTTTGCGGATACTCATAAAATCACGTTCTGATCACTTTGAGCGGCTCGGGTCATCAAAATTTGATCAGAAAGGTGAGGTCTGCACCGTAAAACTGTGCGGTTTAAGAGACACAAAAAAAAAACACCTAAAAAAATACCTCTAATCTCAATCTCATAGTTCCCGATCAAATTTTTATGATCCGAACCGTTCGATGTGTGCAAAATGTGATTTTAAGAGTGCTCACGTGAAATTAGCAAAAAATATGACCGGAAAGTGCTTGTTTTGTATAGTTTTAATTGAACCGTTCATCAAATTATTTTTTTTGCTGATTTCTCGCGAGTATCCTTAAAATCACGTTCTGATCACATTGAGCTGCTTGGATCATCAAAATTTGATCGGAAACTATGAGATATTTTTTTAGATGTCTAAGTAGTTGTCCCCGGAACCGCCTCATATATATATGCACACACACGAATAATTATCATTAATATTCAAAATTAGATATATGTAAATAAAATTTTCAAAATTCGAACGCTCGGTGAGCCGGGGCCAAGGGCAAAGCCCCACGGGCCCAATATAGCTCCGCCCCTGGCTGGTGGTGGTTTGTTGGTCCGGTAAGGGTTAGGGAGGGAGGGAGAGAGAAAGGGGGCGAAAGATAGAGGTGTTTGAGGGAGTGATCAGATTACATAAGGGTGACTTCGGAAAATTTGGTGTGCTCACATTTTGACAACATGGCAAGGTCTCATTTGTTGGATGTAACATTGTGTTTGCGGCACATCCGTAAATAAGTTATTCTCATTGTGGAAGTCATTATTTGCTTGCTTTAGTACAATTTTGTAAAAAAAATTAAAAAAAAAATTTACTTCCCCAGTGCAATGTCATTTTGGAGTACCTTTCTCCTACTAACTTTTTATAAATAAACTACAAATCATTACCCTGTTCGTTTAATTTGAATTTTGGATTTTGGGTAATGAGTTGAGAGAGATAGAAAGAAAATTGAGAGTAATAATTGAAAAAAAATTTATTAAAAATCGTGCGCAGAGAGAAAGTCCAAAGTCCAAAAATCCTAAAACAAACGGGGTCTAATTAACACAAAAGTTGTAATTTTTTACATAAATAAAAAAACACCACCAAAACTAACAAAAATTGAATGATGAACATAGTACTCTTCAGTGCTCGAGCCTCGAACGATGCATCATCTTGGCCAGAACTTCCTTTTACGCAATTGGTAATAAGCATTCGGTCGAGGTTCCATGTTGGACAGATCCTAAATTTTTGGTACCAAAAAGATTGTGCTTGCTATTGTGTTTTTCAAAAAAAAAAAAAAAATTTGCTGGATTTATGTCATTGGATCAAGAATCAGAAAATGATGATGGAATTACTTCATGTGCAATTCAATCTTGGCGCCAAATCCATTTGGGGGGTTGGATTACTTAGATTTGTGAAGTTTGTGTTCGTTGATCTCAGATTGGAATAAAGAGCTGATTTATCAGGAAATTTGGTGTTCGTTCGTTGTTGAAGCTTGATGTGATCAATTTGGCAGCACAAATGACTTTGCCAAAATCTATTCCAATCTGAGTTTATTGAGAGAGAGAGAGAGAGAGAGAGAGAGAGAGAGAGAGCATGTGAAGTACTTCGGCATCAAGAGCAAAACATGTAGCATGTCTAGAGAGAAGGAACATGTACGAATTTATCCATAAAAAACACAAGTCGTCCATCAATATCTGTCTAACTTGTCTAACTGCATGCCCCGTTGTTGAAGACTTTAATAGCCCAACAAGAAGAAAATTAGAACAATAAACCCTGCTGATCAGTGCCAATGGCAAAAGATAAGCGGAACTTGATATCCTCACAGAGCATTTACCATCCTCTTCATCTCAGCAGACCTCCTTGGATCTGCTTCCTCAATAGCTCTTTCGGTAAGTACATGCTTGATTCGGCACATGGACTTCCTTACCTGCTTTTGTTTCATCATCATAAGCACAAATGACAATTTCATGAGTGAAAGGCAACAGTGGGCAAATGGGAAAAAAAATCTTAAGTTTGGTCATCAGCTCATCATTTTCCTTTGGTTTGGTAAACTCCATTTTATTAGGCTGTGTTGGATCATGGATGTTTGCCGGGGTGTGCAGAGGGAAAGGAAAAAAGGAAGGGAATCTCTCGAAGAATCTTAACTTGTCTAACTGACTTCCCCTCCCTTTTCATTTCCCTCAATGAATCTCTCTAAGAATCCAACAACCAAACATACAATACAGTAAAGAAATAACAGATCATCACAGGGGATTCAGCAAAGTCAACCACACTTACGCAATCATATGTGTAGAGAAAGCAAACAGTTTAGCTTCCATATTCAAGCCAAGAGATTGTACGAAAAATTTTAGTAATTACGTTTCACATGTATGGGCCCTGGATGATACATGATTCGCTTCTTGCTAATTTCACATCTTGATGCTTGTTAAAATCAAATGAGAGAGACAGTACTCGTTGAAACAAGAAAAACAAGAGAGAGAAGAGCAAGTAATCAACTTGGAGGGAAGTGATTCCACTTATCAATTCTCTCTATACTCCATTCGTCTCTAATATTGTGTATATGCAGTACGTATATACATTTTTTCTTGTAGATGTTCTACATTTCTTACACTGATAAGAATCACTAACAAAAACAAAAAAACAAGATTTTTTTGGCAATTACAGGGAAGAAAAATAGGCATAATCTATGCACAACGGTAAGACCTGGTTTTGTGACATCATTTTGACTTTTTTCTTCTTCTGAAAATCAGGTTTTTACCTCCAAAATATAGTGCAATTGGTTTGCAAGAGTTCAATAAAATCAAGGAAAGTTAGAGGAATAATGGATAGCGCACAAGGTTTGAAGGAAAACCATAAGGGCATTCAATTTTTAAACATCAACCATATACCAGCATTAAATAGACTATTATAGAAGTGAAAAAAGAAAACACATGTACCAAACTAAAGATGCTGAGTAATACCTTTGGGATACGCTCTGGATTAGGAAACCGTAGGTTCTGTGCATTAAGCATCTGGCGTTGACTCATCAGCATGTTCTTTTCCTTCAACAGAATGTACCAGAGCTTGTTAAGATCGTCCCATGATTTAAGACGGAGCTCAGAAGCCTTCCAACTTCGACCTGAAAGTGACAAAGAAGTACAAAACTGCATAGGGAATACTGCTCAAAAATACGTTCAATTGGTTTTAGAAGGACGGTACTCTAGTAAATGAAATCGGAGGCTTGTGAGCCACCTGAAGCAATATGTAAGATTTGAGCTACATCAGAGACACATTAGAAGAATGTTAGGTGCCTGGTGCAACATTTGCACAACCAATTACACAATTAATAACATAGACAAATCTTCCTCTCCAGTAAAGCTTTAAAACAATTCAACAGAATCCAAAATCCCAGATAAGCTGTTAGGTAGAGGGGTAACACTATTCTCCATATCCTTAACAATATGAAACTCTTTTAATGGAAGGTTTGCTATCCTGATGTTTTACTTCTGTTTTTGGTATTAAATTCTCCCTTTAGCCACACACACAAAAAGTACCGTAAATTCAGCAACTTTTAGCCTGTCCTTAATTCATCATACATTGAACCTTAGGACATTGACAACAAGCATGAGACTCACGAATCTACCCTATACAACTAGATATTACTCCATCTAGGAAGAATTTGCAGAATCGCTGGATGTGTACAAGTGTGAATTCACTAGCCACAAGTCCAGAAAAAGGATCAAAATGTTCCCAAAATTTTAGTTCTAGCAATGTCTGAATTCGGTGACGTATCATGTTAGCTCTATGTATGGGTCTTATTGAACTGCTTTACCTCACCAAGCCACAAAGAAATTGTCCCTGCTCCCCAATGAGCTCTTAATTGTCAATGGAGCGAAATCACAATTTCAAGGCATTCGATTTGGCTGCTCCACCTTGTATATTCTTTGCTAGGAGGGACCCAGAGATTCCCTAGCTGAAAAAGATTTGAGGTTGAAGACCATGTGGCATTCCCAACTATATTTATCAGTTACAGAACTGGTATTTTGGAATAGTCTTACGAGGTCAAATTTCTCGATGCATCAGAGGCCATAAGCAGAACTGGTATTTTGGAATTGAGAAAATCAAAGACTTTTTCATGTGAACAGAGAAGATTTTTAAAGGTGACTTTTTTGGTGACCTCCAATAGTTTCCATGTGTTTTATGTTCCTCTTTGCTAAGAATTCCTTAATAGGTGAAAACCAAAACACCTTAAGTAGCCCAATCCTACAAGTAGTTATACTGAAATTTTGAACCACTGCAGATAAAATATGAACAAGAGCAGCCACGTAATTGTTTCTACGATGTCTCTGCATTGATTTTGTTGCATCAATTTTTCTGTTCTTGCAACAAAATTAACCTTACCCTTTTCAAAATTTGTCAGATCTTGCATAGCAGATCACTGATACATGCGCAATAAAGTCAACAGCCAACAGCAGGTGTAGTAAAAATAAGCATCACATGTGGAAACAATTGTTACATAAAACAAATATACAGGCAGAAAATAGAAGAGAAGGAAAATTTTCTACCGTAAACCACTGGTTTGTCATCTTCTGCACTTCTATCAACCTCAAAAAACTCCTCAAGAGGGTTGTATCCTGTCCTAGCTGTAGAAGTAGCCGCAGCAGCTGCAGCAGAAGTTTCTGATTTGGCTGCAGCCAAAAAGGCCCTCCCAAAATATCTCGAAATGAACATGATAAAGTAGTTTCTGTGCAATAAATCAGGTTAAAACTTAGCAACTAGCAGAAAAAATAAATCGGAGATGGAAAATATACGAATCATGTTCAACTATACAACCCCAAATGCAATAGAAAAACTTTCACTTTGTCCCCCAGGTATTGGCCATGAGATAATACCCACCACCCCTTTTAGTTTGAAAATCACCACATAACTCCTGTGGTTTGCGGACAAAAGTCCAACATCACATTTCCTACTAAGGAAAAATGCACCTCGCTTGCCTATGTTGCAATTGAATAAGTCTCAAGACAAAAATATTCTTCTATTATCATCAAATTCTCCACACGATAAAGCGCCATCAAATTCTCTCTGCTTCTTCAACTCCGTCCAAATCCACCACCTTATTATTCTCTTTAACCTCTACCACTTCACCACACAGCCCTCTCCATCTGTCCTCCACCACTGCACAACCCAATCCCTCCGTTGGAGCTAAATTACTGCAACCATGCTATCCAGCGCCAGATGTGCACCAATTCAGAAGATAAAATATAATTTTTGGAAAACGTAGGAAGGAAAGAAAAAAAAAACAGCGTTCAAAAGTTTTGTCACCGGTGAGGCATTTCGTCAAACATGTGGGGAGCAGAAGAACAGACTAAAGGTTTAACTTAAATTCCAATGCTCAACTGAAAAGGGAAAGCGCAAATATATGGCCAAAATGGGCCTCCTTCGCGGATTAGACGTCGAACAGACAAACCCAGAATAACAGCTCATCTCCGACGAGTCTTTTACAAAAGAGTTAAAGATTTTACGAAACAATAAACCATTAACAACATCCAAAACAAAACAAAAGCTAATCAATTACTAATTTGCTGCAGAAATGAGGTACCTGGAAATCTACGTCGACTAGAGTTTGTCCCGACGACTAGTCTCCGGCTAACGGAGAGAGAGAGAGAGAGAGAGAGAGAGAGAGTCAAGGTAACAGTCTAACAGAGCAAAGGCCCAATAAAATTGTTTTTCCAAGGCAAAGCAAAGGAAACAAACTCAGCCCGGGTCCAGTAATGCCTCATTTAAAAGAAGAGGCCCTGTATGCTATTGAGAAATCTTCAGTCATTGCCCAGTTCGATTTGGGTTTTGAATGAGATTTTTTTAGAGTAATGAGTGAAGAGAAATAGATGGAAAAAATTATTGAAGACCGTGTCCAAAAGTTTTGAAACCCAAAAACGAACAAATTACGTAGTCAAAAATTTATTGCTGCCTCGTGCTCTTTTTTCACGGAATTCATATATTTTGTCTTGGACTCCGCCGTTGTGAGAGAAAAGGAACTGAGTGGTGGTGCCCTAGGGGCTAGTGGTATAGTAAAAAATTTAGTTCGGTGAGGGCACCAAGTACCAACCATTAAACATGGTCTTAGAATTTTCTAGCATTTACTTATAATTAACAACCATAATATGGGAATGGGAGAGGCTGTAGTGCACCCGCTGCACTACACCGTGTAGTAGTGCGGCCGATCCGACCGTCCATCTCGGTGCAAACGGCTTGGATTTAATCCGAACTCCTGCAAATCTTAGCCGTCCATTACCGAGATGGATGGCCGAATCGGCCTACACGCGTAGTGCGGGGGGTGCACAACAGCACCCCGGGTCCCATAATATGAAATAAATGAACTTAAAATATAAAATTTGTTAGACTATATGTATAGATAATGAGTCTTTATGGAAAACAAATACGTAAAAGAGAACGTTTTTGAAAAACTTGACAAAGATACTAAGAATAATATGTAAGTGTCATTAATTTTGTATAATTTTTTAATACAAATTACCAAGACCTTTATAATTGGGGTAAAATTGAGTCTCATTGTGGCTCCGCCACTGGTAGGGGCACTGTCTAATATTTCCTTTGTGAGATTTCTAAAGTGGGAAATTTGGTTCAAATATGGTGATGTATTGACAAACTAGAATGGGCTTAGTTGGGCTGGACCTTAGGCCTGAGCCAGTGAGTGTAATCCAGAACTGGGGTGGGTTCCTTTGAAGGTTATTTCCGCTAGATGATATTTTAGTTGATGTTTGTAACGAGAATGACCTGTTCGGAAATTTGCAAATACGTGAACTTTTAGTCCATTTAGTTTAGCAGAAGCGCATCCTAACATACTTCACAAAGATCAATAGACATTCATGCACGATTCTCATATATATCAAGTACTTTGGTACATTAACCACTGTATTAGAGGCAATCATTAGTAGTATTTTTCTTGTGTTAACGTATAATTATTATTCAATAATAAGTCAAAGTTAGGTACTATTATTCTATGGATTTGACTCCACTCCCCGAATATCATGACTCTGCCCGTGGCTATTACTTTGCTAATTTAAATGTTGGTTGCCGCCCCAAGTGGACATTTGAACTCTTAGATTAACAATTCTTGAAGTTTTCTATTTTATGGTTTGTGAAAAATTAGTTCATGTTAATTATTAGGATCAAGCGTTTACCGTCTTATTGAAATCTGCAGATAGTAGTAAAAGCACAACTTTATTTTCAAGTGTCACGGTTCGACCCGCATGGACAAGATGCTGGCCCGCGAGTAACATTAGTATTATTCATGAAAATGAAAATCAAAGAGAGAGAAACATGACGACTATGCACCAACTGTCAATTGGCCTATACTAGTTAGTTTTATAATGCTCAATTATTGCCATGCATGCCATTTGCTGATGGGCATGGTATTTGGTACCAACTGTCCATGATTAATTGACCCCGTTTAGTGCTGGTTTTATACCAAATTGAAACAGTAAGCTACAAGTATATATGACAAGTTTTTATCCAACCGTCCTAACATGTTTTCAACGATCGGAATTTTAGAAAGAGAAAAATAAGAGAGAAAGAGCAGTCGGGTGAGGGGAGAGAGGGCCGGGGAACAAATCTGAGCTGTCCAAAACATGTTTGGACAGCTGGGATCGCCAATAGATACTGCCACGTTGTACCCATCCGGCACCCAAAAATTTCTCCTTTTTAACCAGAGATTGGACAGGGGAAATATATGCGAAATAAAAATTACAAGAAACTGTAGGATTGGTTAGCCCTCTCAACTCTTCAGACAGCTTTCTCATTCATTCTTCTGTCACCTTAAAAATAAAATATCATTGTACGTCACTGTCTCGTCAAAAAATAAATTTTATAGCTTAGGAATATGCATAACCCTAAGTACACATGATTTACGAAATACGAAGGCAGGAAGGAGAACTAATCACGATAAACAAATACTACATGAAACTTAAGATTTATACTATTAATTGTTTCACTCAACAAGGACTATGTCCCTAGTTTTTCAACGGTTGTTTCACCATGGTGAAAGAATAATTGCGAATTGCAGTACTATAATATACTACCTCCGTCCCACGTTGCTCGTTTCGGACAAATAAAAAAGAAAATGTGTTATTTGGATCAAAAAATAAAGTACTTTCGTGCACCATTTTTTGAAGTTCTTGCCACCAAATTAAAGTACTTGATGAGTTCTTTAATTTGGTGTTCATAAATTCTAAAATTATGCATTTTGTTTTTTGATCCAAAATTTCAACGACTTTTCGCAGGGGACAAACGATTTGGGGTGGAAGAAGTATATAATTAATTAGGAAAAAGACCAAACGTAACCATAATTCTCTCAACGCTACAATAGATAATTGAACGGTTAAGATTTTCTCATGTGACCCTCATCCATCTAAAATGGGATCCACTAATAGTTTCACTTAATGATCCAATCCACCTATTTTATAAATCTAGTTGTGTTTATGGTTCATGCACATTTTTTTTCTCTAAGATATCGGTAGAAGCTTGATCCAAGCATATCAATCATAAAATGAGTTGTGATAGACCGACCATCCATTTCACTTGTGACAACTAAAGCTTCGTTTAGCTAGGTGGATGCAATTGTCTGATCAATCTTCATTTTTTTTGTATGGACAATAAGCACATCTAGACCTACATAGTGAACGAATTGAATTGTGAAGTGGAGTCGCGATGAGTCTTATATATCTTGGATCACATTTTAGCTAGCTAGGAACACATGAGAGGATCCATACTCATAAAAGTGAATCTGCGAACACATCATGACCTATAATACGTACACAATTAATAAAAGGCTCATACAATATGTCTCACACAACACATTCATGTGTTGTCTTGAGTCTATATCCTTATTTCTACTAAAGTTCTTATTTTTTAAGTATTTATTTTTCGTTTTACGAAACAGATCATTCTCTCACACTACATATCTTTTCCTTCAAAAAATAAATATACTTATTTTTCTTAGTGGAACGGGACTTTTAATATCACGTATAGTTAAGCCCTCCCCCATCTCTCTCTCTCTCTCCTCATCTACTTCGAACTACTTATGAGGCACGAAACCGAACTTAATTGGGGATCGAGTTGAATGTTTATCAACCACAGGAGAGTAGTCATTTTCTCATAGCTGTTGCTCATAAACATACTAATAATTTAGGTAAAGTTGAAAAAGATGGATCTTTATGAGCGAATCCTTATTCTTTGATCTTGTTAAAAGGCATGAATTTAAAAAAAGGAAAGGAATAAATGGGTCACCATTTAAACTTTCTTACACGGATCTAAAAAGTTGCAATCTTAGATAGTACCCTTTTTTTTAAATGAAAAAGGTGAAGGTATCCCCATAAGTCCAATCGGTGGACCCGCAACTTGTACTAGTTTGAACTAAATTCTTTGCAGATCAAAAAAAAAAACTAAATTATTTTTTGGGAGCTTATTTAATATTTTTTTAATTTTTTGTTACTATTTTTTTTTTCATTTTTTCGATTTGTCTTGACTAGAGAATTCAAAAGTGAAAAAGTATAACTACAATTTTAAAAAATTCCACTAACAAAAAAATTAATTCCCGAAAGCAATTGTAGTGGATTTATTTCCTTGTTTTTTTTCCAATTCTGACAAATAACTTTTACATTTTCGATTCATCTCTTGAAAACGAATCCGAAAAATCAAACTATTTTGACCAAAAATTTGTAAAAAATTGACTAACAATAAAATCTGAACTCCATCTAAAAAATTTAATTTAATTCAAACTGCACTTTAAGTTGATAACACCCTGTATTAGGGATATTCTTTCTCCATTTAACTTAATTTTGGGGCTTTTGGTTGTTTATTTTCTTATCTTATCCGTTGAATTGATTGATGTGTACGTAATTAAATGAGTTTTGTTTGTTTTGATATGTTGTGCTTTAATTTCTTAAAAATAGTGAATATCCTCCTACTCCGTGGTAAAGTCATAAAGAGAACATGTACTATAAAGTTGTAAGTCTAAGATTAGCTCAATAAAGCTAAAAATTAACCTATTTAAATCACTAATTTTGGGTGGGCCCTCAACTACTGCAACTAATCCAATATTAGTTACTGCTAATTGCAATATTCTTGGTGGCCGGCAAGTCTGCCCGTATGAAAAATATCACTTTTTCAAAAGTTAGATAAATATACTTACGATTTTTTTTAATTTTTAAATGGCAATATATTTATGTAGAGCGCACAAATACAAATGTCTAAAGATAATTTTAAGTGCATTTGAATAAAAAGGAGTCTTAACTCCTACTATCCCTAGGGTCATAGGGAGGAATAGGCCAGAGAGTTTAATACGTAGCGCGGTCCCCTCCCATGCATGGCATTACGAAGAAGGTTTGTTTAATGGAGAAGTTTTTGGGTGCCGACTTGGTATCACACAGTGATATTTCGTTGGTGATTTTGGTCGTTTAAACGTGTTTTGAATTATTTAAATTTTGAAAAATGAAAAAAGGAGAGAGAGACTGATCGGATGAGAGGAGAGAGAGAAAGAACAAATTTAAATCATCTAAAACACGTTTGAACGCCTAAGATCGCCGAGGCGGTACCCGTCCCGCACCGAAAATTTTTATCGGTTTTATGGGTCTTGGGTAGAGTGTTTTTTGAAACAAAGAAAGGGGGGAAAGCACCAACCACGTTCTGTCCCTTTGTCCTTTTTATCCTCTCACCACCGACCCCCTCTCTAGTACAGTACTTCAATTAGTTACTAGTAATAAATTCCATTATTAGTCGGTAGAGTGTACACATTCCTAATACCAATCTGAAGCTAATTAAACTACTCTATCAGTTGAGTACAACTTGAGTTAATCCAGCCATTCCATAGGTTTAATCAACACATTAATTTCATCCTAATTACCGGGTGAAAAAGCCTGAAATCAAGTGATTTGCGAGAGACAGTGCATGTGGGTAAAGTGCCTTGGGTTAAATTCTTTTAAATTTTTTTTTATTGTTGTGCTTTTGAGTTTTTATTGGCATGCATCATCCTAAAAAGAAGAGAGGAAAATGCTAGTGACCTTTTTCCACCCCCAAATGGTCGTCTCAGGGGTTTTTTTTTTTTTTTTTAAGAGTCATTCATTAAACATAAGTCCATCGGGTAAACAAATTCCAGAACAGATACAGGAAAGAACTAAAGCAACCTAAACGTCAATCAAGCACCTACTGTCAAAGCAAGCCCCACGATAACGCCGGTATATAAGAGCAAATCTCGATCTAGATTACAGAGGATTTAAAGAAATTCACAGCTCAAACCCTAAACAAATAAGTATCACTTAAATTTGAAGGCAAAACAACAAAACAACTAGAATCTAACAGATCACATGGACAAAACCACTGGATCACCGCCCTGAACATAATAAGAGTCGAAAACTACCGGACCACGGCGACCGAAGATCAAGCCCAATCAAACACCACCGGACCACCACCAACCCCAATAACACTACCGAACAAACCCACCAGCCCCAAAACAAACATCCAAAGACACAGAGACTACCAACACCGGACCATTCCTCAATAGGCGTCGTTTCAGGGGTTGACTACTTCAAAATCTTCGCACAAACGTTTCCATTGTTTTGTTTACAAATCTCGAAATCCATTGATGAGTTTAGCGCGGGATACACAGTGTCACGGTGGCCTAATCTTCGGTTCCGATGTAAGTGCACGAACACGATGTACTGTAGTGAATATATCGTCACAACGTTATTAGAGTACTAGGCCTTCACTAAGTGGACCTAACACATCTGATTTTTCACCCAAGACATATAATTCAGCTCCTCTCCACTAGTTCTAAAAGGAACACTACTATTGCTTCGTTCTTAACTTTTGTGAGCTTTTTCAGAATTCACTATGATGATCGAAAATCATTCACTTTCTATAATTCTTTGAGAACATCAATTATGTCAAAAATTATTTTATTCGGATATCGACGCACACATGATTGCAGAACACATTTACCTTGAGGGATAATGGGTTCTAATCCAGTGTGTAAGTATATTTTTTTGAACAAAAATATGTTCTGAAATTATATTATTCAAAATTTGATTCGAAAATAGGTTTGTTAACAAACTCTAAGAACTAACTGGGGTTAACTCAGTTGACTAGGACTCCAGCATCTCACTAGGAGGTCAGGAGTTCGAAATTCTCGTCACCTGCTTTCGAATCTCGTTACCTGTATGTGAGTGTTCTTCCCTTAGAGAGGTTTTCTTTCTTTGTTTCTTCTCTATGATGGATTTATTTATTATATTAATTGAGTTGTTGTGTTGGGTTATTTCGTTAACTCTCACAATTAACAAATGAAATTCAATTACTGAAAAAAGAATAATACAGTAATTTTATGTAAATCTATCATGTTCACCTCTTTTAATGTGCACGACCATTAAAGAAATGATAAATTTCCTCTAGGGAAGTGGCCTCTTTTGTCAAACATCTTGCACATGCAGGTGCTACTTGCACTCGTTTATTTTTTTTTATTTTTCCTTTTAAAAAAATTAATTTCTTTGGACATATTCTCTATAAATTTTTGTTACTAGTATTTATGTAGGCCCACGCCGCGTGGGAGTAGGGAACATGGGTCAAGTGGAGTCAGTTAACTAATAAATTTTCTCCATTCTAAATTGTAACTAAACAAAAATGCGATGGAATTAATAAAAGTACCATAAAAGGTTTATAAACCGTCTCCTTATTCTTTTCTTTTTTTTTTAAATAACAGAACTATATATCTCCTTTCGATATAACAAACTTTGCTAACTATCGCTCAATATGAATGGATAATACGTACACGTTAATCATCAATCTATAGGAAATCGATGCACACACATACTATCAATTTTTTGACTTTTTTGTGGTCGGCTTCTAAAAGAAGTTGTCTCATTTTCAATTTGTCATCTGTCAATGAATAGTGGAATTGATTCTCGGGCTAGTCAATTCATTGGGTGGAGTTATCAAAAAAAAAGAACAAAAAAGCGAAATACTCAAAAAAAGAAAAAGAAAAATCAAAACCCTATGGCTAATTGGTGAGGTGGGAACTCTTGGTTGTGCCAACAAAATTTGCGTAGTGCTAGTTGTACTGAAATTAAAGGGATGAAGAATGTGTCGGTGTCCTTTCTTTTAAAATTTTTTTTTGGGCTTCTAATTTGGCAATGGCTTGCAATTTTTCAAATAAAAAGTAAAGTATTTTTTTTTTGCATAATTTTTAAAATTTGGTGTCCCAAAAATTTAAGAAGTTATGCATAAAAATTCTTTATTTTTTTATCTGAAAATTACGTGTTTTATTTTTATTTTATAGATGACCAATAATATGGGACGAAGGGATAGGTTGGAGGGGATATCTTTCTTCTCAGTTCTCCCTCAATTGGGCACAATTGTTCTTCTGATGGTCAAAATTAACCCACTGACCAATTCCACAATAATTGAGTTTGTTGGGTGTAGACATCATGAAGAATTCATTATTAAAGCGACAATAACGTCATTCACAAACAATCTGTTTTAAACCAATTATGGTTAGTAGGGTTTTTTTCCCGGATTGGTTGGAGTTTTTGATATTTATTTAAAAGTTTTTTTTTTTGAAATCGATTCAATTCATTTAACATGAAAAAGTTCGAAGGCAATTACAGATTTTATCACAAAATACAGGAATAAACCAAAACTACCTAAACTTAGACCCGAGCACCTGCACCAATCGCAATGTAATTTTTGACTTATGAGTTTCCGAGAAGGTTCATGCAAAAAAAAAACGGTTATTTAGTCAAATTGTTTGATAAACAGGAATGGCGTGGGACATTAATTTCTTCACATTTAGACATGAACAGTAGAAAATAAAATAATTTCAGTTATTCCAAACAATATATTCTCTCCGTCCCTAAATAAGTGTCCGGCGCGCAAAATTAGGCCTTAAAAAAGAAGCATTTGTTTTGTTAAAAAATCAAAAAAAAAAATCACAAATCAATAGATAGCAATGAGTTTTATTAGATTGTGAAAAAAATTAATTTTTTTAATAAAAAATATGTATGTTTTGTAATGCTTAATTTTACGCGCCGAACACTTATATAGAATCGGAGGGAGTAGTATTATCCATTTACGAAAAAACAACATCATGAAATAAATGTGGGTAGGGACAGAAATAAAAAAATGTTTTTAAATTTGGAACTGACGTTTGGCAATTACTTGGGACAAGATTCAAATCAATCCAATCGACATTTGAACTCACCTTGTATGAAGTAAAATTCGGCCGAGAATTTTTGATGTATTCCTATTCAATAAATAAATAAATAAAAACTATGGGTAGGTGTACTGTGTGGGACCAGTCTCGGGAATGATTCGGAGCCGTTCAATTTTTATTTACAATGTATATCGTTAAGGAGTTCTGTAAAAAAAATCAATTATGAGCAAAAATCGATTAATCTTTTACTGATATTTAACTGAACTGATTTTTTTAAAATATTTTAAACAAATTGAACGGTTCTGACCGATCATTCGTGTGGAATCTTAAGATGAGTCCCTTACAAGTTACAACGCTACGTGGAAACGGTGTACTCATGGAAGGGGTCCTTCCTATTGTGGTGATATTTTCAAAAAATTGAAAAAGTTTCCCAAAATTTACCAATAAAAAATACTTATACCGAAACAGCGTACAAGAAACAAATAAAATTTGGGGGGCGTTGCGCCTGTCAATATCAATTTCCATTGTTTAGTTTATCAGGAAGCGTGTACGTGGTGGAACGAAACTAAGACACAATACCGACAAATGGAGAAAAACTTTTGAAACTATATCTGAAAATAAAATGACAACAAAAAAATGCAGTAAAAGATTCTCAAATTTCCCCCCAGAGAGAGAGAGAGAGAGAGAGAGAGGGGTTCACACTTCACTGGCTCCTTCTGTCTGTATATACCACCCCATCTTATTTTCTAGCTTTACTTTTTCCTCGCAAGGCTTTGGTTTTTGGGCTGTACCCCATCTCATCTCCATCTAAAGTTTCTTTCCTGTATTTCTACTCCTTTTTGTGAACTTTTATTGGGGGTGGGGTCTCGGATTATTGACTTCGATGCAATGCACTCCCATTTGATCCTGCCTCTGCAAGATTGTCACAGGGGTTTGTTTTCAATTTCTAGACTCTTCCTGCTCTCACTAATTTACTCCCATTTTTTAAGTACAGGTTTGCACTATATAGAGTCATGGACTCTAGTTTACAGTTGCATTATTACTTGCTTTCCCCTCGTTTCAACACAATTTCATTGTAAAACCGCTTAGGCACGACATGTGGTTCGTTCGTTTCTAGTCTTGTCAGTGCTATGGTTCATGCTTTACTTGATTGAGCTTTCTGGGTTCCCTCAACTTTTATAGCCTTTTTCCATTTTCTTCGACATTTTCGTGTGTTTTTTGAGAGTTTGGGATCTGGGTTTTTCGCAGATTTGGGTTTGGTGGCACTTTGAGATAACCTTTTCAGTGTGAGAGAGAGTAGAGAGAGAGAGCCATGGCAGGAGGAGGAGGTCCGGCAAAGTCAGATGCTGATCCAGCGCCACACCCAGCGAAGGATCAACTCCCCAATGTTTCCTACTGCATTACTAGCCCTCCCCGGTGGCGTGAGTCTCTCACATCCTCTGTTTTTCTCCTTAATTTAGACTCTCTGGTTTTTATGTTATTTTAGTTTAGTTTCAGATAGATAGATTCAGTGGGATATACATTGATTTCCTTGCATATATGTGTGGATACCTTAATATAACTACCTGTGGGTTCTGATTCTCTGAATCTTCTTGATTCTCTCTTCTTAAAGGTTTATAGTTCCTTTTGTCAATCTTTTATCACTATGTTACTGTTGAGTTTAGCATGTTAATTTTTCCTGGTGCCTTCTTTTTGCCTTTCCTTTTATTCTTGTACTGAGACGTCTTGCTGCAGAGGGAGAAGGCCATTAATTGAGGAGTTTGAGCCTAGGTTTTGTTTGCTATTTTTGCTTATGCAACGCGAGCTATGTGCTTATGGTTGACTTAGAACAGGCCAAATTGAACTGTTCTCTTTGTTTACTGGAATCTCTTTTGTATGGTAAATGTTCTTTTTGTTTATCTTTTGTCGATTGACTTGAATCAGATATTGTAAAATTCAAATCCTGACTTCAACTTTACAGTACTACTATTTTGGGGATTGGCATGTTTTCAATTGAAAAAGATTGCGGCAACGTTTGTATCCTTCTTGTCATCTTGAATTTTAGTAAATTCGTGGTAGCCACTCTGATTCTTATTTGGCCAGACAGTGTTGAGTTTTCGCATTTCCGATTTGACAGTTCAATGTCTTTGCCTACCATGATGAGAGCACCTAATTTTTTAATTTTGTGGTGCATTCTTTATGCAGCCGATGCTATCCTCCTTGGGTTTGAACATTATCTGGTGATGCTAGGCACGACAGTTATCATTCCCACTGCTCTTGTTCCTCAAATGGGGGGAGGGAATGTAAGGCCTAAAAAGGAAACTAAGCGTTTATCTCGATTTTGTCATAAATGAGTTAAATACATGTAGTCAAACTTTATTTGCTGTTCTTTTAGGAGGAGAAAGCAAAGGTGATCCAGACCCTACTCTTTGTTGCTGGATTGAACACATTATTGCAAACTACTTTCGGGACTAGATTGCCTGCTGTGATGGGAGGGTCATATACGTTTGTTGCAGCCACAATTTCAATTATCCTCTCTGGTCGATTCAATGATCAGGATCCTATCGAGGTTTGTGATACAGATCCCTTGTTGTTATAGTCCGTGTTGTTTGCGTAGAAGTTAGAACATTGATTGTTTTTGTTACTATGTGATGCTTATTAAACACAAAAGCACATAATTAGTATTTGTGCATGTCGTGTTCTTTGAAAGTTCTTTTTCCATGTCTGCATTTCTGGAAACCTTCTATCTCTCTGTCTGCGTGTGAGCACATGTGTTGAGAAACATGACTGATTTTCCTTTTTAGTACAGGGTTCACCATACTTTTGCCATCAATAGCATTTTCGCGTGAACAATACTACTGAATTACGGCTGGATGCGAAGTTTCATGCACATCAACTACTGCAAATATTTTTCTTTACACATGTTCTTTTGGTCACACATTACCCAAATAAAGAGGAAGACAAAATGAAGTACTGATATTTTTTTCTAACCTTGTGGTCATTTTTCATTGTCTTATCAGAGATTCAAAAGGACAATGCGGGCAATCCAAGGTGCACTTATTGTTGCTTCAACTCTTCAGATAGTCCTGGGTTTCAGCGGCCTTTGGCGTAATGTCACAAGGTTGGTTCATTATCTTCCTAAACGCACGAAGTTCTGGACTGTACTTAGCTAACTTGAGTTTTTTCTTATTGTTGCGAACTTGTAACCGTAGTTTTAGGCATGGACTACACATAACTGCAGTATTGCCATTTTTCAACATTACAGTAGTTCATCTTGTTTCTACTTATGCAATCCACTAAATTCTCGAACTTTGCTACACTGTTTCACTACATCTATTGAAGTGTGTCCATAACCATGATGCTTTTCAGGTTCTTGAGTCCACTCTCAGCTGTTCCTTTGGTTGCTCTTGCTGGTTTTGGGCTTTATGAGTTTGGTTTTCCTGGGGTAGGTATACTTATACTGAACTTGGATACATTGTGGATTCATGGATGTTACTCTCTTTGCGTCCGTAGGCGCGTATGTATACTTTTTCTGGTTTTTCTTTGTATCTCTATGGGATGCTAACTGTTGACTATGTTTTCTAGGTGGCAAAGTGCATTGAAATTGGGCTGCCTGAACTCATCATTTTAGTCTTCATCTCACAGGTAAGGTCTTTTAAGGTGTTATAAGTTTCATCCAAATGTTATTTCCTTTCCTCTCTTACATTCAAAATGTATGAAAATACTTTAAGCTGAAACCATCAATCTCCTTTAATGTCTACAGTATCTAGCCCATGTGATAAAGAGAGGAAAAGATATCTTTGAACGTTTTGCAGTAATATTTTCGGTTGCAATCGTATGGATTTACGCTCACTTACTCACTGTGGGAGGGGCCTATAATGGTAAAGCACCACAAACACAACTGAGCTGCCGTACTGATCGTGCTGGACTTATTGATGGTGCTCCTTGGTAAGCACATGGTTTCTTGTTTACTACTTGGTTATCTTAGGCTCTTAAGCTTTCATTCAATATGATAGTGTTATTATGACTAATTTTTAACCATATGTATGGTTACTGCACTCTCAAACTCTGAACATTAAATAAGTTTCCTCAAGGAACTTGTATGATTGTATCGTGATGGCTTGATAGTTACGAGTAAAGGAAAGTAGGATCCAACTGAGTGAATATATTCCCCTGAGCTCTAGTTTTCTACACTAACATTCAAGCAAACTAATAAGCGTGTTTATTGCTTTTATTGATTATCATCCAAATGGAAGAAGGCTGTATGCTGCATTCCATTTCTCTTGTAAGAAGTTTAAATGAAACTTTTTTTCTTCTTATCAAGTGCCTGTTTTCTTTTTACCCTTATGGCCCTTAATGCTTCCCGTTTTCATATTTTTCTGAGCTAGACATTAGGTTTGAGGTGTTATGACGATGAATGTGAATTTGGTCCGAGTATGTTGCAAGAAATGTGGCTGGGTAGTGCGATATAATATGCATGCAATCATGTTCCTTATAATTGTACTGGTGTTTGCCTTTGCAGGATAAGAGTTCCTTATCCGTTTCAGTGGGGAGCGCCTTCTTTTGATGCTGGTGAAGCCTTTGCCATGATGGTTACTACATTTGTTGCTCTCGTAGAGGTTTGTTTCTCTTCTTGATGCAACTATTCCAATAACTATAATGCATTGCCATTTTCTGTTTGTTGGACCTGTTGGTTATCATGATTATAATGTCTGTCAGGTATGGATTGACATCCTCTGCAGCCTACATATGTCCTGTTTTAGGCATGCATCTAGCGGGTTCAACTGAACCCACTGAAACTTTTAAAAATGTAGTAGGCAGAATTGATATTTTTCTAAAGCATGGTTACATATATGCATTTTGAACACACTAAAATCTTTTGAAAGTTAATAAAAGCAGATTATGGGAGTCTATTCGAAACATTAAGCTATAGTTTTGTTAAAAGAGGCAATTCTTACTTCGCAGTTTGAAAATTAAAGGAGAATTGATGGAAATGTTATTTATGTAGATTCTAGAAAGTGAAAAGTTTTTTCTGATTAGTTATTAAATGAACCCAGTCAAGAAAAACTCTGGCTCCTTTACTGGAATTGGGTGTTCTTCTCTTGGCACATCCCTCTACCGCACACCTCGATATTTTTTGATAAGTTGTTGAGAAAGCTGAAGTATTTTTTATTCTATGGCTTGAATTTGGTAAACACTTCCTTAAAGGTTGTACTCACTTTGAGCACACAGACATCCATCTTGCCTGGGCATTAAAATGCCATTGCATCTTCATTGTACAACATATATCTTCAGTTATGTCAGATTAAAATTTCATCACTTTAGCCATCAGAAGTATCTGATATGCTTCAATGATGTAAGCAGTCCACTGGCGGCTTTATTGCTGTTTCGAGATATGCAAGTGCAACTCCTGTGCCTCCTTCTGTTCTCAGCCGAGGTGTTGGTTGGCAGGTATATTAAGTACTTGTTCCGATCTTTTACTTAGTAGCATGTTTATGGCTAGGAATACTAGTTTCAGATTCCTTGTTGATCACATTATTCTCTGCTTCAGCACTAGGTGAGATTTTTTTCGAACTTCTTGAGCATTATTGAGTTCATTTTGAGATGCACAAATAAGGAAAATAAGCACTATTGAAAATGAACTTGTATTGGCAAGATATCCTTTTATGGCTATCTATTTAAACTTCTATCCTTAGTTGCTGGGTGGCAGATTTGTGTTTGAATCTAACGGATATTCCTCTTTTTGGAATAATACTGCCACCATTTACACTGTCAAGCTTAAGGAAGAATGACTTGCTAGTTTGCAAAAGGATTGGCGATCAGACTAATGATAATACATTCGCTACATATCTACTGTCTGGCCAAAATGTTTGTTGATTATATTTCTTTCCTCTTCTTTTTGACTCGTTATGTGGTGTGTGTCAATTCAATTTTATCAGTCCTTTCAAGAAGAAACTGCTGGAATACATAAATAACGAAAGAAATTGGAAAATAAAGAAGAAAAACAAACTTAATGTGGCTCGTTGGTCAACCATATAAAGAGGTTTATAATGGAAGGCTGGGTCCTGACCGATTTCTTGATCACTTTGGTTCGGGATCTAACTAACGATATTTCTAGAAGGAAGCTACACTTGAAAATAACAAATATTCGAAATTTCATTGTGAAAAGATTATGGTATTGAGGGTTGAAAGTATGGCATTATATATCTCTTTCCCAGCTGGTGAGACAGGCAGGAGGGGAAATAATTCATCTTTGAAATCTGCCAGTTTAATTTGTTTCTAATGATGTTTTCTATTTTGGCTAATTTTCTCATTTTCTGCTGTTCTAAAAACAAAATTCATATTTCCAAGATTAATGTGTGTTCATATTGCCTTTTAACTTGTTTTCCATCACTGTCTCAGGGAATTGGCATTTTGCTGTCTGGGTTGTTTGGAACGGTCACTGGAACCTCAGTATCTATGTAAGAAACTAGTAAAAAAAACCTTCGTAACTCATAGCATTTATTTGTATGAATTGAAAACAGAACAAACTTACCAAGGAGTTTGTTTTGATTTATCTGCAGTGAAAATGCTGGTCTCCTAGCTTTGACCCGTGTTGGCAGTAGAAGGGTAGTGCAAATATCTGCTGGGTTCATGATTTTCTTTTCCATTCTTGGTGAGTAGTTTCCCAAGTGTCCCACGTGAAACTAAATTTTGTTACAGCTTTCATGCATGGGTTTCTTGGTGAGAGTGTGCAAAGGAGCAGTACATGAATCAAATTTCATTACTCGTTTGCTTTGCTTCTTTTTTTTTTCCTGTTAGGTTTTTTCTTCTTTCAATTGGTTGGGATCGAGAGTGAGTGAGAGAGAGCAATATTTTTTTAATTCCTACCACTAAAACCGACATGTTCAGGGAAATTTGGAGCAGTCTTTGCCTCGATTCCAGCACCAATTGTAGCTGCTTTGTATTGCCTTTTCTTTGGTTATGTGGGTAAGTGTCAATGATGTAACTACAAAGCTAGCAGATATCTTTCACCGTCTGATTAATATGATGTATTTTAGTTAATGTCTCTTTGCTTTCACCCATCCATGTCCAGGTTCAGTCGGTTTAAGTTTCCTCCAGTTCTGCAATCTCAACAGCTTCCGAGTCAAATTCATTTTGGGCTACTCTATCTTTTTGGGCTTCTCTATACCCCAGTACTTCAATGAGTACACCGCAATCAAAGGATTTGGCCCCGTTCACACAGGAGGAAGATGGGTATGCTGAAAACCCCAACCCCGAAAATCTTGATTTCCTTTTAGGCTCCATTTGTGTCGACATAAATTTTTTACCTCTAATATCTTATACCCATTTTTCATTATTTGGTTGGACGAAAAGTAAAATATTTTTATATGTCAGATATTTTCATGATATTGCCGAACTTGTTTTCCTTCTAAATGACCGGCAAGTTATGTGACCTTGTGTTGTCAACCCTTCTCTAAATTTTTGACCCTTCCTTGTTGGCAATCCCAAAGCAAGAGCGAAATTGTGTTCCATGAGTTTTTCTTTGTCTACCTATATTGGTAGATATAGGTTATTGTTGTGTATGGGTAAGATACTAATATTCTGTATTTGCAGTGTCAGTGTTTTGTTTTTCTTATGTTTTATGAAATGTTTTAACTGAGATTGATTTTTGAGTTGTTTCTTTTCTGATTATTTCCTAGTTTCAACCAACCATCAGGAAAAGAAAAGAAACAAAGTCTTTTTTTGGCCAAATCAGTTTACGGGGAGAAAAAATTTACTATAAAGGTTTATGTTGAACCAAAGGGAGCCTTAGTTTATGAAAGAACAAGGTTATTTTCTTAGTGAGCTCAATAAGGAAATGTAAAATGTCCTTTATTTACCGTGCAGTTCAACGACATGGTTAATGTTCCTTTCTCATCCGAAGCATTTGTTGCGGGCATAGTTGCATATTTCTTGGACAACACACTACACAAGAAGGACAGTGCAATAAGGAAAGATAGGGGTAAGCATTGGTGGGACAAATTCCGGTCATTCAAGACCGATACAAGAAGTGAGGAGTTCTATTCCCTACCCTTCAATCTCAACAAATATTTCCCATCTGTTTAACCGTGTCACCAAGGTATAAAGTGGTCTTCGGAAATATTGCTCTCTCAAGCGATCCTTGTCTGATCTAATCACGTGCTAAAGCAGTATAAATTAGTGTTCCTTTTACAGTATCTATTAGGACATTTGTTAATTTGTTTTGTTGTTGTAATTCCAGTTGCTGATAAAGACTTTAAAGTAGCAATGAAACACAAGTTTTGCTTACTCTTTGGTTTCTGTTCTTAAGCTGTCGTAATCTCCATTCTTGCATTCACATTCTCAATCTGCTTTTAGTTGGTACTTAAAGGAACTTAGAAGATGAAGAGAGCAGCTCTGACATTAGCAGATGGTGCATGAATACTATATGTATGAGCTTCTGTGAATTCGGCGACTGTGTTTTCTGGGTTTGTGAGATGACTTTGATTAGTTGACTGGGGAATAACCTCAGTTGGCTTTGATTTTGAACTCACAAGGTGTAGACTGTAGAGAGTTCCTCTGATATTAGCAGATGGTACATGAATGCTTGTTGTATGAGCTTCCTCTGGAATTTTGTCCATATTTCTCCAATATTGATTTGTGAGTAGATTGTGTTTTCACGTACATGAACATTAATGTAATATACTATCTAGTGTCATGGGCAGGGGGATTGAACTTAAGAGCTGGGTGAACTTAGAACAAGCACCCGCTATGCTGCCAAGCACCCCCTGCCGAGTGGGTGCTGAGCGCATGATCCGATCGTTCATCTTGGTAATCGACGGCTCGGATCTTGACCTAAGAATGGACGGTTCAGATTTGTATTTGCTTAGATTCAATCCGAGCCGTCTATGCCGAGATGAACGGTCGGATGCTGCTCGGCAACCGCTTGGTAGGGGGTGCTTGGCAACATCCCTGGGTCCCGCCACTTGGGCTAGCTGACAAATTCAAAAAATTTCGAAAAAGGTGACCGAGTCTATACAGCGGCTTGACAGGGTGTTTGGCAGCTTCCCCGAGTCCCGCCACTTGGGCTAGCTGGCTTGACAGGGTGTTTGGCAGCTTCCCCGAGTCCCGCCACTTGGGCTAGCTGACAAATTCAGAAAATTTCGAAAAAGGTGACCGAGTCTATACAAAGGGTTAACGTATATTTGCCTGAGGGGAATCTAAATGGTTGATGTGTGTGCTAAATTCGCAATATGCTGATGTTCATAGACAATTGATGATCTTTTTCCCTTCTTTTATTTTTTTCTTGAATATAGATGAAACAACATTTTGTAATTTCAAGCCTATTTCCAAGCAGAAGGGGGACTGGCCGCGCAGTAAGCAGCACAAGGATGCAAACCCGGAAAGGTGGTTTATGTGCGTATTGGTTAGCTTATTAGGCTACTTATAAGTTATAATCTCCCACCTCATAATACTTGCAAAGTTTCGAACCATCAAACTCTTAAATGGAAGTGCGGGAAAATAGCATCCAGAACGCGGTTGATTTAGATATTCAAGATTTATTGCAACTTGCAACCTTGTGCACTGAATTGATGAGTTTGGTACCAGCTGAAAATGGAGAGGAACTAAAAATCCAATGTTTTCAATCTTGGTCTAGGTTTTACTTTTAGGAGCTCTTTCTCTCTCTTATTGTTGAAGTTGGATTTTAATGGTAGCTCAAATGATGAAATGGTTGGGTAGATGGAGCTTTCTTGGACCACTCAATGAATGATCAATTGACAAATTGGACTCCTTGGGCTTAAGATCATTATCACCATTTTTTTTTTTCCAATGGCAATGATTGGTATTCACAAAAACCTAGCGACACTCACAAGAAATTCGTCCGAAATACAAATATAAGAACCTAATACACACATAGTACACAAAGATAATAGACAAATTACACCACATGGCATGTGAAATTATCCTCTTGCCCTCCTCCAAAGCAACCAAGTCTCGCCTAGCCGTTGTGGTTTGGGTGCTTGACCTCTGGTGCAGGTCCCTTGGGCTCTCTGTCGCGGTACTACTCTTTAGTGGCAAGGCTCTTGGGCTTGCGTCAGCTGGGCTGACTCCCACATCGGGAGTTTGGGTATTGTGTGTGTATGTGTGTTTAAAGGGTCTATTATGCCTCTTTCTAGTCAGCAATTGCCTAGGTGAGTTTGTACGTGGAATAACCCTATTACCCTCCTCCAAATACAAATTACACCATAAGTGAACATATTTTTTTTTTCATTCAGACACGAGCCTCATGTTCCTTAGCACATACCGCAAGCAAAGCGGACCAAAAACGACAGAGTCAGTCAAAGATAAAGACGGCGAAGATTCAAATCAGAAAACCATTTTAGCTGCGATGAAATCCATAACACAAGCAAACGAAACCAAGCCAAGCTCAAAAGAAAAAGAATTAAAACTCCCTGAGATCTAAAACCAGAAAATGGCGCCATAGCTCCAAATGGATCATTTTCACCATTATTGCTGTCAATATCATGTAGAATTTTGGATTGAGTAGTTTTTTGGTCATATCTTGCCAACCTGATTGCTGTTGCCAAATCCAAATCAAGTAGTAATCTCCAGTAAAAGACCCTTGAGATGCTTCTTTCGAAGTGACAGGAACTACTTTTTTTGGCTTTCTTTTTATCTGGGGAAGCTATAAGTTATACACTTACGAATATGATGGAGAGTTCAATCCTGGCTCAGGGAGAATGCTTGCGGCATGCTTAATACGTCCAAGGCAGACTTAATACGTCCAATGCAGACGCAGACGGGAAGTGGTGTTTTCAGTGACACAAATTCGAGTAAAGCATAAGATTGCCAATGAGAGGGATTTTGCATATGGGAACGAAAGCGAAAAAAGAAATTAGAAATCTATATGAGGAGGGATTTGTGCTTGATTAGCTAATTGGTGAGGCAATAGCTAACTAGGGCGATGGTCAAAAGTTCATTAATTTCTAAAAAAAATTCCACAAAACAAGTTTGAAACACCACAAAAACAAAAGCCAGAAAACGAAAGATATTATTTTTTGAACGGCAAAGAAAGGAATATTTCAATGATAAAAACAAAGTATTAGAAGAGAAATTAAAGGAAAGAAGAAACCTACGACTTTGTAGCTTTCCCTTCTCAATCATGCAGCAGATTCTTGTATTCCAACCCCTAAAAATACTCTCAATGCTGTCTAGTGGGTGTACTTTAGGCTTAATTAGGTGTACTTTAGGCTTAATTAGAAAGCCAAAAGCCAGAACATTGACTATAATTAATTGGGACCATACAAAATGTTCTGCTCCCTCCCATGCCACTTGATCAATCCCATAACAATTAATGAAAAGGAGTACTTCAAATGCTACCCACTAGCTAGATGTTTAATGGATCAATACATGAAACCAACATTATTAAAGCTAAAACCTCCAAATGGAATTTGTGGTTGTACAAAATCTTTTGGAAGAAAAAAAAGAGTTAAAGGGTTCTTGCCTTTGTGATATTTTAATTGGTGCCATGTTTTGAATTAGAGAAAGAACAACATTTAAGGCTGGAAACAATCATACATCTAATATATTCCCGAATCATGCATACACCTAACACCACATAATTTTTTTTATAACTCAGGTTTCAAGTCAGCTTTCGCGCACCTCGACTAATTCTCGGAGATGTTGGCGGTTAAATCGGGATTGTATTCCAATAGTAGAGAAGTTTGTATATCTTTATTAGTTCTTAAACTCTTGGATCTCAAGCCTTTGTAGGGTTTCCAATATCTGTACAAAGTTGTGGTTCCTACTATAAGTGGGCTTTTTCAACTTTGAAGCATGACATTCCCATTATCTAAAGCAAGATATATTCCAAGGCTTTAATGTGAGACAATGACATCATTGCAATGGTCAAATTATTTAAAATAATATTGGAAGATGATTGTTGCCCTCGATCATACTCAAAACCTAAATAATTTGGTGGACTGCCTTTCGCTGATTATCTTTAACAAGCCAGTTTATGATTCTTGTCACAATCTCATTTTGAGCATGAAAAATTGCGCATGCAACCATGTCATCATCGTCTTCCCCTCACGACACTCACACCTGCTTCAAAAGGAGCCAGACTTCAACCCCATGCGGGATTTGCATGAGAAAACAAATAGCGACTTGACCGGCCTCTATAGAACCGGCTTAGAGGGGAAGCCGAGGAAGCCGTCGGCCCATCGCTTCCAGCTCCCAAAATATACAGTACCGTTTTAAATAATTAGGAGTTCCAATTGCCTTCATGTAACATCTTTCTGGTGGTGTTGCAACTTAATTAGGTTCTTTGGATACTTGAGGAGCTGGGTTTGAATCTCTACCCCTTAATTCTTCCTCTAGTTTTTGCAACGTTTCGTTCAAAGATTCGCATGCGGAGATAGATGGCTCTAAATATCTTTGAGCCAACACTGAACCTCTACGAGATCGCATATTCAAAACTCACAGAGGCCAAATATTCTGAACTTTGGGACCACCGATAAATATTTACTCTTTCTAGAGTGGGTACAACTTGCGAGTTGTGCGACAGAAACACTTGTAAACAACAAGAGGATGTAGTCTCCGTACCATAGTTATAAGTTGTTATCACACTCCATTTCCCAAAGATCGATTTGGTGGCTCTTTCAAGGTTAGGTGACACTACAAGAAACTCAAAGAGAACCCCACAAAAAATAGCGAAGTCCATGAGCTGATCAAACAACTCATTTCAAAAGTTAGGTTTTACCTGATCAGGAGAAGGAGTTCCCGTAGGATGCGCGCTGATGCACTACATGTAATGCAAAAATGTAGTGTACTTCGGTAGGCTCTATCGATATCTTATCCATGACCTGAATTTTTTACTTTCTAAAGTTCGATGAACATATAAATCAGACAAATAAAAAAGTTAAATTAATAAGATATCATTATAGCCCGTTGGTGGGACAATTATCTACCTAGCTAGCTAGAGTCGTGTGCATATGGTAATCAAATGTTCAATTCACTTGATTTTAGTGTACAGAGATTGTAAAACCGAACGAGTCAGATCACGTACGGTCGTAAGATCTCGAATCTCGATGGGGCTTACCAAAGCGCACTACATGGAGGACTCCTCGCGCAACTAATGCGTAAGCTTATCTGATTTTTCAATTTTCATTAACTCTGATGTGAAAGTTTGACTATATGATTGTCATAGTCATTTATACAATGTCAAGCAAGGAAATAAAATACCACCGATGGTAGTAGCCTGGATGACAAAAGCCTCTTTCATTTCCAAGCAACACTTAGGTTCGAGTTTTGTCAGTGGCAAGGGAATGAAGGATTTATTTCCTTGCCATCTTGTACTTAAGTAGTACTGTGGTGACGGTCTGTCCTCACGGACAGTAGCTGTGGCTCGAATAGGATATTCCACAGCGGGTAAAGAGCCCCTATGGAGTTGTTACGCTGGTAGCTTCCTCCCACTTTTTTCCCAATCAAAAAAAAAAAAGCAAGGAAATAAAATTAAAAAAAAACCTGTGGATAACTTGCATAAAGAAATCTCTCTTCACAATAATCGAAAGAGAATCTTTAGTATTTGACAAAACCATGAAGTTTTTCCTAAAAAACAGGGATATGCTTGAAATTACTGGCTAGTTCTGCGAAACTACTATAACCAATTTGATACCTACTTTGACCCCTCCAAAGTCCAACTTGGTAGTATCTTGCAATTCAGATCACGATCAGGTGCGGTTCTACTCGTTAAGGCTCAACTCGATCAAAAAGACTCATTTAGTAAATAACTAAGCTTGATCCGTTAAGGCTCAATTCGAGCTCGACAAAGCTCGGCTTGTTAGCAGCCTTAGCCCGTAAGCACAACATTTAAGAATATCTTGTGCGACGTCACTCGTGAGCTTATATGGGTTTTCAATAGAGGTGGTAAATAGGTGGGTCTGGGCGGATTAAAACGAGTCACGGGTCAAATATGAGCGGGTCAAATATGGGTCAAATAATAAACGGGTTGAAACGGGTTGTGTTGAATATGGGTTAAGTCAAATCCAAACCCCTCCCGACCTGACCCCTTTTTTTTTTCCTCTTTTTCCGCACAGAATAACCCCTCGTAAAAAATTTTGCCGCAATTTGACTCTTCGTTTTATTTAAGACGAAGAGAATTAGATAAATAGAAGAAAGGTTTTTGAGACAATACTCCAAACATTGAGTACGAATTAATGGTCGGAAAACATTAATCCTCAGAGCCAAACGTATGATAGTTTCGGCCTTGTTCGTTTTGAGGTCTCAAATTTTCTGGATACAATCTTCAATAAACTTAACCTTTCAGTTCAAAAAATTAGCTATCAATGTCCAATCAATTTGATTTGTCGTAAAATAATTTTCTCCCCTATGTTCAAGACCACGAAGTTAGAAATCCGATTAAAGTCGTTTATTTTAAAGTCGTTCCAATGTAAAAACAACTAGGGATCCTCTATTGCTTTTATGCACTACAGGTTTGCAGTGCAATGAAAGTGTAGAAATTAGGTGTCCATTGCGTGTTTGAATGTCTCAGATTTGGAGAGAGAAAAAAGAGAGAGAGAGAGTGTTGGAGTGAGAGAAGAAAAAGGGTTTCCATCCGAGCTGTTCAAAAGTGTATTGGACGGCTCGAATGAGCGAAACAGGTATCACGTAGGATATACTCGCTCGGCGCCGAAAAACCACTCCATCGTCACATGGAAAACAGCACCAAAATATGCAGACAACAAATACTGACCCATCACCATATCCACACTGACCAGATATAGTAGTACTCTGTTTTAGAGAGAGGGAGAGAGAGAGGCAATGGAAGTGGCAGAGCCAAAACAGAAAATGCGGGGGCGACGAGGAAGAAAAATAGAAAAAATATGAGAGCGTAGGTATTTTAAGTCCAACCCATATTGAGCTTATTTTTAACCCATTTAAACTCATATAAATATGGGTTTACATGAGTTGAATTCATACCAACCCATTATACAATATGAGCGGATTGAATTGAGTTATGAGTGAGCAGATTTAGGCGGGTTAACAAATATGAGTTGAAATTGCCACCTCTAATTTCCAAAAATTGACCACATAATTAATAAATAATAATCCTACGATCTCAAGCTACGAAATAAATAAATAAACCGTCTAAACTTTCATAAATAAATCTCTTCATCCAATGCGAAAGAGAATCTTAATATTTGACAAACCATGAAGCATTCCTAAAAAATAGGGGTATGTAATAAGTATCATATTCTGCAATTACCACTACTTTTTTTTTTTTAAATCACATTCTGCATTACTAGTTCTTTCTTCTTCTTTTTTATTCAGTTTTGGGCCCAACTTACAAGCATCTTGACTGTTTCGCTCTTCGGTTTGCACGCCCGGACTAGGTGATTCATGATTTCAAGAGGTTGTCAAGTTTCGAACTCGGGATGTCTGAGTTTACCAGTTATGCATGCGGAAATACTAAATCAACTTAAATTTGATAGCTTGACCCCTCCAAAGTCCAAATTATTACTATCATGCATGCCTTTCTACTTTTTTGGTTGTGCAATACAGATTTTTCCGTTGTTAAATCAAACAGGATCCTGCAATCCAATCAAGTAATTGTTTTTTTAATCAAAAACAAGTCTACAAGGGAGTCAATTGGGATGGCAGTGAGATGGAATCAAAAAACCAGATGGGAAAGGAAGTAGAAGAAGAAGGCCCGGCCCCCACCAACCACGAATTGTCGTTCGTCCGATCCGAAGACAGAAAAACACCGTGACAGATTTATTGCTCCCCCGTATCACTTGATTCTTGCTGTTTGTTTCCAATTTCAACAACCAAGCTTGCCTACTTTATTCTTGCTTCATCATTTAGCATGCATGAATGGTGCTTACAGTTTTTTATTTTAGCAGTGCTACCTTTACCGCTCTGTTTCACCGCTCTCCCACCGCATCGCTCAATCTCACTGTCCGTCTCGGCAATCGACGGTCCAAACTCTTCCAGGGTTAAACTCTTCTTGCCCGAAAGAGTTTTTTAAATCCGGATCGTTCGAAACTTTTTTTGGACGGTGATATTGAGAGCGGTGACGAGGAGAGCGGTGAATGAGAATGATGGGGTACACTTTTTGTTTTTTTTATCCCGCATTTGGTATCCGATACAATGGATTCACCAACTACTTAAGCAAATCAATTTTACCTTTTACTTGCGGGAGCTCAATAAAAGCATGGACGGAACCGAATCGTTGCTTTGAGTTAAACAACTTATTCTTCTTCTTAATCCTTAGGAAAAAGAAGACTTCAAAGACCTATAATTTGCAACTCGTATAAGACTTCAATCCAAAAATAAAAAAAAAACATGAAGTATAATTTGCTAAACGGTCTTGCTATTGTTAGCCTACTGGGCTGACGATAAATACACTAGAAGACAAGGAAAACAAGTATTCTTGTGTAATTTATACACTATTTAATATACATTCACATACTTACTATTATCAGCCCATTAAGCTGATTTTAGAATTTTCCTTTGCTAAATTCTTAGCTAATTATGTTGGTTCATGATAATAAAAATCCAAGGACGGGTAAAGGTAAAGTGAAAATTTTAGATTTTATATAGTCTTGCATGTTTTTTCTGAAGTTAACAGAGTTTTTACAAATTGACCCTAACACTTCTAGAATTATGGGACTCTCCAATCACGTACCTTATCAAGAATGACTCTTGACCCTTAGACTCCACACACACCAAGATACGAAATACATGTACCTTGAACATATATCGAAGACACATACTATCTTCATGTACCACACATGAATCTCTATGTATGATGTATCTAATGTTATTGGCAATTCTAAATTAGTTTCAATAGTTAAATTGTCCATCAACGCCTAGTTTATAAATCAAAATTCAATTTTTGATGTACCTGTCGACGTTCGATCAAACTGATTTTTTGTGTGATTATATTACTCTGTGGGCTCTACAAGATAAAACGATTCAAATTACTGCAATGAACGCACGACGAAGCTAGCCCACTATAGGTGGCGAAAATCGTAGGGTTCTATGTTAGGTGGATAAAATTTAAACTCTTTGGTGCATGGATAGTACTACTCGTTCAGTTCAGATCATAAGTGATCTGAACTGAACCAATTACAAGTTATTTTTTTAAAATAAATTTTTAGCTGATGTATGTAAGAAGAATGATCTGTCTCAAAAGCATATTTGTGTGAATTTTAATCAATTTAATTAGTTCGTTTGGTCCGTTTAGACGGAAAAACCTGTCCGGGGAGGAATTTCTTTTTGAAGAGGTTCTCAATTTGGGACTCGCGCATGTAGGTCATTAAGCTAAAGGCGCGTGGGAGAATCCTTATCAAAGAATAGCTTCCGTTTATGGTCTATTTTGCCTAAATAAGCGAAGTGTTTTAATTATTTCGTTTTTATTTAAAAAAAATTGCATATGATAATTTTGCGTCGATTTTTCGTGGATTATTTTGTTGTTCTAAAAAAGTAAAAATTTAAAATCGAAACCCACATTTTTTTGAAGACGAAAAAATCGGCTTGTCTTTATTAAAACCGTCCTTTTTCCAATATGGACACGTGGCGACAATACAGCACTAAAACAGCATTGCACTCCAGCTGGTGAATAAAGTTTTGTAACGTATTCACCAAAAACACATGAAAAAGTTTTTGTAACGTATCTATAGTGGGGGGTTCCATCAGCTGTGCTTCGAGATTCTCCACCCTCTCAAATCCCTCAATCATAGTTTGCCACGTCAAATAGTAACATTTTTGTCTCTCTGTGGTCCCGATTTGAATTTGATGGAGTCTTTCTTATTTTTTTATTCGATTCAATCTATGGAACATGAAAAGCCCGAAGGCAAACTGTCACTATTTGTTGTAGACGTAAATTGCTAATCCCCCCCCTGACACACCCCCCTCCCCCCGGCCCCACCTCCTTTTTCCCATTCTACCCCGTTCCCTCTCTCTCTCTCTCTCTCTCTCTCTCTCTCCTGCTCTCATTGGCACAGTAGGTGGGACCCGGGGGCTCAACTGCCCTCATTGGCACAGTAGCCCCTACAAAGCTCCTAAAACGTTTCCGTTTTAGTTATAAAAAAAATAGAAACTAGCCATTTGCAATCATATGGAGTAAAGACGTTATTTGAAGCAACATACTACTGAATCAGTTAAGAGGATTTATGCTAAATAATGGTTAACAAATTTATTAAATTGTACTATAGTTAAAAAAAGTAATCCTAAATATAACATTTGTATTTTGGATTAGTATGTCGTTTGCAAAATACATTTCGTAATTAGTTCCCGAGCACTAATTGTAATCTTAATGAATTTTTTGCTTTACGGCCTTTCAACGAGCACCCTAAGACTCATTATTTAGTTTCAGGACTCTCTTAGGGTGTTCATTGAAAGGTCTTGGAGCCAAAAATTTATTACGACCATTTATGATGAAATGGTCAGAAAAATAACATCTTTGCACTGGTTCAAACGGATTAAAAATTGAAACACTTATTTTCGTAACTATATTTTTTAATCTATAAAGGACAAAAAAAGAAAAATAAAACAATCGGATAAACATAATCAATTGAAACACTTTTTTTTCTCTCAATTACTTTACGAAGCCTAGAATAAGAGAAAAAAAATTAGGTGGGGCCGGGGGTGTGTCCGGGGGGGGGGGGGGGGGTGGGGGGAATAGCACCTCTCATTGTAGACGGGAGATGAACGATCAATCATATAAAAGCTAGTGAAATGCTAGAAACGCAACACTTCATCGCAACGCTAATCACACACACCTACGTAAAACTGCGTAATTGGTAATGAAAGAGTAATTACTTTGAAACTATTTTGCAACCATCAATCATAAAGTGTCAAGTAGGCGGGTGTGGCGCAGTATTGTGTCTCTGGCATTTTCGTAAAGTGTTTTATTAAAACGATAAAGCTGAAGGAGACCTACCACCCCCATACCGTTGGGTTACAGGCAAGCGGGGTTAACTTCAGGTCCCGCACGGATGATCCGAACCGTTCATCAATCTTTTAAGAAAAATCAAATGGATCCGTAAAGAATTAGCTCAATGCGATATAAAAGATTGGATCAAGCACCTACACATATCGGATTGAGCTAATTCTTCACAAGCCCAATGAAGTTTTTTTTTTAAATTATCGAAACAATCCAAATAATCAGTGAAAAATTCGAAGTGGGCCCCGCGTGCCCTGTTAGTACCCTTCGTTATGCTATTCGTCGGTACCAATAGCAGGGTTCTGTTTTTTTTTTATCCGCGCAGGGTTCTGTTTATTAAAAGATCACAAACAACTGTGTGATTTCTTGGAAAATTAGTCAAAATTACTTTGTTTGTCAGTGAATGCTGGTGCAGCAAATTATATATTCATGGCCTCGAAGAATCACCACCCACTCCTGTCATTATTATACAATTTACTACTACTACTACACAAAACACACTAGCTCCAGCCAAACCTAAAAAATCTTGGAAGTTACTACCCACTTGGTAGGTGGGGGTTCCTTTTAAACACACCCCCTTGCCTTCCTCTCACCCCCCTTCCTCTCCTTCCATCCGTCTCTTACAAGTTCACTGAGAGAGAGAGAGAGAGAGAGAGAGAGAGAGAGAGAGAGAGATGGGGAACTGCCAAGCAATTGATAACGCAAGTCTAGTAATACAACACCCATTTGGTAGAGCCGACAAGCTGTACAGCCCTGTCTCTGCCAATGAAGTCATGAAAATGAACCCAGGCCACTACGTCGCTCAGCTCCTCACCACCACCACCACCGCCACCGCCACCGCCACCGCCAACAGCGCTGCCGCGGCCGGTAACAACCAAGAAAACAGGAATATAGTACGTATTACGCGGATAAAGCTTCTCCGGTCGACGGACACTCTAACCCTGGGCCATGTCTACAGGCTCATCACCACTCAAGGTTTGTCGGCCAATAAAATTTCAAATGTTCTTTGGTCAATAATTTTGTTTCTCCGTAACTGCAATATTTGTCTTTTTAGTATTTTACCATATGTATTTTGAACACTAAAAGATAAATATTGAAATGGTGCCAAAATTAATTTCCTTTTTTTTTTTTTAAATGAAATTTTGATTTTCATGTAATTGGTTCAATTTGATTACTAAGATTTGGGTTTTTTTTTTGTGGGGTGTAGAAGTAATGAAGGGATTATGGGAGAAGAGATGTGCTAAGATGAAGAAGAGAGAGTCAGAATCAGAGTCTGGTGATAAGCAGCTGGGGGGGATGAAAGAGAAGTTGGGTTCTGAATTTGAGATACCACCCCGAAGATCTGAGAAGGAAAAGACCAATCAGGTGAATTTGTTTCTACCAATTATTTAGAATTCCATGTTTAATTTCAGTAAATGTTCCGTGGTTCATTACCAAGATGAAATTCGGACCGTTGAATGGCTGAACGAACGATTAAGATGATGCACAACATGCATGTTTGGGCGCAGCAGGCTCCCCCAATTCCTCCAAACTGTATGGTTGCAAATTGCAATAGAAGACAATATTAAGTCCCAACTTTAATTGGGTCAAACCGTAGGTTAGTGAATGATGAGATTGATATTCTAAGTACTCGATAACTTGAATATCAAGTGGGATGATTGTAGATCGATCGATGGCTTAATTATTTGCCAATGGTTTTGGGTTTTTTTTTTTTATTTAAAATTATTTCTCCTCTATGAATACCGCTTTACGAATTCATAATTCAAGCACAAGGGTAAATCGACCAAAAAAATTTAAATTTTTATTCGTGAGATGGGTATAAAATTTCTTTTGCCCTAAAAAAAAAAAAAACTTTTCTCTGATTGCAAATTTGTCCATTTCTCTTGTCAGGTTTCGAAACATGATAGACATCGGCCGAGGCCCACTCCATCATCAGCAAATCCTGCCAAATCGAAGACATGGCAACCTTCACTGCACAGCATCTCCGAGGCCACAAGCTAATTCTCTCTCCTCTCTCTCTCTCTCTCTCTCTCTCTCTCTCTCTCTCTCATGAAACTTTTCCAGACAATTACAGTGGCAAGTCAATCTGTGTAGAGGCATTTACAGTGAAAGGGAGAATGGTCCATGATCCAACAATGTTAATTGTAATCAGCTGCTGTTTTAATGGAATTGGGCTTTATTCAAGAAAATCTTTTATTCTTTTGCGAATGTCACAAGTGGCTCATTGCCCTGTCCCTGTGGTGTGGTAGTGTCTGGTTTACCCATATGCACGTGTGTCCGAAATCATATCATGCGCGTGGGTCTCACGCGACAGATGCGTGACTCATCTATATCGGATGATTCCGAGTACATTTGTGTCCGGATTAACTCAATTTGGTCTTTGTCTGTTTCAACTAATGGAATGATCATTGAATTACATTCGTGAATGATGATTCCATTTATAATTTATATTCCGTCATTTTTAGCGGACTAATTCCTCTTGCAACAAATTCACTCTAAATCATTTCAATTAACATATCCTCTATTTTGTTTTATTTAGACCTTTAAAATGCATATTCACAAAGAATTTAGTCATTACAGTGAACCAAACACCACTTTTTCTTACTTTTTCCTTTTTTTTTTTCTCATCATTTTTCTTGGGGATATCGTCGAACAGCTCCCCGTTGAGAGGGTGTAGAGTGGCCGATCTAGCCGTTTATTTTGGCACGAATGACTCGGATCGAATTTGAACATATAAAAAATACATACAAATCTATAACCGTTCATTGCTCGGTTAAGATCCGAACCGTCAATATCCGAAATGAGCGACCGATCACCGCTATACAGGATGTTCGGCAGCATCTCCCATTTCCCTATAACAGGACATGGAATGTGTTGGGGGAAAAAGTATACTACAAGACTGAACGGAAAAGGTTTACCAAAGGCAAGAAAAAGGGGGGGAAAGAAATGAAAAAGGGATTCTTTCATGCGCAAATAATAAAAGGGGTGAGAGTGCATGGGCACCTGTGATCATAATGCCTGTACAGTTTTGGCCGAGACAATCATATTTGTCGTCTTTTTTTTTAAACAAGTGGTAGCCTAGTAGGAGTGTTTTGGAAGGAGGCCAGTGGAATCATTCGCACCACCCATGACCATGAGAGAGAGAGAGAGAGAGAGAGAGAGAGAGAGTTCCCCACACCCATTAGATTCTTCTCTTTTCTTTTCAGTCTTCCAAAGCAATAGTGGCTTCAGGAGCAAAAACAGAGGGTTGCCTTTTCTTTCTTTCCATGCATGCCTTTAGTTTGAATTTTATTTCACTTTTACGCAAAAAAAAGAAACTTTTACATTTGGAAAGTTCTTTTTTATTGACGAAATTCAGTATTGGTAGAATAGTTGGATTAGCACATTGAAAGAGGAATTGAACTCTTGACACCTCCTTTCTTCTAGTACTTAAGTGCATTCTCTGATGCCGTTGGGCCAAAGATCTATTGACTTTACGATTGGAAAGTTGCATCCACATCATTGACTAGGATACTGTGAACAAGAAAAAAAAGGTGCATTAGCATTAGATCCTCAAGGCTCATGAAAATAATTACAACTTCTTAATTATGATGGAATATGCAAATTAGATCAATAAAACAGATCAATCGTACATGAACACACAAGATTTGGATGGTTTTCAATTTTTAAGCCTTTGTCCAGAGGCCAAAACAGCAAATGAACCTCACTATAAAACAGGAGAATGCAATGAAATACTAATATCCGTATATAGCTAGATCTGTCATATATGAAATTCGAAGCCCTTAATACACAGCAAAACCTACATAATGATCCATGAATTTTGGGTAAAACGTCATCAACAATAACAATCGGGCCTAGCCTTGCGTCTTGGGCAATTAATCGGGTCACGCGGGTAACAATTTCATATTTTGAGACATCACATGCATACAGTTGCCAGGAGAAAAGGAGGCCAGGGTCAAATTATCTTCCGAGGTTTATTCTAACAAAATTGACTTTCGCCCAAAAAAACAAAAAAACAAAATGTTGAATTTTGCACTATGCCTTATATATGAAAGGTCAAACACGAGTATTGGAGCATTTATTGATACTCCGTGCAACTGCATAGTCTGCATTGAGTACAAGTGTACGACTAAGGTTTCTAATCATTCTGAAGAAGTCTTATTTTTCCACAGGAAAAATGGAGTAATTTATTTCCAATGCTCAACAGCCACTAGTTTACTGGCCCGTTCCAGAACACATTCTTAAAAAATAAGTACTTATTTCATATTTTCAAACTCAAAAATAATGTAAATGAAAAATAATTTTTCAATTTTTTTTGCTTCGTATTAAAGATCTCAATGAGATCTATCAAACAAGATCCATATTGCATATTTTTAGATTTCAATAAGCCTATAATTTTTGAGCTTGAAATTGCTTTCTTAAAAAATAAAGACTTTAAACGTGTTCTGGAACGGGGCCTTAGAAGGAGATGGGAGAACCAATGAAATTTTCAAGGCACCTTATCATTTGTAAATGCGAGTGGTCCATGAAAAGCACCTTTGGGAGCCCATGATCTTGATTGATAACTATACCTTCCTCTTTAGAAAATTCCAACATGGCTCGATCGATCTGCAAGTGTGGAAATGAGAAGAGTCTATGACAACAACTTCACGGCGGCCAAAACCGTTCTGGATATGCCCTAACGACGGTCTTAGTTGCTCGTAGCATCATATTATTCGTTTTTGGAATTTCGTTTCCCATTTTTTCGGAATGCACGAGAAACATAATTTTGGAGAAGTCTTCTTCCTATCCACTTTTCGCAAACAAAACCGAAATATTTTTATTGTTGGACTCCACCATCTTTAATAAGTAGTTTAAAGTTAGGGGTAAGCGAGCGATTTATCGAAATGAATGATTTTTTGAACTACCAAGGGTAAAATGGTCATGTCTTTCGATGTATGAATTATTGTTTATCCGAATTACTTTGGTTAGAAAGCAAATTGAACTAGCTTTTTCATGGTTCAAATCACGCGCAAATTGAATTTCGGGGGTGTTCAGAGCAAGACCGCAAAGATCTCAATGCTGAGGATGTGCCTGGGGCGCATACACTTGCGCTTGAGGCACACCAAAGCTGCACAACATATTAAACTTTGTGAGCTTGTCCCGAACACCCCCGGACTCCGATTTTCGGATAGTTTGAACCATTATAAAGCTTTTCAAATCTACTTTATAACCCAAATAATTTAGATAAAAAATAATTTATGCATCAAAAGACGTGACCTGGCCATTGAATAACGTGTTTTGAATTGGTCATGATTTTTTATCCTTCATGGCATCGGCTTCCTTTTAATCAACTTTTCCTAAATTAAGCTTTATTATTTTCATTGTTCGTTTTCATCGTCTTTTAATACTTTGAAAACATTACTTATCTTTATATAATTGGTCATGATTCAATTTAAAATGAAAGGGATGCGATTGTTTTAAAAAAATTGAATAGTTTTTTGACCCACTGAGGGTAAAATGGTCACGTCTTGCTGCACAAATTATTTTTGATCCAAATTATTTGGGTTATAAAGTAGATTTAACAAGCTTTATAATGCTTCAAACCACGCGCAAATCAAATTTCGGGAGTGTTCTGGGCAAGCCCGCAAAGATCTCAATGCTAAGGAAGCGCCTGAGGCCCATTAAAGTGTGCCCGGGGAGCATACAGTTGCGCTTGAGGTGCACCAAAGCTGCACAACATATCAAACTTTGCGACCTTGCCCATAATACTCCCGAACTTTGATTTACGTACGCGTGGTTTGAACTATTAAAAAGTTAGCTCAATTTACTTTATAACTCAATAAATCGTATTGAGGTATTTGTGGGCTTGCCCATGTCACTCCCGAACTCCGATTTGCGCGTGGTTTGAACTATTATAAAGCTTGTCAAATCTACTTTATAACCCAAATAATTTGGATCAAAAATAATTTGTGCATCAAAGGATGTGACCATTTTACCCTCAGAGGTCAAAAAAATTATTCATTTTTTAAAAATGATCGCATCCCTCTCGTTTTAAATCAAATCATGACCAATTATACAAAGATAAGTAATGTTTTCGAAGTATTAAAAGATGATGAAAATGAACACCGAAAATAATAAAGTTTAATTTAGGAAAAGTTGGTCAAAAGGAGACTGATTCAATGATCATCGGAGCCACAAAGGCTAAAATGAGTTTCCGCATGCACTCATCTACACATTCTAAGTTCAATCTGACACTCACATCCCTATTTATAGGTCATTCATTTATTTCGTCTGAGTTCCACAGAGTTCATAGGTCTTTCCATACTTCATCAAATCATTAGAAACCATTTCATCATCACGAGTCGCCCAAGGTGAGACTTCTACATTTATGAAGCCAAATTTGAGTGTCTTCGATCACCACCCACACTATCACCTGACCACTACAAATACAACACTACCACTACTATCGTCGTTTGATCACCGCCGCTTTAACTTCACCACTCTCCCCCAAATCAATTAACACACTATCACCAAAACAACCTCTAAGCACTACACCACCATTGCTTCCCCACCACTTCCACCTTTATAAAGGGAATACTGTTATCTCCGATCATTGCAAGGGGCAAATCCAGAAATTTAATCTAAAAAGAGTTATCATTATTTATGATCACGTAAATATGTGTTGAGTCAATAAATCCAAGTTTAAGTCGTAAGTTCGATTCCCAAATCATACTTCTTCACTTAGGAATTTGCAAAACCCTACTAATCCATTAAATCCTTATGCGAAAAAAAAAAAAATGAAAGTGGGGATGCAAAAACTCGATATTTACACAATTACCCAATAAAATTGTGTGCTACATGAATTTTGCGCTGATGTGTAACCAACAAAAGAAAAAGGCGAAGGTACTAGGTGCAGAAAAAGGGAACACATCTTGTACTCTCTCTCTCTCTCTCTCTCTCTCTCTCTCTCTCTCCAAGAATGGATGGCATGAGTTGTATCACCGATTCGAATTCACACACTTGGATATGTTCACCAACCAAGGACTTTCTTTCACATTCTCTGATAGTGCCAGATAGGAAGTTGGAATTGAAAATTGAAGGCCTTTGATTGAAATATGGATAAGAATTGATCACCGCGCACTGTTAAAACATTCAAGTAAAAATCAACAATGGGTAGAAAGGCTACTCGGCTCATATACTAATTTGGAGGGTAATAAGTAATCAATGTGGAATGCTCTAATGCTTTCCCGCAAATGCAACTCTTGACTCACACGTGAAGATATAAACAAGTTATACATAACATAAAAATAACAACCAAGCGAAGTAAACTTACGGCGAAAACAAGCACAAGCAACATGACAATCAATCTAGAGTCTTATCCTAAAATCTTCGAAAGCATCAACAAGGTCTATTGGCAGTGGATGGAGAGGCAGCTCAAAGCTAATATACCACTCCCCTTTTTGTCTGGCTTGTTGGACCCTTTTTGTCCGGCTTATTGGACACCAAGGAAAAACAAAATCACAAAAGCCCTATAGCTGAAACAAATGTCAGAGAAACGCGCCCTTCCGTTATGCACTTCCGCTTGCTTGTTTCCTAGCTTCTTCTCGCATTACTGCTTTGACATAAATCTCATAGCAACAACCTGAGGTGCATAAAAGAGACGAGAAAAGTAAGACTATAAGTCATCTTGAAGCCCATGTAGAGATCCCTTGTCAACTCAAGACCATATCAAAGAGTACAGAAGTACTAAGCAAATTGAATAACTTGTAAAAGACTAGGGAAGGCTCCATACTGCAGGGCAAATATTCAGAAGACATGTTAATGTACGATTTTATAAAACTACATGGCAAGAACTTCACCGAGAGGGCCAAACTCTTTTTTTTTCTAGTCATAGACTCATAGTAACTATTCCTAAGGTAGGAAAACCTGCTGCAGGCTACATTGCTTCAATGACAAATGATGCTACAAAACACAAAACGATTCATTCTGCATTCTGCAACTATTGGCAGCTGCAAGAAAGCAAAATGTCAAATTCACAGTGGAATGAAACGATAATCAATTGCATAACCAAATGGGTTTTGCCATGAATGATAAAACAAGTGACAAATTGTTTATGGATGTGAGAGTTAGATTCCGATCCCCAAGGAACAGTGTACTAGCCTGAGAGAAGGCATATCCGATCAGAATTTTAGTGCTCAACAAGAAACATATTGCAAATTTGCAACTTTGTTTCTTATGTTTGTCTAACACAGCAAATAATGATCTGGAAGCACTTTATAGTTCCTGGGATCAGCATACAGATTATCATCAACCACGTTCATGGGGAAGTTGCATATGCAAGAACTTAGAAAACAGATGTATTCCCATCTACGGTAAAGGCACACATGTGTGCGTGAATTAAGGGGGGGTGGGAGGGAACCCAAGCATGAGACATTAGCTTTACCTGCTACAACTACAATTGTGAGAACATTTCCAATTCTTTTGAGTCGCCACACACTCTTCTTGCATGATTTGAACCGCTTTAATGATGGATCCTCTGACAGCAGCTGAAGGTAATGAGCTTAGTTAAAGACCCCCCCTCATACTTAGTGGAATCAGATGAATATGAGAGCAGTTCCGGCAGAAATTTGACGTCCATCCAAATGCATCATGTGTAAAGTAAAATGTGAAATCAATAATCCGACAAATATCATGGAAAGTTTTGTAGGTCCAACGGAAACACACATATACAGATATGTATAGCTTGAGAAGTGAGGGTTAAACAATAGGAGTTCAGACTACAAGAAGAGTCTCAAATAAATTACAAGAAACAAGTCAACAACCGTAAGCAACCTAGATGGGAAGGTTTTAACGATATATCGATAAAGAGTATATTTTGGTGGCCATACTTTTGGCGCCTTATAGCTCTTAACCGTATTTGCTCCTATAAGAGGAGTCGCAACCAAGGTACAAGCCACCAAAAATTTCAAATATATCATCTTTAACAAGTGTAAGACACAAGTAAAGCCAAACAATTAAATATAATGCACTTCAGCTTCTCACAGGGGGAGAGGCAACAAAATGTTTGACCAAGAGAGTTAGTGTAGCTCAAAAAAACTGCAGAGAGAAGAAATTACATAGAAACCCACATACCACTGGAAAACGACCTTTTCCTTATTATGTAAACACAGCTGGATTCTTATTCAGAAGAAAATGCAGGAGGTATATATGTGGAAAATAATTTGTACGAGGAACTGGCAGAAATAAATGTGCAGGATAAGTGGATAACAATGTCTTCTTCCGAGAGCAGCCCACTTTGTGCATATATTACCAAATGTTAAGTCTATCTCCAATCCTTCCCTGCCCATACCCCCCAATGATTAGGGACTAGATGGGTTCTGTTATTATTGTTGTTGTTGTGAAGAATGTCTTCTTCTATTTGCAGGTACAAAATGGGAAAAGACAATACGATGCCTCCACCAAAAGTAGCACTTGCCCCCCTTTCACTATAAAATAGTTATATGTATCCCCTTGGAAAAAAGGGAGATAAACAGCCTATCCAAAATGATGTGGCCCAGGGAGGATATGAACTTAAAGAATGATGCCATCAATGAATTCGCAATGGCCAACAATCTGGTAAGAAAATGCTTTAAAACAAAGTGAGAGATGAAAGTAAATCCTATGATCAAAGTGACAATGGATGGGGCGGTGGGGCCTTGTTTCCCAATCTTACAAACTCACATCTGATGTTCACTAGAGTTTGCCTTGGTAACAATGATATCGACAGCATTATTAAATTCCAATACAAATGTTGCATAAAAAAAGAAAACAGTGACTGTAGATTGAATTTGATATAAGAACAGTAATGTGGTGATGAATAAATCGCAAGCAGCATGTGCTATCACATAACAATCTCCTAAAGTTATCGTTCAACCGTACCACATATCTTTCTATGTCGTAACAATCTCCCAAATTTAGAAAAAGAGCTACCCAGAGCTTCCCAAACAATCATAGGAAACATTGAATCATAGAACAACCCATGCACTGTAAATTAATACTATAAGGTTGAGAAGACGGTGAGGTTTCAATAACTAAGAAGAAAATGTTTGGCCACAGAGTTCCCTAGTAATAGTATAGGTTGTCAAACCCATTTGAGAAAAACTTAATCGAGTACAAATTTTCAATAATTTAGTGCCTACCAATCCTAAGAAGAAAATTTTATTTCCGAATCCTCCAAGGACTTAACTTGCAAGCAAGAAAGATAAAGGTTTAAGCTAGTCAAAGCTTCAAGCTATGTTGATGGATCCTTCTAAATGGATAACATACGCACATTGAACATTCGACACTCGGATATGGATATGACAAGATCCAAGATAACTAGTAAACATCATATAAGATAGAAATAGAAACTATATATTGAGACTTTTACATATTTTGACGAGTCCTTGTACCCTTGAAATGAAAATTACACGAATCTGAGCATTCACATCCATGTCTTATCTGATTCGGTAAGCTACGTTTCCGGTGAGGAACTTAAAATAAGGGCTTTCAGTTTTTTGCACCTTGATTTGGCCTAGTAGCTATTTAAATAATAGGTTCCATACATATAATATCCTTTATTCAAAAGAAAGATTCTATGTACCTCCAATCTCCAATCCCTGGTGGTGGTGGGATCAACCAAGATGTATACTTAGACATGTATCCACACCCAACATCCATATCTGAGTCCATGTAACGTAGGCTTCAAGTGTAGTAGTTTCAAAGAGATGGTCAAAGCTTGATCAGAGTTTTAGAGAACACCTTTCATCAATGTTCTAAGTAAAGACTCAAAATTCAAAGAGCTAAAAAGAATTTGGGGAGGGCACTAAAATGCGACTGAAATTTGAAGAAATATATCAAAATTGACTTGGGTTCTTAACATTGCAGACATTTAAGCAAGACAAATTGATTGCTCAAACAATACGTGTTTTAGAGCAACCAATGTTGAATACGGATTCAAGTCATGGAAGCTTAGTGCAATCTTCCATGCAGTCAGTGTTTGTGCTTTAAGGTTGAAATTTGTGGAACCTACAAGCAATTGAAAATGGTTTTAAATGGTCCCAGCGTTTTTTTTTAGCTGGTGGTGTTCTCCAAGTACAATTCACGAGTCTCTCCTCTGTGTGCTTTGCTTGGGATTTGTTAATAATATAGTGAATATAGCGGCAGATTCAATTAACTGAGACTTGAATTTGTTAAGCAAATATAGCGCCACATTGCTTGAGAGTGGAATGAGTGATCACTTAATATAATGTTGGGACCTCTCCCCTCTTCGCCAATTGGTATTGAAATGGATATAAAGCTTCCACATAGTACTAGAGGGAGGCTCATTCCACCCGATTTTTTAAAAATTCACAACCGCTTCCCATGATGACAAACCAGCAAAAAGGTTGCACGATGATAAGACCCAAAAAAGAGGCTACATGTGATAGATCTCAAACGCGGCTGCACGTGAGAGGAGATGTCAAGGAAATATAGTCTCACATTGCTTGGGAGTGAAAGGGGTGATCAATTTATAAAATGTTGGGATATCTCCACTCATTGCAAAAATAGTTTTGAGATGGATATAAAGTTTCCACATAATTGTTCCCAATTGCAAATTGGTAGATATTAATTCACGGCCTTAGAATTGCTGTGTGTTTCAAAATTGTCTGAGCAATAATACTTGATGCACACATATACCGTATATAAATGATGGCACTGATTTTGAGTCCATACATAGGGGTGATCAACAAAAGTTGGGCTTATAGACTAGCAAGGAAATTTTGTGGGAGAAATAGTCGTTTCCTCGTAATGTTTTCTTACATTTCTCTTTTCCCTCTTTCTCGTTCTTCCTTCTATTATGTTCAACTTTTCCATTGCAATTGCTAAAATATACTAAACCGAAGAAAAAAGAGAGCCAAAAGGGGAATTGAAAGATAACGAGTATAAAATGTCTGATCAGACGTGATCAGTGATCATGATTTCAGTTGAATGCGAAGAATTACAGCCTCAAAACACGCCAGCATAAACTCCCTATTTTCCACTTTCAGTGCCCTTTGATTATTTAAGAGTCTTTGACCAATTGCTTTCATAGATCCCAACTATTTTGACCAATTCTCTTGAAGAATTTACACCGTAAGAGGAGAGAAAGGACGATCTAACCGGTTCGATTTGCATCCAATTGTAACTAATACTAAAACGGAGAGAAGTTAAAACAAGAAAGGGAAAGAGAAGAACAGCACTCACAGCTTTCTCGCGAGGCCCTGGCTCGACATGGAATCCCCGTCGCGTGAGCGAGTCGTCATTCTTCTGTTCAATTCGCGATAGAAATTTCATACGAGAAGAGAGTGAGAGAGAGAGAGTAGCAGCAAAGTGAGAGAGAAACAGAAGAAAATACCTGAGAATGGGACCGTAAATTTGAGAGAATAGTGGTTTTATGGAGTAGGAAAGCCATTAATGCCAACACTGGAGTTTTGAGAGAGCACCAGCGACAACTGCAGCAGCTATGGAAGGGAGAAACTACGAAAATAAAATTTTGCACTTTAAACCCTAAAATATACAGGATTATTAGATTTGCCCCGGTTTCTGGGTTCTCAATCTGCTGAGTGCTGACGTCAAACTCGCAGGCTCTGCCAGGTAAGCAACCCCAGCCAATTTGCCACAGAGGGCTGCTATTCCCCCCCCCCCTGACACACCCCCCCTCCCCGGCCCCACCTCCCTTTCCCAGATTACCCCCCCCTCCCTCTCTCTCTCTCTCTCTCTCTCTCTTCCTTTTCTTTCTTTCTTTCCTTCCCAGTTTATTCTTTTCCCTTTTTTTTTTCCTTTTTTTTCTGGTTTAGTTTTTTTTTTTCATTTTATTTTATTTTATTTCTTTCCGGTTTGAATTTTTTTTCTCTTTAATAATAGGTTCAAGTTTAATTCTAGACTTTGTAAAGTAATTGAGAGAAAAAAAAGTGTTTCAATTGATTATGTTTATCCGACTGTTTTATTTTTATTTTTTTGTCCTTTATAGATTAAAAAATATAGTTACTAAAATAAGTGTTTCAATTTTCAATCCGTTTGAACCAGTGCAAAGATTTTATTTTTCTGATCATTTCATCCTAAATGGTCGTAATAAATTTTTGACTTCAAGGCCTTTCAATGGACACCCTAAAAGAGTCTTGAAACTAAATAATGAGCCTTAAGGTGTTTGTTGAAAGGCCTTAAACCAAAAAATTCATTATAACGTTTAAATTAAAAAGTAGGGGGGCCCGAGGGCTCTGCTGTCCTCATTGGCACAGTAGCCTCTACGAAGCCCCTAAAACGTTTTCGTTTTAGTTTTAAAAAAAAATAGAAACCAGCTATTTGCAATCATATGGAGTAGAAAAGTAATTTGAAGCAACATACTACTGAATCAATTAAGATGATCTATGCTAAATAATGGTTAACAAATTTATTAAATTGTACTATAGTTAAAAAAAAGTAATCCTAAATATATCATTTGTATTCTGGATTAGTATGTCGTTTGCAAAATACATTTCGTAATTAGTTCCCGAACACTAATTGTAATCTTAATGAATTTTTTGTTTTACGGCCTTTCAACGAGCACCCTAAGACTCATTATTTAGTTTAAGGACTCTCTTAGGGTGTTCATTGAAAGGCCTTGGAGCCAAAAATTTATTACGACCATTTAGGATGAAATGATCAGAAAAATAACATATTTGCATTGGTTCAAACGGATTGAAAATTGAAATACTTATTTTCGTAACTATATTTTTTAATCTATAAAGGATAAAAAAATAAAAATAAAACAATCGGATAAACATAATCAATTGAAACACTTTTTTTTCTCTCATTTACTTTACAAAGTCTAGAATTAGCCTTGAACCTATTATTAAAAAGAAAAAAAAATTCAAACTGGAAAAAAAAAATAAATAAAATGAAAAAAAAAAAAAAAACCAAACCAGAAATAAAAGGGAAAAAAAAAGAGAAAAGAACAAAGTGGAAAGGAAAGAAAGAAAGAAAAGGGAGAGAGGGAGAGAGGGAGAGAGAGAGAGGGGGCGGGGGGGTAATCTGGGAAAGGGAGGTGGGGCCGGGGGGGTGGGATGTGTCAGGGGGGGGGGGAATAGCAATTTTCTTTGCCACACGACGCTTTAGTCACGTAATTCTATAAAGAGTAAGTCTACAGTTACCGATCGGGAAATCCCGATCGGAATCCCAACGCCCCGCCGGCCACGTTCTGGCCACCGGACGGCCAATCCGATCCGTCCAATAATTATAAAAAAAAATCGAGTGGGCCCTCGCAAAAATAAAGGGCATCCGACGTGTGTAAGTGGCCGATCCAAACACTCCATTTTTGTGTTTGGATCGGCCAAAAACGGAGTGTTTGGATCGGCCAAAAAAGGAGTGCTTGGATCGGCTATTTACACACGTTGGATGCCATTTATTTTCGCCAGAGCTCACTCGGTTTTTTTTTTAGAATTATTGGACGGATCGGATTGGCCATGCGGTGGTCGGAGAGTGCCCGGCGGGACGTTGGGATTCCGATCGAAATTTCCCGATCGGTAACTATAGACTTTCTGTTCTATAAAATTAATGTTTCATAATTACGCTCTCAATTCTCGTTCTTACGAATTCTAATAGTTTTGAATATGTTTCAAAGGTGTTTATTCCCACGGTTGTGCACGTGAATTATGTGATTTAGCACGCGACACTTGCCATCGAGACAACGGTACACCAAGTCAGTAACGGGAAAGTCGACGCGAACCGCTCAACTTTTATCTCTCTCCTACCACTCTCAATCTTATTGACCAAAAGTGTTTTGGACGGTTCGAATTTTTAAAAAGTCTTCCAAACAATATTTTTTTTAATATTCCAATTATTAATTACTGAAACAGACGGTCAAATATTGAGCGTTGAAACGAGCAAAGTATGTAGCACCGCTGGTCGGTTATTTAGCGGCCACGCCTGGAAATAGTATGAGTGAAGCCCGTGTTGCCACGTATGGAAAGCCGTTTATAACTGAAACTTTAACTACTCCAGCATTCTCTTCTCAATCATTCACAACAACAGATCACGAAGCGAAATCATCACGAGAGAGAGAGAGAGAGAGAGAGAGAGAGAGAGAGAGAGAGAGAGAGAGAGAATGGCGGCGATTAGAGGTGCTGTCTTTATTGGAAGAAAAGCAAACTCATCTCTATTTCCTGTCCCTAGATATCTCAGAACCAGATTCCATGTCCCTGCTGCTTCACATCCTTTCCATGGACCCATTTCACATGCCCATCGCCCATCTGGTAATCCTCCATCCCCCCTCTCCCCCTCTCTCTCTCTCTCTCTCTCTCTCAACAGCTATAAGTCTCGGGTTATTGGCATAACTTATTTTTGGCTTACGTTCATTTTATATCCAATTTTGTAAATTATTTATTCATCAAAGAATTAGACTCGAAGGAAAATTCAGAAGACCAATGGACCTCCGTCCAGTGTTGGTGTGCAAGTGTTTCTGTATGAGTTTGTGGTTCTAGATTTTTGGCTTTAAGTTATAATCTTATTTTTATGTTCTTCTTGCCGGAATGAATATAATTTAAGAAATTTAAAGCAAAACTAATAAGAGTTCAGAAAAAAACGAAAATAAGACCAAAAAAAAAAAAAAGGCAATGTAAAAATTCAGTTAAGCATGTTCTAGTTCTGTTATGATGAGTGATTTTTATCTTACCTTTGGCTCTCTTTTATGGGAATCACATATTCACATTCTGAAGTGTGTCTTTAGTATTTGAATTGAGTTTTTAATGCATGGGCAGAGTAAAGAAGCATGTTCTCAGTTCAAGATTTCAAATTCATTCTCAGTTCAAAAAATAAAAAGTTCAGTTTTTGTTTTTTTTTTTTCATTTTCCAGGATTGAAGTATCCAATTCGCGCTATACACGAGGCAACTGTGAATCCTGTTGCTCCCAGTAAGGATGATGTAGGGAAATCGCCAGATAATTGGAAGGTTAAAATGCTGTATGACGGAGAATGCCCGCTTTGCATGCGTGAGGTATCGGAAATTAATTTTTTTTGGGTTTGGATTTAAGTGTGTTTGAGTATGTAGTTGGGAAATGGAAACGATGTGAGAATATTTGCGTTCGTTTCACCGTTTCATTGTTAGGTCAACATGTTAAGAGAGAGGGATAAGCAATATGGAGCAATCAAGTTTGTCGACATAAGCTCAGATGAGTACAGTCCGAAGGAGAATCAAGGCCTTGACTATGAAACAGTATGTCATTCGGCATTCTGTATATGTTTTGATGGCATGTTACCTTGTTAATTACTCCACCACTACCCTATCTAAAAGTTTAATACCTGAGAGAAGGGATAAAATACTTTTTATGGTTGATTCGTCAACATGTACTCTTCTCATGTGTGACTAAACTCTCCTGCACAGGTGGGATGAACACTTTATACTTGTTTGGTAAACGTTGAGGCTTGGACAAAAAGTTTGTTCCATGCTCCAATATCTTGTTTAATTTTTAACCACCAACACGTTTGAAAGCTTAACTTTGTGAGGGGAGTAAGTTATCGTGTTTCCCCTAACAGGTTGACATAGCAATCCTACATGATTCTTGAATAGCATACTATGTAGTGATAATATACATTCAGAACATTACAGTAGAGGCAACTATATGACCCACTGCTATTCTGAAATGGTTTCAGATTTCTAACCTCGCAGAACTGGCCTGTCATTGCCAAATCTACTTAATCATCATTGTTTTCTTTCTTGCTTTTTCATGTTTTGTTGTTTCCTCGAATGGGTTTACTTAATATCTCTAAAGTGTAGGATTACTAATGGGGTAAGTATAACAAGATAGAACTGTAACCAGACAGACATCCTTCCTCAGTACGATTTTACAGAACTAATTGTCGTCTTACAATGTTTGCTTTAACTTGGCAACTCGATGACAAATATCTAACGCGAAACTTCACCCATTCAATGCACATATTCCTGATGCAATTCTTTTCATCTCTTTTGTTTAGGCAAGAACACATGCATGTCATAATGAAACCGCAGTATATACTGGGGTTATGGAATCCCTGCACATCCTTAAGATCTTATGATATATTTCTTTTCATTTCTTAGGTTATGGGAAGAATTCATGCCATCTTATCTGATGGAACAGTAGTCACAGATGTTGAGGTATGCTCCTTTTCAACTGTCAGATTATACTCATTAGGTATCTGATCTGTTTGAAATTATGACTTAGTTTTAGCATCGTTACTATGTCCCCTTTTAACCCCTAGTTGTTCTATCTACTTTCATTTTTTGTTGATTTCGTAGCAAGTCTCTTTGCCTTATTCAATATGTGCATCATCTTAGCATATCACATGTCAAAAGCATATTAGGAGTCCTTATACTTCGATGATGGCTCATATATTGGGATAAAAATTTAATTCATGGGACATGGAATCTCTTTGTGAGTCAAGTATGAATGTCAACTATGACTGAACAAGGTTTTCTTTTTGACATTCAGATACTCTGGGTGTGACATAAGTTTGCTGTTCTTAGAACTTGGAAATCACAGTCCTTATCTTTCTTTCCTTATTTCTTTCTGTAGTGGATCACAGCCATATCAATCAATGTTTATAGAGAGAACAGATATTGTTCCATTGCTCAGAAATAATATTCCAAAGCTCGTGTGTGCTGCATTAGTCATGTACATAAGGCCTGTTGATAAATGATTCTTGTGTTGAAAACTGATCACAGAATGCACTGCGGAATTGTGATTTCCAGTATAAGTTGGAGCTAGCTGTTAATATCCTTCTGTTTTAAACACATCTCTAGAGAATAAACTCATCGAAATTAAAATTTCTGCAGGCATTCCGAAAACTATATGAAGCAGTTGATCTGGGATGGGTTTATGCCATTACAAAATATAAACCGGTAAATCCTCTTATAAACTTCTAACGCAATCATGAGTTCTAATAATGTTTTCACACTAAAGGCAGTGGGAAGCTTGCCCGATTATTTTATGAATTTCTGAAGCATTGATTTATTATAAACTATGATTCACAGATTGCAACAATTGCTGACGCAGTGTATGGTGTTTGGGCTAAATATCGTCTTCAAATCACAGGTGCTTCATGTTGCTCAGCATGTTATGGATTTTGACTTTCACTTGAATGTACTGAGTTTTCATGTTCTTAAAAGTACCTTATCCCAATTTACAATTTCTAGATAATCTTTGGTTTTCTGTTCACAGGTCGGCCATCTTTAGAGGAAGTTTTGGAGGCACGAAAGAACAAGGTTTGGATTAAAAAAACCATCTGTTTCTAATTTATGCTGAGCATACACAAGGGAGATTCAAAAACATTTTCCTCCCTCAAAGATGAAGCATTTTTTTGAATCCAATTAATGCCTGAAGTTATTCATAATCACATGAAAGTAGTTGTGATTATAGTCAACTATGATGTGGGATTTCTTAGGGAAATAGTTTTGCCTGACATCAGTTTTCCCACTTACTATGCGGTGTGCTGAAGTTTGATATTTCCAATAAACATTTTGAAAGTCTAGTCGATAATATTTCTGTCGAGGAGGTCCTACATCTCTCGTTCACCTCTCTGCTGAGTGTGTGTCTACTCTCTGCTAGGGGAGAAAGTAGCAAAAATTTAACCACCAATCTTCTAGTGGAGGGTGTGGTGTCACAAGGTACCTCTAGACACCAACTTCAAAAGTACCTTAAACGGAATTTGGAAGAAGGGATGTCCCGGTTTCACATTGCAAATCTCACGCAAACTTTACAGTTTGGTAAGAAGGGCCCAAGGAAATAACTTCATTAGCAGGACCCATTCAAGCAAGCATCAACATACTTTGAAACCACTAATTTTGTTGTTCAGAAATTGTGTACGACTTATTAGTATCTAAGCATATAGCTGGAGCCTGCAGTTAAAGCTAGGGCATAACTTGTTTGACCACTTTTCAGGAGTTAACCTTGTGACTGTAGTTATCACAGCACAAGGGCAGGTTCAATGTCAACACACCCAAACTCGGTTACAAATCGTTCATCTGCTTAAAGGGCAGAGACTATGTAGCATGTTCATGGACATGGATGTGGACAAGGGCTTCGGCTATTATCAGAAAATGGGACACTGACACGGGAGAGACAGCATTTTGTCCTCTATGTAGTTATTCACTCATACATTGTAACCAATAACCACTGAATATTTAGGTTAGGGCTCCTATCGGATGCGTTATCGACCGATGGTGTAATATGCATATGCCTTTTTGTCTAAATACTTTTGAAGCTATAATATTTGCCCCCAAAAAAGCTTTTAAAATTTTTTAAGCCTCCCTGTCGTGTTCCCCTATGAATGCCCCCATGTACCCATGTCTCTGCCGCAACCCTGCTTGACTGCTTGTCCCAGCATAAAAATATTAAAACTTAATGAATACACCACGTGGCGTGTCCTATACGTATTTGGCGTGTCCCTTGCATGTATGACACAGGTACAGCAACCTCCTAGTGTGTCGGTGCTTTCATTGGAAAAGACCTTATCCACCTTATCAAACACACGTGTATAGAATCTGATTCACCTTTTGTTGGCGAGAAATGCTAAGTACAAAGAAAATAGACAAAGAATTGACCCTTAAAGTGTACATGAACAGCTCAGATGCACTGCACACTGAATCTGAGCCGTTCATGTACACTTTAAGGGTCAATTCTTTGTCTATTTTCTTTGTACCTAGCACTCCTCTAAAAATTCTTTCTACAATCTACTAAATTTAACTCTGTCGAAGCCAACAAAGAGGAGAGATGATGATAATTTGGCAGGTAGGTAGAATAGAATAATGTGGCAGATCGATATACACCGACCTGGAGAGATGATGATAATTTGGTGTTTGGCAAGAAAAACAGTTTTTTTCTTAATATCTTTATGTCAAATGCAATCCAACTTGATTTTTTTTTTTGTTTTTGTTTTTTGTTTGTGCTTATAGGGTGAAGCATGCAATGACAGCAAGGTTTGCAAGATGTAAGCTTTCTCAGCTGTTGCTGGCAGTCAAGAATAAAGGATCATGGTAAGAGTGTGTAGCTTAGCCAGGTTTTGGATCCCACCTCTCTATTTCATCTTATACACTTGCCCTGAGAGGGGATTTAGATATATGATTTTCCCTAAGAACGATGGTAGGAAAGAAAACGTGTTGTAAATCATCTCTTTCTACATTTAGTTGGTACTTTGACTACAGAACTGACGTGCGAAAATATTTGTATGCATCCAATACTATATCAAATTTATCAGCTCCTTATACTTTGTATCTATATCTGTTCATTAACATATGATCTTTCTTCGGTTCAGTTTTACTTCAAGAATCAGGTGCCACGAAGTCAGGATTTTAACCTAGGGATGGAAAAAATGCATAGTTAGTTTGGTGATAAGAGACGTTGCATGTCACTACAATTTGACCTTCTGTTCGAGCCCAAAATGCTATGACATCTGAATATCTAATATGAGAGGCTAATAAAAATGTCAACTTTTTGAGTTGGGTTGTCATGATATTTAACCCTGCAAGTTTTGTTATGGAAAACAAGCCCTAAATTATTTACTCTCTGATAACGGTTTTATGCCAAAAGAAGTGGTAATTGAATTGCGGTTTATGGAAAAGACTCTTCTTAGAATACGCATGCCTCATAGCCTGAAAGTCATTAGTATTCAAGGACCATTGAGCTACCATTTTATTTTTCTTGTACTTGATAATGTAGAGGTGTCAAGCTGTCAGAGCGCCGACCTTCACTTGTCCTCCCTTTTACTGTCTTTGATATTGGAAAATTATCACTTGTCCTCCGTTGGCTCCATCTTTGATATTGGGAAATTGTCCTTGTGGAAAATAGGAAGTCCGGAGGAATTCAAGCTGTTAACAGCTCCCTGGAAGTTCAGCAAAACCTGGCACTAGAAAAGAATGCTCTCCCAGAAGCTAAATCAACAAGCAAACTTATACTACAGTTTATAGATCAATCTGTTTGTCTAGACTCTTAATCCTCGTGACAAAGTCCTGGCTCAATGACTTTACCCACCAAGTTCCAAAAAATGAAAATCATCACCAATACCCATTAAACAATCCACTGAATAGGTCCTACAGATCCAATCAAACTGGGAAATTGCCTAGTCTTTTGAAAGGGAAATGTAGTCATTTTCTAAAAGACATCAAATCTCATAGAAGAGTTGAGACATTTATAAGACTACAGTTGCCAGATATAAGAAGAGTAGAACGCACTCACTTGGCAGAAAACAAGGGCTGTGCTTCTATTCAAAACGAAGATATGGTATTCAAGCTACTGAACTTTATGCAGCTGGGTTTCACAGCCACAATCTTCGAGCTATGGTCCATATTTGCGAAGATCACAACACCTATACAACTACAAAGTACAGTCTAACCCGAAGACAAGTACCTCTTCCGGCATCTAGGCAGCAGAAGTAAATGAAGATGCCGGCAGCAGAAGTAAATGAAGACATTTCTTAAAAACTAGCTTCCTATACATACGAAAACTCTTCCTACTCTGCAACTGAACACCATGGTCAGTTAAGGATGTCTCTGGTTTTCTCTGTCAAGGGTTTTTTTGGCAACAATCCTCTTGATGGAGAACCACCTCAGCACACTGAATAACATTTTCCATCTCCTCTGAGCATAAGCTGTAGATCGAGCCGATAGAAAGCTATTCACAGCACTGTGTAGATCAGACGGTGATCCCAAACTTGAACTCGAAGGTTGAAGGGAGTCAAAATACTGCAAATTCTCATCCTCACAGAAGCCTTGCGTAATGGAGTCTGTTTCTCTGATCAGGGGACTCACAACTTGACTAGAGAAATTTAATGGTTGGTCGAATCTAAAATCCATATTGTCGAGGGTATGCAAGCCAAAGTCATCTAAACTATTTACACCCCCAATGGAGAAAATGGAAGGCAAGATATCTGGAGAGCACGTGCTTGGTTGTGGATATTCAAACTTGTCAATCTTTTGTGAAGTTAAGCTCTTAGATCTGTCAGAAGTTTCTGCCACGGCTGAGTATAGATCATTATTGAACAAGCACGGAGAGCCATCCAAAAGAGAGGCCTCGTCGTCTATAGGGACTACATCCGTCCACTGTTTGAATGCTGCTATTACCAAGTTATTTGCTTCAGCCTGGATAAAGAGAGCAGACAAGGTTGTAAAGGAACTAGAAATACCCAGCAAAAATTACAGAAGAGAAATGAAAGATGAAAACAAGAAGACAATGATGCCTTTTCAGTTTCAGACAGCTTATCAATAGGAGCATATTGGCAATCCGAAAGCAATCCCATAACTTGTCCCACAATATTGAAGACCACACCAGTTTTCTGCTGAGATCCAGGAGGGCAGTATAACAACAACCCAGGATCAAGTACACATGTCCGAGCATGGTCTATAGTAACTTCCCACATTTTAGCAGACATACCCGTGCCAAGAATCTATTTAACACGAAGAAACAAATAACGTTAGCAATTCACATTTTAAGGGAGAGTGAAATGCGTTATCTATACACAGACATGAAAACCCTTATTTGGAGAGAACCCATCATCCATTGATTCACTAGACTTGTATCTATCCTCAACAAGCTCTTTTGAAGTGAGATCAGTCAGTAAATGAGTAGTGCTTGGGAAAGTTGGTACCACACCATATACGCACTTTTTTGACTTAGTTTTTGAGTTTTTGAATCTCTTTTTTATTCATATATTAGTATTCTCCGTGTTGAGAAAGCACTAGCTCTTCGTAGCGCTCCGATAGCTCTGAACTATGAACGGAGAGCTCTCCTTCCCCTTCTCTTTATCTATGTCTTGCAGACCATCGACCTATAAGCAGCAGCACATTTGAAGAGGCCACTGAGTCCTATCTCGAATGGAGCAGAGCTTTAAGCCAAGATTGGTATTGAGAGGTTCCTTCTAATGCAAGGATTTAAAATAGTTTTCTTTCTGACAAAAAATGTGGACCAATAAGATCGACAAAAACCATTAAAAAAATCTTCTATTTGTGCAGTAAATATTCCAAAGGGAGAAATTGCTGTAAATGCCGTCAATACCTTCCAAAAGGTTAAGCCTATATCTACTTTATTCTCCCAATGCCTTGTCCTATAGAAGAATAACATCTGAAAAATGACTGTCTTCAAGGCTTTCTTTAATTTAAGCAAATGAAGGGCATTTTGGGGATATAAGAGATCTTTCTTTGATGAAAACTTTGGTTACAGTTAGAACTGATTTGTTGTACTATCCAATCATCTAACTTTAACAACTCAATGCTAATAAAATTCAATGCCGCAGAAGAAAAGAGAGAAGAGATGGTGTACTATACATTTTTAAGCCTTGTGGGCTCTATGAAGAACACAGTCAGAAAATCCTTCACTGTGTAAATCTTTTCCCGATTTAAACGCTTGTGGAAAGCTCCATCTTTCCCAATTTTTTCCAGCCGCCACACTTCATCGAGCAAAGATGGGGGATGGTGCTTCTTGTACACTGTGAACAGAAAAAAGCGTATCTAAGTCCATTATGATAATGTTATCCAGAGAAAATAGCACTTTGCAGTACCATAGAACCATAACATGTAGAAGTAGGTAGGACAAGAAGAATAACATATGCTGACATAAAACATTCCAAAGAGAATAACAGCAAATTAAAGAATAAATAGCAAAATGAAGATACAAATCATGGGTATATAAGGAAAAGCAAGGATCAAACATGTATGCTAAATAATTAGAACTAGCAAATATCCTGAGTCTTAACATGGAACTTATGAGATCCACTACGTAAAATCTAGCCCAAAAGAGAAAATCTGGTAATTGTGAAACTTGGCTATTGTCCCCTAAGAAATTTAGTGCTATTCCTCAAGAAACTTGGCTATCGTCTCCTCAAGAAATCTAGCCAAAGGAGTACAAAAGTAGTTACTTTTTTTGAATTACTTGCCTTGTGTATTTTCCTTTATTTGTGGACACGATTGCATGTACCAGGCTGCGTGGGAACTTTTACAATTCTGCTTAACCCAGGTGGTTTGATAACACTTCAACTCAGCCAATGGTGGACAGCAGAGAGTTGACAAACCTATAGTGGTATCAAACTGGAGTATGGGTAACAAAAATCTTTTGTGTATTGGACAATGCATGTTTAGTACAAAAACCTATCGTGCATTGGGCAATCCACGCATAGTTCAAAAAAATATGATGAGTCTACTGTTGCCTAAACTTCCTCCTGTGGGTAGCATCCATAGATCCTTGCATTAGTTTTCCATCCATAGCATATAGGCAATGTACAAGATCATTGCTCCAGGCTATACTTTATATGGTAATCTAGGCACCAATATAGGAAAAGAGAAATACAGAAAAAAATTTCCTTACATTCACCGCGGTGATCCCTGACAATAAAGGATTCAGTCTTTGCTTCTCTTACTCTGACTCCATCAAAATTATCCAAAACTCTTGCCCCCAGACTAAATTTGCGGCTTCTTGTCCAGCTTGAATTATCAGTGAAGGAGATCTCCCCCACTAAGCCAATGCCCTCTTTAAGACTTACGCAGGCATCCCCGGTAAGAAGGGGTTTCTTCCCTTCCCTTTCTCTAACAATGTTGTTATTAAAATCTTCAAGGGTCCAATTGCCTCCTTCATCGCCATCGAAATCTCCCTCAAGAACTACTATTTCCACCTTTGCTGAGGACTCGGGCCCAGAGTAAACAACTTCTCCAGTAAGAGCATCGACTAAAGCCACTTTTAAGGTGCTACAGTCTTCTCCTTCAATACGAGTTCCAGTGAATACAGGAAGAGAGATTTTGGGTATGAACTGTAACTGTAGGCTTCTTGATTCTGTAGAGTGAAGCTCTTTCCCAGAATGCCTAAACATGAAAAGCAACACAAGTCAAGTAGACAACGGAAAAGGTGATCAACTTTACTACCTTACAAAGCATTATATAAGGTCTAACGACTTACCGCTTCATATGGATCAAATACTTTTTTATTGCCAATTCAACTTCTTCTTTTACCTGTCAACCCACATAAACATAATTTACATAACCTCCTTGTAAAGAAAAGTACAATCAATTTAAGCTGCATTAGTAACCGTGATGGAAAGAAGTAGAATGCTAGATCATATTAGAGCAGCTGAGTTGAATTTGAAGTGGAGCATGATGAACTCCTGAGTTCCTGACAATATGAATCAACTGCCAACAAGCATTCAGATTACATTTGAAGTAATTGACGGTTCCGATGTGCAGTCAACCATTTACATTAAAACATGCAGTTTTCTTGATCCAGTAGATTCCAAAGGATTTATGCACCTAGACATCTTATAGCATGATAGACTTAACATTTCCATTTCCTCATCTTTTCCATCTTTAGACACCAGACCAAAAAATGAATCGAAAATCTAGGGATGATATTGAGTAAGCCTTGAAATACATGTTGGTAAACCCACAGTCAAGGTAGAGTCAGATAATCATTTGGTAGCCATCCTGAGTCAGGATCACATACTTTTGAGAACTCCAATTCCTTAGTGTTTGTCAACCAAGCATGCATACAGAAACTATGGTACCTTTCTATTGTTAAAAACCTTCTTGGTCTGTAAGACTAAAGAGAAATAACACAATATTCAAGTGAAGCTTCTAAAGAACAAAACCTAATATTCGGGCTAAGCAGAATACTCTGATTGACAACCATATTATTTTCTTCACATAGCTTCCACATTCCTCTGTCATCAGCGTTCACTGTTTCCAATTTACATCTTCAGCTATTCAATTCTAAGGTCCCAAGGTATAGGCTTTTAGCGGTCTCATTCTGCTTCAAAGTATGGAAATTCCAAATGACACTCACTACAAGAACAATGTGCTAGTGTCATTCATACATAAAAGTGAAGTCAAATTAACTCAGGTCCCTATTGCTGAAGATAGAGAAAAACCCATTGACAACTTGGGTGAAGAAATAGTACCAAAAAATTGTATGTAGTTTGTTTCGTTCAAGGTTAGAAATCAGTCAAATCGCAAAGGAGCACCCGAGAGTACCCAACCTTGTGTCTCATACAGAATTCCAGAGTCAGATTTTCCATAGATTGTCATTGAAACAGAATAAGAAAAATGATAAACCGTGAAAACATGTTATGTGAGCTGAGTTGCACTCCTCGATAAGAACAACAGAGGACTACATAACTGTGATATATAACAAAACATTTTGTGGGTATGTGCTTACCACTTGACGAATCAAGGGCTCCAGAACTGGCTCCATATACCGCTGGACTTTGCGCATGTTCATCACCTCCAGTACCACACTAAAAACAATCCAATCAAGGTAATAAACCAATGAAAGGAAATAAAATCATCAATTCATAACACATGTAATTGCTAATTGTCAAAGCAAGCTCATTCAGTTCTCCAACAATATAGACTAAATAGTTTACACTCACGACTCACTTCATCTGTACTTAGTATTAGTACATAAGTACTGATATACATGTTGATCGAATAAAGGGAAAGTACGATTTGCCTCAGTATTTCACCAGAGTCACGAGACTAGAATAGAGAAAATATATGACAAGCGTTGATAATAGCTTTACCATACCCAATACACAGTTCAACAAAATAAAGGCTGAATTCTTTGATACCAACCAACTCCGTCTCTCAGAGTCAGACACGAAGTCAGATTTTAACCTAAGGTGGCGGGCCTATATAATACACATTAAATAAAATATTACTAGTATAGTAACGGTTTTATTTTGTAAAAAAATAGGGGTGCGACCACTTGTCTCTTGGCTGCATTCTTGCTCATAATCAACAAGACGCTCGCTATGGATAAGATCACCACAACCCACTTAACTGGGAAAAAATACACGGAGTAGCTATTTTTTTCATCCTTTCCTACGGAATTCTATCAAAATCCTCCTATCTCATTGCCGAAAGAATTCAAAGCCCAAGGCAACCCAATTCTCAACTGAGCAAAGAGAATTCACTAACATTTCAGAATATGAATAACACCTACACAATTTCACGAAGACAAATTTAAGGTATTAGGTATACAAGCATATGGAGCCTAAACCTGCACCAAAAGGAATGAAAAAACAAAACCCCCGAGTAATTAGCCAAGAGGTAAGTTGAGCATTACAAGCAACTCCAAGAGAGGAAGCAAATGGAGGATTCAACTTGATGACTTATGTGGCAAGTTGAAGAGTCACTAAGAGAAACTGCACTCGAAGGGGCTCTTAAACTTCAGCTCTGTTTGCTCTTTATTTGATTTTTAAGGGCCACTCAGTCAAAGAATTGAATCTTTGCCCAATTTCTTTGATGAGTTGGATATTTGTAGAACTTTCACTACTACTACTACTACTACGTACTCTTGAAGTGCTTTTTCATGACATGAATATTTAAAGTTGGCGTGAATATCATTTTGCTTCTTCTTGGAGATGCCCTAAGGACATCGATCATGCATAGGTCTCAACTTAGGCCCCGTTCAGTTGCCAAGAAAGTACAGGAAAGGATGGGAAAATCAACTTTCCCATGATTTTTGTAGTGTTCAGTTGGCAGGAAAGTAGTGAGAAACATGTTTTTAAGTTTTCCTTGATCCTGCAAAAAACACAGGATTTTGCGTCGCGGGAAAAGGAAAATGAGTGAACACTCACAAAATTTTCCCGAAAGTTTCTTTTTCCTGACAAATGAACAACTAAACCTTAATTATTCTTGCAAAATTCTTTTGTCAAATGAACACTCACAGGAAAATAATTTTCTTTTTCTTTTACTTCACCTCACTTCACTTTTTCTGGGAATCAATTTCCCACACAACTTTCTCGACAACTGAACGGAGCTTTAGGTTTGGTAGTTATTTTGGTAAATTAATTCAATTAGTAAAGCAAACAAACAATACATAATCAATAGGGGATAATCCCTTATCTCATTTATGTGGAACGGAAAACTATTCATTCAAAAAGATTAGCTTGGATAATCCCTTATCTCATCTAAGTATCAATTTTGTAGCGGACAAAAAACTGGAAATGTACCTCTACTTACAGGGAATCGGTCCATACACATGCAAATTTTGGGTACCACAATGTAACAGTACTTGAAGGCAAAAAAATTAGCGAATGAATTATCAGTGGAAGGTGAAAATTCAGCGGTCCATGGGCTACGTAAGGGCCTGTATTTTAAACCTTGATGCACTTGCTAGTAATAGAACAAAGAAAGAAGAAAGAAAAAGGAGAGATGGAAATTAGTCTCACTTCTTGAAAGAACGGCGCTTGCGACGCTTGTCATCGGGCCTGCTGCTCTCTGCCCGAGCCTTCCCGTCCTCCTGCTGCCGCTTCTGCGACATTATTATTCACTTGTAAACAAAGGTAACCAGCGGTAGTGAGAGAGGAGGAGTCAAAGAAGAGACCAACATGCGGTGGTGTTCGATTGCAGATAACAAGATAGGGATAACATATGGATGCATATTTATAGAGGGAGCAATCTGTATCTAGAGAGAGAGAGAGAGAGAGAGAGAGTAAATGGTAATTAAGGAGTACGCTCCAAAACCAATAAACAAAATTCGCTTCCTATCTAGTCGAGTATACTATCTACGTTTAAATCTGGTTTGGCTGCGTCTGCAACTGGTGATTATTCTAGAGAGAGAGAGAGAGAGAGAGAGGAGTGGGGGGAGCGGGAGCCCGCTGTTACGTTTGGAGCGAAACGGAGAAGAGAGAAGGAAAGAGGAGGGGCTGGAAGGATGTGGAGAGAGAGAGAGAGAGGTGGGCCCAGAGAAAGCGCGTTAGGGCCCACGCGGAAAAAGGAGCCCAATGCAAGCAGGCTGGTTGCCAATTGGTTAGTGAAGTTGACGATTAGTACAAATTGTACCCGGAATATCTGCCCAAGGTACGGTCACACAGCACCATGTTGTGCGGTATTTGAGCTGTCCGTTCGGTAATTCAATAGTCCAAAATCTTATTTTCATCATGTAGTATCTGAGTTATTCATTACCGAAATGTAATTTGGACCATGGGATTGTTGAATGAACGGCCCGGATGCAGCATAGAACCATCCCCGATTCAAAAGAATCGCATAATGTCCATGAGGCGTGTGGCAAATGAACTGAGCCATTTAGGAACGGTTATCGGTTCATGTCTCAGCTAGATAAAAGGCTCTTTATGTTTGATCTTGAGTTTGAGTTTTAGGCCAGTCTAATCAATGAGTCGAATCTGAATTTGACAGTATTAATCTCAATTAGACTCGTGAACTTAAGTGTGTACGTGTGTGTATATCATGATAATTTCACAAATAATTTCAATATATATTACTAACTTATAAAACTTTATATGTATAACCTATATAAATTATGACCGCTGATTTTGCTATTTCTTTTTTTGTTAACGTCACTTTCCTGCAAGTGTATTTTTTGGTATAAAAATACACTTACAGAGGAATGACGTTAACAAAAAATAGAATGACAAAATCATTTCCCTAAATTATATAATACTATATGTAAGTAATGAAAATCTTAGAAGTTGTAACTGTGTAAACGTTTACAATTACTGTAAACTTATTTTTTATATGTTTTTGTCATTTTATATGTGTATGAAAACTCTAAAAAATTTATTTGCACCTCCAGATCTGTATGATATGAGAGCATAAATCGTTGCTTCTTTTTTTTAATCATCAAGACTCGTGAGCAAGCTCGAGTTCGACTTAAACCTAGGCAAATTCGACTCGAGCTCGGCTCTACAAATTTCCATTGAAAACAAGTTTGAGTTTGCTAAAATCTTAACGAACAAATATTCTAATATTCGACTTTTTTTTTTTTTATCTAATTCAGGAGTGTTTCTTGGTACCTTACTTATGCTTTCTCTTTATGTCTGAAATCTTGAATCAAGACATCAAAAAAAATAAAAATAAAAATGTAACTTATCATCGTCAACTGAATAAGAAAAGATTATCAAGCTAGCCACACTATCCTGAAAATTGTGGCGAGCGGATACCAGTTGACGATCTTTGGATTTGTTCACCTGCTAATTAATAATAACTCAACATGATTTATTTCACGTTAATTGGCCTGCTACATTGATTTGTCTCGTTTCGGGCTCGCGTTCTCGATTCTCGCACTCTCGAATTTTAGTTGTTCCGGAGATTTTTGGAAGATACTTTTACATTCGCGTTCACACTTCCGCACCTACTTGCGCATTATGTGATTTGGATTGGAATACAGTTTTCAAAGATAAAAATGGAGAACCTCCCTTGGGGATGACGTTCAACTACCGTTGAGGTAAACTCTTTACATGTTCTTTGTTAACAGTAGGATTATTTGATAATATTTCCAAATTCTCAAACTAATAATTGTTGGGATTGCCGACAGGTACCGCCACGTGGTATCCGCTCGACGGCCAAAGATTTCTCAATTTGTTGAGACGAATGGTGGGCTTAAAATCCAAAAATGAGTGCGTGTACCTTCTTTGTCTTAAAAATGAAGCAAACAACCAGGACCAATGACCTAAGCTTCATGGGAAACTTCCTTAACAAATTGACAAGGACAACCATTTTTGAATGTACATTAATCAAGTCAAGTTGCCAAAGATGATTGCGGAGGAGAAGGAAGAAAAATCTCTTCATATTTGTTGGTATATATAGTACTGTATTACTGATTTCGTAACGAATTACCATGCCAAATTTGGTGCTTCACTTGATGTTTAAGTTTTCGAATGGGGTGTCTTGTAACTAGTGGCGGGGCTGCAAATGGAGTGAAGTGCAGTTGGTGCATCCCTTATACTTCCATGCTTATGGGACACGGGTAGGGTTCAATTCTCGTAAACATCCATCTCCCTCCGCAAGTCTCATAGGATAGAGTAGATTAGGTTTAAGTTTAAGGAATGACAAAAAAAAAAAACTAGTGGCGGGGATGGGGAAGGCCCCAACTTTCAAATAAGAAAACCAAAATTTCGCATGATCCGATTAGGCACCTAGTGATTTATAGGTAACTTTTTATTTAATACAAATGATAAAATCGCGTTTCAAAAAATGAATGATGCACATTGTAACAATAATGTGTCAACAGCTATCAAAAAATGAATGATATGCATAAACACAGATAGACTCTCATCGTAACTTCTTCTTCTTTTTACTTGTGTTTATGCATAAACACGCGTAACCTTATCCTTGTAACTATATCCATACGGGGAGCGGAGTATCATGTAAATATTTTTCACTTATAATAATTTTTTTATATAGAGATTCAATTCCAACGTTAAGACTTAAGATTTTGCTTCACTGTCACAAAGATTTACAGTCTAGCTAGTTTTGGAAAGGTTGAAAAACGTGTTTTTCTAATTTTCTTTAGGGCATATCAGGCTGCGAACTTCTCAAACCAAGTCATTAAACGGGGAGGCTACTCAGGCTAGGGTTCCAAAAGCTTAATGAACCAACCGAAGTCGTATGTGACTATGTGGGCATGGGACTTCGGGTTAGTGTTGCGCACCTCTGAGCAGTCGGATCATGCATCCAACGTCTCGGATCTCATCTCGGCAACTAACGATCGAGAGCCGTTTATTGTCGAGATGAGATCCGAACCGTCAAATGCATGATTCGACAACTCGGAGGTGCACAGCACCATCCCCCAATTCATGGGCATGGATGCCCATATAAAATATGGACCGTTAGATTGGACAATTGGAAAATACTCAGCATTAATTAGATCAAAACCATCCATAAAAACGAGTTGGTTATACGATTTTTTCGCAAAATAAAAAACATAGTACAATTTAACTTAGCACACAAACTGACTTTATCACATTTAGCACCGTGTATGGCCGCACTTACTGTAATATATGGTCACACTTACCACGAGAGAGAGATTCAAGCAATCGTTGCAAAAAAAAAAAAACAAAGATCCAACCGTTGAGGGAAAATGGGGGCATGGTAGTCCCAAACCAAACAAGGGCATCATAGTTTGATCCCCAACCACGGAGTAATTATTCAATATCCTTGGAGAACCACGTGACGGTGCCCAAATTTTGTTTTGGACGATTTAGATTTATTCTCTCTTTCTACTCATCCCACAACTCTCTACTCTCTTCTTCTTCCTAAAATTCAAACCGCCCCAAACACATTTAAACAGTCCGAAGCACCCAAAAAATTCTCCATGATAATGGGCCCGCGCGTTCAGAGAATTATATGGGACTGGGGGGTTCATTTCTATGACATGTATCACGTGGTGTGTGTCGTTGCAGAGGGCACAGTCCACAAGCTTGTCACGTTTACGTGACGTGTCCGCAACAATTTGAGGTGGTTCACGGTTTTTGTATTTCTAACTCATGTCTCCCGACTAGCTTACGCAAAAAAATCAAGAGAGCTGCTAATGGTACAGCAAAAAATTGTACAGCAGCATGTACAGATGGGTTTTGCGTCCGTCTCGGATTCTGCAAAAATGATCGGAGCCGCTCATTTTGTTCAAAACATATTGTTTACAGTCCCTGTAAAAAATCATCGCAATCCGATATAGGTAAAGACATTTACGAATCATCCAACTTTGCTTCACAACCCTTATGAAGCAAAGTTGGATGATTTGTAAACACCTTTACCGATATCGGATTGAGATGATTTTTTACAGGAACTGAAAACAATATGTTTTGAACAAAATGAGCGGCTCCGATCATTTTTGTGGAACCTGAGACGGGCACAAAACCCATCTGTACACGCTGCTGTACAGCTTTTTGCTGTACCGCAATCTTTACTGCTCAATAAGCATAGATGGAAACAAAAAATCTTGCACAGATCACAGATGCACGCGTGGCAGTCCACCTGGAAAAAATTGGAACGGGGGAGATTTTACCCACGCGATTGGGACTCAATGAATTCCTTCATCTCACGTGAAAGTAGATTTCGAAGAGGGAAAAAACCACTCAAAACCTCTGTACCGAAAAGTCTATGCACCTAGTGTATTTTTGGCCATTGAATTATGCAGAAATTTTAAGTGATGAAAAAAAAATTAACTTGATCATACGGCTGGAAAAGTGGATTTCGCGGCGAATAAAATTGATGTTGTTCATCAATTTCCTATAAAATTTATACCTGACTTGGACAACTTCTCGTGGTCTTGATAATGACGCCCTTGTGGCCTCTAAATTCAGCCCATATAATTTTGCTTGTTTACTGCTCTTTTGAACTCGAGCTCAAAGCAGCAACTGCTCGCATTTTCAGAATAACTAGTTCACGTCGCCTTGTATAGATATATGTGTTCATATATATAGTACATATTTTGTTTTGTTGTTTTCATTGTAATTTATTTTTGTATTAATATAACTGTGTTGATTTTGTTTGTCAAAAATAAATATATGTATATATGGTGAATAGCCCAAAGCGGGTTCGGCCCAAGCCATAGTCGGGTTCTGCCCACTACAGTGAGAGCATGGCTAAATGTCCTGCCAAAGCCCATTTCCATCTAGTAACCTGGTATGGCTAGCTGCTTGGGCTAGTCAGATCGAGCATCTCCTACCGGCTCGGTAAAAGACACCCGTTGGCAACAATACCGAGCAGGTCAAGTTTTCTGCCATTCCAACCCACTCGGCAAGCAGGTAAACAAATTGCCTCGCTTGGCAATTGTAGCCTGCCATGGACGTGAGGCAAACACTGTAACACCAGCTGTTATCTGTGCAATGTCAACTGTCAAGCCATTTGAAAACCTATTTGGTAATTCATTTCAGAAAAGTGCCTCCGGTTGTTTTTTAGAGGGACAATATCAGAGAAAATGAATGCAAAGTCCTCTAAAATCTCGTGATCTTCTCCATCCTTACTACATGAAATATCTACGGATACAATGATATTAGGAATATCTGTTGTGCTTATTTATCCAAAATTTCCACTTCCCTAATGTACAGGAAAATGGGCATTCTTCCATAGTTGGGTATTAAGTACAACTGGTACAAGGTTAATTTGTGGCTTGGTACAAGGTTGTTTGGTTTAAACATGCTATCCCCAGATGGTCCATTATCTAATGGTTAGCTGTGTTGGGCAGGTTATCCACCAGGGATGCTCATTGTGTTCTTTAATTGTTCTGATGCATTAGAGAATCACATTCATCTCTTCTTCCAATGCTCCTATGCTCTGCAGTTTTGGAGGGTAGCAGACTAAACTCAATGTGCCTTGTCCATTCAATGGGCTGGCTGAGATTGTGGAATGGATGGGACCCGGTCATAGTGGTTCTCAGTTTCCTAGTTTGGTCTCGAAAATTGTCCTAGCAGCAGCTATTTACCATATATGGGGTGAGCGCAATAGAAGAATATTTCAACATTGCAGCCTTAGCGTTCAGCTGTAGGAGTCAATTAACTGTTACTGATATTAGAGCTTGCATATGTTCATGGAGAGGAGTCCGGAAGTCAGATCCAAACCTGGCTCTCTCTTCCCTTTGGCACCTTCCAGCTCGGATTTTTGAGTTAGTTTGATGTTTTAGTTCTTGCGTTTTTTCAAAGAGTAAGATAGGTTGTTTGGGTTGTCTGTTTTTTTGCGATTCTAGTTTTGGTGGTCATGTTGACCGGCCATGTTTTAATCTGGAGAATGCCCCTTTGATTTGTATCTTGCTACGTTTTAACTAAAAGATTGTATCATTTTTTAGCTTTAAGAATATGAGGCCAGGTTGATATGATACAATGGTCGACCAAGAAAGTATCCATGAAAGGAAAATCAATAGTCCAGGATTTGTTTGGATTAAAAGATAACAAGAAAACCACACACACAAAATTATGGGACGGGAATGACAAGTTTGCATTCTTACTAACTCACTCATGAAGTTAGTGTTACAATTTACTTTTGAAAATTGATTTTCACACTCCCCTTTTGTCCAAGTGCATTCCATTTTTTGTTTTGTAGTGATATAAAATTACATGATTTACTCTTTTCATGTGTGAAGAAAAATATATATGAAGGGTTATTTTGTAACTTCACATCACTACAAAATTAAAAAAAAAATTGCATTTAGATAAAAGGTGAGTGCGAAAATCAATTCCCTCTACTCTTCTATTAATCTCTATATGCATACACTAAATTCTGCCACAGAGAGATGCCAAGCTACAACAAAGGGTGTCTCTAGCGGGTCCACCGGATTCCATGCTCACGTCCAAAATTTCAACCATGCATGCATGTTCTTAATTTGATCATGCACAAAACCAACACAAATGTATTCTATACCTACGTCTCAACACACAAACTCTCTCTCTCTCTCTCTCTCTCTCTCTCTCTCTCTCTCTCTCTCTCTCTCTCTCTCTCTCTCTCTCTCTCTCTCTCTAAATATATCCACCCTCCCCTACAATCCCTCTCCTCCACACCTCTCCATCCTCCCCACCTTGATTTTCTTTTTACCTCTCCCTTCTTCATCTTCTTGTTTCCAATATCCAAAGAAGGATCTGCTTCCGACTTCTCCCCCTCCGCCCCCACCCTCCTCGCGAGGAAGCAGATCTCTCCCTCCCCTCTCCCGCAACCATGGCTTCGCTATTCATTTTGTTTCTATTTCTCTCTTCTCTCTTCGGCGCCGTCATCGCTCAATCCGCCATAAAATTGCCCAACAAGGGCGCCGGGCACCACCGCCACACCACGCCACCCAAGCTCACCGCCAATTACTACGCCAAGACGTGTCCCAAGTTCGACCAGATCATGCAGGACACCGTCTACGCCAAGCAGAGCACCAACCCTACCACCGCTGCCGCCGTCCTCCGCACCTTCTTCCACGACTGCATGGTCGAGGGATGCGACGCCTCCGTCCTCATCTCCTCCACCCCCTCCAACCAGGCGGAGAAGGACTACGACATCAACCAGTCCCTCGCCGGCGATGCCTTTGACCTCGTGACGCGTGCCAAGAGCGCCCTCGAGCTCGCCTGCCCGAACGTCGTCTCTTGCGCAGACATACTCGCCCTCGCGACCAGAAACCTCGTAAAGTTCGTCGGCGGACCCTTCATCCCCATCCAATTGGGCCGGAAAGACGGGCTCGTGTCCATGGCTTCGCACGTTGAAGCTAACCTAGCTAGGACTAACACCTCAATGGAGCGAATGATCGAGATGTTCAAGGAGAAGGGATTCACCATTGAAGAAATGGTGGCGTTAACCGGCGGTGGACACACGATTGGATTCTCACACTGCAAGGAGTTCAGCAACCGGATCTTCACCTACCCGTCGCAATCAGGCGTCGACCCTTCGCTCAACCCTAGATTCGCAGATCGCTTGAAAAAGATGTGTGCCAACTACCAGGCCAACCCGACAATCGCAGCGTTCAACGATCCCTTGACACCCGGAAACTTCGACAACATGTACTTCAAGAACTTGAAGAACGGGCTGGGGCTTCTGGCTTCGGACCAGGCGCTGATAAACGACCCGAGAACAAAGCCGATAGTGGACAAGTTTGCGGCCGACCAGGCGGCGTTCTTCCAGACGTTTGTCGAAGCCATGGTGAAAACTAGCGTTACCGGAGTCAAGACCGGGAAGCACGGCGAGGTGAGGGTCCGGTGCGATAGGATCAACTGATAAAATTATCAGGAAAATTGTTGGTGGTTTCGAAGAGAGCCATGGGGATGTGATCATTTGCAGATCATACAGTTATTTGTTTCGTTACACTATACACGATTTGACTGCATTTAGAATGCTTGTATTTAAAAAGGAAGAAATGCTTGTGTAGATCTACAAATGGAACACAATATAATTTGTTGAGAGTTTTTGAGTATATCTCTCTGTTTTTTTGTTCTTTTTAAATAATTGTGATTAATTATTTTGATTTCTGTTTCTTAATCCAAAATAATCTTCGATATCCTTTATGCGATGTTCACGTCTAAGAATGTTATTCAAGCCAAACAAGCCAAAATATATTAGTATTGCTCAGGTTTGGCTCGAATTTTTATTACACGTGTTCAAGCTCGGCTCGAGCTTGAGAATTTTTAAATACTAGTTGTTCAAGCTCGGCTCACATGCATTTGAAGTTTTGTGGTCATGATAAAATTGAGTTGGCTCGTGAAACATGCAAGTCAATCTCGAGCTCTCAAGACTGAGCTTAAGGTCATGAAATATCGAGCTATCAAGCCTTTGCAATCAAACAGTATTAAATGAAGGAAATAGGGTGTGTTTACAAGAACGCAACCTAAACTAGTTCTGGTTGATGAAAAGCAATTGACACGATTCATCCGAAAGAAAGAATAGTGAGAATAAACACAGAACAAGTGTTTTCCAGAATGTTCGGAGTATGCACTAAATCAAAATGTCCTCAAAAAAAATTACTCCATTTCATCCACATGTCAGACAGGCAATGGTGTTTTAGAAGGACCGAATAAAAAGGGGAAGTGAACAATCAAAAAAAGGAAAAACGAATATAAAACCAAAGCAGAGAAACAATAAAAAGTTACACAAATTGCTGATAATCCAAAATGGCCGATATACTGGTGAACTAGAAATTGCATCCGAAGTATTGCCCGTCGCATTACATATTAACCGATTACAATAAGGAATGGCCGATATTAGAACCACATCATCATCTCTTCCAGGTAAAAATGATCCACAGGTTGTGGTCTGCCACACCATCTTTCACGATATTATCTAACCGCTTTAAGAAAAAGTATCGGGGGAGAAGTCAGATATATGGAGCTTATGACCATACGCTTTAAACGATTTAAAATTACCAGCGTTCGGTACAAGTGCAAAAGATACGCACAAAACTGGAAACTCTTGAACTAGGAGTATAATTCAGTAGCTGAAATACGGAGGTAATCTTAATCGGAAGAGGGTGATGACACACCGCATACGGGTATGCACCAATCAGGGTCTAAAGCGATATCTGAGTGTACCAATAGACCATGCAAATGTTCAAAAGCATGCATCTGCTGCTAAATCCACTCTATTTTTAAAAGGTAAAGGTTTTGCCTGGGCTATCTGTCTGCAATCCTAGCTGCCTCATTGGCCCACATCCTTTAAACTATTCGAATGTGATGCTATTCCATTAAAAGCTTTCGATCACTTTACCCAAATTCTTAGTTTCATTTTATCTACTAGGCAAATTTTCTTTCTTTAATTAATCTACCCAAACTCTTTTTTTGCTATTTTTTTTTTTTGAATCAGGATATAGAAAGACCAAATAAACTTGAATAAAGATAGTAGCAAAAAAAGATGAATGAACTCAAGCAAAGGAATTAGATAACACCATGTTTAACTATTGAATTCTGATTTCGAAATGTTGCAGTAACTTAAAAGAGGGCAAGAATTGTCATCGGATTCTCTTTTTTGCTTAGTACCTCCTCCCTTTGTGCATTGCTGACACAGCTTACCATGTGTGAATAAAAGGCAGTTCAGATCAAACTTTAGTTCATTTGGAATTCGTCGATTGAGATGGAGGTATGTCTTTTTGGTGTCCGCCTGTTCCGGTACCCAACCAACAGCCTTAGCGATCTGAAAAACCTGTTTAGATACTTCAAAATTATTTCCTTCCATCAGCAAAAAAGGGGTATTGCAAGAATATTATGCTTACATGTGTGTCCACTGGGAAATCATCTTGCTGAAGTTGGAACATCAAGACACAAGCCACCTGACATCATACTTCTATTATGAAATTTGACAATAGAAAGATTCATATATCAACTAAATAGCACTTATACCCAACTATTTGGGTTGTTCATAATATTTTTTTTTTTACACGTATAGCTCAATTTTTTATCACCACACCCGAACTTATTTCTTTCAACTTCACATTGGCAATGCTCTTCTTGCCATATCTTAACGGGGTACATATAGTCTATCATGTTTATGTGTGTACCCACATGGCCGCATGAACAAAGCAACATTGCTCTATAGTGACCCGGAAGTCATGGATTGAAACACAGAAACCACGTCTCTGCATGCAAGGGTAAGGTCAAGTACATCTAACACTTCCAAAACCCGCACTGCCAAGACCCAAGAGCCGCGTGCCCAGGGGTGCCCTTCGATATGTTCTGATAGACACCTAGATTCTAATATGAGGGGGTTCCCATATGTTGTCACAGCAATTTGCTTTAAAAGAATTGCTTATTAGAAGAAAATCTTACGTTCTAAACAACACGTTGTCCAAACCAATAAACATTGTAAAAACTAAACAGAGGGGGAAAAAACAATGTTATTTCTGCACAGGAGGGAGATTCTAGCCAAATTCTTCAAGTTTTGCAGCCAATCTCAGTTGCATTGGACTATGCCAAGTTGACTGAGAACTCCAAGGAGGCAAGGAGTAGATCAAATGTGGTTAAGCAAAGACTGTTTCCCAACAAATAATTCAAGTCTGTTTCCCACAGAAGTTCACCTTTTCGGTATTAAGTAAGCTCTGTTTATCATACGAGTTCAATAGTTGTTTTGAGTACTTTTGATTCCCTTTTTTCAATACAGGACTTTGCATTCGTTCAATACTACCAACTCTAGCTATTTTTCACCACAAGAAGAGCACGAATGGCTTGTAGAGTTTTGAGTTGGTCATTAAGATCCAGGAGGAAACCCAATCTTCTTATCGGTTCTGGGGCAATAGGACTAAAATTTTCCCTTGCAGGTGACCCGTTGCCACATTTGGACCAAAATAGAGTTCAAAAGCACCATACTCTGGAACCACTTGACAAGAACGTGCAATGGGCAGCCAAATTATCACATAAAAAAGATGTACTCACAAGCTATATGCCCATTTCAAACAAATAAATTGATTTCATTCTCACTAGCACGCAAATGCTCCTCAAGCAGGTTGAACATCCAAAATGCTATAAATAATGAGCAATCAAAGAGGAACAGAAAGGAAAGCATCCAAGCTTATGCCGTAAAATTAGCAGTCATGTATTCCTAAAAAAATATTTGGATACCGGCTAAAAATATCTAAACAACAGAAAATGTCACTTTGAAATCATATAATTCATCAATAAGTGAAAGAATATATGTCAATGTGAACGGAAAACATGTAGGGATTAAAAAAATATTACTGTTTTGGGGCCAATTCCCTTAAATAAAGAGAGTTCGGTCTTGATTTCATCAACTGACAATTCTCGCAGGTATTCCAAGCATAGTTTGCCTTTCTTCTCAAGCAAGCAACTCAACAAATTCTTTATGCAAGCGGCCTTGGTCGGGGCTAAACCTCCACATCTTATGGCATTCTCCAAAGCTTTTGATTCAGCCTCAAAAACCTTAAACCAGCAAGAAGAGAAGCTCATCAAAATGTAGCTCAGAAACAACAAATTCCCTTTATTGATCCTCATCAATCAAGCCAAATCAAATCACTCATGGAAACCCATTAAATTGTGATTATAAGGACGATTAGGTATAAGCAATTGGTGAACCTTTTTGTTCTGATTTTGCCATGCTTTATAAGCTTAATTCCTTGGAAATGAGTAAAAGCCATGAAAATGACTTATATAAACAGTCCCAAAAAACCTTCCTTTCGATTCTATGCCAGTATTATAATTTTTTTCTTTTTGGCAAAATGATAAGATGTTAGTGGTTAGTAGTTACTACGGGAGTCGAACACCTCATTCATGAGGACTTGAACTCAGGACCTCTCCCTTCTAAGGGAGGGTAGCAAGGTATATTCACCAAGCCAAAACTTATGCAACAGTCAAAACCAATAAAACACATGAAAATATAGGCACCAATAATCACAAACATATTAAACTGACAAGTACCAATTAACCCAAATCACAAAACGAACCAACCCAAACAAACACAACCCATGAAAATATAGGAGCAAGATCGCCCAAATTACTACTACCAATTCAACCAAAAAAAAGAATTGCAAAACTCACATCTTCCCAAGTAGGAAAAGCAGATTTGAGAGAAGCAAAAGCCCTCTGAGAGTTCAAATCGGTGGTGTTCTGCGACAGTATGGTGCTCACCAGACCGTCCAAAACACTCTCCACGGGCCCACAGGCCCCACCACCGTCTTCCCCGTCGAATGGCTCAGGCTTGGCCGGAGATTGAGCCGAGCCGTTGGAGAGAAGAGGAATAGGGTCAAGGTTGGGTCTCAGAGAGCGGTACTTGGCGAATTCTTTGGGGAAGCCGTGGAGGGCCAGAAGGTCGTTTCGCACGGATCGACATTCTTCTGGAGTTGGACGAGGGTGATTTGGGTATGGGTCTTTTTGATTGGTGGTGTTGGTTTTGGGGGATTTGGACGGCGGCGACAGAGCGGGGTGGAGCTGGGGTTGCTTCCTTTTACGACGGTTAGGCATTTTTGGGGCGCCAACTAGGTTCTTGCAGGGCAAATGTGCAATTTGGGAAGGTTAGGAAGAGTAGATAAGTACGATACTACGACGTTAGTCCTAATTTCCAAAAAAATAAAAATTCTGGAATTTGTTCGTCGTTATTAAAAAAAAAAAATCATTTCTTAGTTTTGTATTTAAATTTTGACTTATTGATTCATCTCAATTCTCAACGAGAGAAATCAAAAAAATAGAAAACCATGAATTTCACCCAAAGAAACTAGAATTTTCTCAAAATATGAGTAAAATTCATTATTTTTAATTTTTCAATTTTTCTCATCGAGATAAACTAATAACTCACAAAATTTTAACGCAAAATTAAGAAATGTGACAAAACAAAAAAAGTCCCTAGTTTTTTTTTTTTTTTGAAACTAGGACTATTTTTTTTTTAAATATGTTCAGACACTGTTTTTTTTTTTTTTGTCGATCAACAAAAAACTCCATATTACTCCGTTCCGTTAAGATTCTTATTTTTTAAGTACTACTTATTTCCCATTTCGCAGCTTCCGCGGCTAACTAAAATGGAAACAGTATATAAATACATAAAAGGTCCATGAAGAGTTCTAAAGAATTGCATGCAATGGTCAACCTGTTTTTTGGATAATTAAACTTGACTTGTTTAGGTAGCTTATTCTAATTTGTTTATTATCCAAGGGTACAATCTATGTTGTTTATTTGTCAAAAGGTAGTTTTTCTCTCCCCTTTTCCCCATGATTTGGAATGCTGTTATGGTAAAGCAAATCCTTGACTTAGCCAATGCAAACATAAATAATTTTGACTTGAATTTTTTTTTTTACACGAATTCGTCATTTCACTAAAAATGTTCTCCTCCCGCGGTTAATACGAACTAAATATGCTATTACGCTCCCGAGGAACAATTTGAGAAGTTGGCTTGTTTTTTGCTTTATTTTTTTTAAACCAGATGCCCAAGCTATTGCACAGCTCGACTTCAGTAGTCATGTTCGGAATGTTCAATTTTAACTTTTGTGGAGTTTGAACGAAGACGAGTTACGCTGACTTGGTTTGAGCGAGGCTTTTAAAAGTATTCCCGTGTGAGAGAATATCAGGACCGCACTTGGCCTGTTTCAGCCGCAAAACATTTGTGATGTTTTCTCTCGCACACCATCTTGAACTACCAGTTGTATGACTATTGACTAAAGTGAAAAGTCTATAGATATGACAGAGAAAGAGAGAGTGAGTGAGAGCGTGTAGATGAGCAATGCATCACATTAGGAAAAAGGTTCAGGATCTCATTACTTCTATTTTTAATCACTGCAATAATGACCGATTAATCCGTAATTTACCCAAAATCCCATGTCCAAATAGTAATACACAGATCACTGGAGTAGGGGATAGACGTTCTTAATGGTACCCGAATCCTAGACCCCTTTTTTTTACCAGATAATATTGGTTCCATTTAAGTGTTCAAAATCGTGCATTTATAAGATCTCGTTATTAAGGATTATTTTTTCAGAAGCCATGTTGATGGAATCTTAATTAATATGATTTCGAGGCACGCTCATCTTAAGAAAATTAAGTGAGATTATCTGATAAGATGCATGTTACATATAAAAATCACACATTGAAAGGTAATACTACAGTAATAAATATTTTTTTTAAAAGATGTTAATAGTTATTTTGAACATCCTTTATGAGATGGAAAAAGTATCATTTAACCGAATCTGGGGATGCTGCAAAGCTGCTTCTTGTAGAGCGTCCTGTATGACGTAATTTGGACCATCCATATCAGTAATCAATAGTTCGGATTGAAAACAATCTCTTCCAGTGAAGAGTAACAAACTCTTCCAGGGAAAAGATCCCGAAAAACAAACTCTTTACTCTTTCCTTGGAAGAGTTTGTGTTTTAATACCGTTGATAACACTTTTTGACGGTCCTGATGCACCCCATAGGGCTCTACATGGGAGCTGTTTTGTAGCATTCTCAAATCCGATTCAACCACGCGCTCTACGTGGCTGATCGACTTAGGGCCTCTGTGGGAGTTTCATCATGGATTCCCTTTTTCTATTTTCAATGTTTGGAAGCCAATTCTAGAATCACCCTTTTAATTTTCATTAACTCAACACTCATCGCACGAGTCCATCACACGTCTAAGTGCAGTCTACATCAGACCTCATAAAAATACAGATAAATACCCCATAAATTTTATACTAATATTTTTATTATGAAATTCTGTAAAAAATTAACTCAATCGCATATTAATGCGTATGTTTTTTAAATTCATAGGGCGAGGTCTTGTAGGGTCCGGAATGGGCCCACATGTACGCGTGCAGTGGTCTGAGTGGTGGACTCGTGCGGTGGAGGTAGGCATTTTTGTTTAATTTTTTACATAAACATAAACACATTAAAACCTAGAAAATCAACCTAGAATCATCCGAACGCACCTGCTCCCTTTCCGAAATAACGTCTTCCCGATTTGTATTTCCTACTCTACTTATCTTCTCCCAACTGGTTCAACCCCCCTTGTCTCTCTCCCTCTCTCCCTCTCTCTCTCTCTTCATAGACTCGGTCTCTTCAGTTCCATCACCATCATCCCAACACAGCACCAGACCAAATCCTCAGAGATTTCGAATACAAATTCCCACGCACCCTGAAAACCCGGAGCTCATCACCTATCCCCTTCAACAAACCCACTCTACTTCTCGTACAGATAAACACAGTCTACACAGACAACACAAAGTGATGGGCGGCAAGGGAAAGCACCGGTGGAAAATCTCAATATTCCGGTCATCTTTCCCGTCAAAGCTCCAAAACAAACAACCCCCCGCCGAGTTCATCTGCCCCATATCCGGCTCCTTAATGTTCGACCCGGTCGTCGTCTCTTCGGGTCAAACCTTCGAGAGAACCTCCGTGCAGGTCTGCCGGGACCTGGGGCTTTCCCCGCCCCTCCCCGACGGTTTGAAACCTGATTTCACTATTGCAATCCCCAATTCAGCCCTCAAATCGACGATCCTCAAGTGGTGCGACAACTCCGGTGCCCCACGCCCCGCCGCACCCGATCGCACGTCCGTCGAAAACGCCGTCCGTACGATTATGGACTCGTTGATTGAAGCAGCAGATGATAAGGATTCGAGAATTAGGGTTTCGGAGAGGGAGTTGCTGGAGGGGGTGGCGGAGAAGCCGGACGTGCTGTTCTCGCACGCGGCGACCGAGTTGAACCACCGACCGACTCACTTCTACTCGTCGAGCTCCGAGGAATCGGTGATCGCGAACGCGATCCCGGCCACCCCTCTCCTCCCGTTCACCACCCGTCCGTTGTGCTTCTCGTCCTCGCTGTCGCTGTCGTCGTCGTCTTCCGAAGTCGTTTCGGACGAAATTACCATAAACCCTAACCCCAACTCCGCATCCGAAGACGAAGAGTTCGTTTCGAAGCTGAAGAGTCGTGATATTTACGAGCAAGAACAAGGTTTGATATCGCTGAGGAAGCTAACGAGGACGAAAGAGGAAGCTAGGGTTTCGCTCTGCACCCCAAGGTTGCTCGCCGTTATCCGGCCGTTACTGTTCTCGCGATACGCCGCCGTGCAAACAAACGCCGTCGCCGTCATTGTCAACGTCTCGCTGGATAAGGTTAACAAGGTGAAGATCGTGCGGTCGGGGATCGTGCCGTCGTTGATCGACGCGATGAAGGGCGGGTGCCCTGAGTCGCAGGAACACGCCGCGGGCGCGATTTTCAGCTTGTCTCTGGAAGACGAGAACAAGGTGGCGATCGGCGTGCTCGGCGCGCTGCAGCCGTTGCTGCACGCGCTGAGGTCGGAGAGCGAGCGGAGCCGCCACGACTCGGCGTTGGCTCTGTACCATTTGTCTCTGGTTCAGAGCAACCGGGTCAAGTTGGTGAAACTCGGGGCCGTGTCGACTCTGTTGACGATGGTGAGCGGCGAGCTGGCAGGGAGAGCTATGCTGGTGTTGTGTAATCTGGCGGCGTGTGTCGAGGGGAGGTCGGCGATGCTGGACGCGAACGCGGTGGAGGTATTGGTGGGGATGTTGAGATGGAAGGAGGTGTCCGAGTCGACTCAGGAGAACTGCGTGGCGGCGTTGCACTCGTTGAGTCACGGGAGCATGAGGTTTAAAGGGCTGGCGAGGGGGGCGGGGTTGGCGGAGGTGTTGAGGGAGGTGGAGGAGAGGGGGAGCGAGAGGGCGAGAGAGAAGGCGGGCAAGATTTTGATGGTGATGAGAGGGAGGGATGAGGCTGCGGCCGCGGCTGCGGCGGCGGAGGGGGTTTTGTTGGAGGGAGGAGGAGTGAGTCGGTACCGAGTCGGGAGGAACGCGTGCGGTGTTAACTCAACTGAGTTTTGATTTTTGTTTTTTTTTATTTGGGCCTTTTTTTTTTCCTTTTCTTTTTTTTTTTTGACAGGAAATTTTCTGTATATGGGTTGTAATTATTGAGCGTAGCTTGTTAATATACAAATATTCATTCCTCATTTGGTTTTTTACTTTTACGCTTTTTCCTCGTGATGCATGGAGAATTGATTTTCTATTTAATTTTAAAGATTGTTTTCATTATTAGTACAGTATTTCTGTTCTTTTCCCTTTGGGCTTTTTTTGGGGAAGCAGAAAATGCCTTGTTTTCTGTTTATGGGTTTTTAATATTAGGGTAATGATAAGGCCACGACTCTTTTCTTTAGTGCCACAACTCTTTTTTTGCTTTGACCATCTTACCCTCCTTAGTCACACTGAGACATTTTCACTTGTGCTGCTCACTTTCTCAGCTCTTTTCTTTTCTTCTCTGCTTCGAGTCCTTTGTTCATCAAATCCTCTCACTAAGTCAGCAGATAATGCGGTTCAAAAAAAATAAGTCAGCAGATGATGCCCTCTTTTTTTTCGAACGGTGAAAAATCGAAGATGTCCTCTTCTCGCTCACAGGTGCTTTCACTCTTTCTCTTTGGATATATATAACACAGACAAATACCCCAATCTCTTCCTACTCTGGAAACAAAAAGAAAAAGAAAAAATTACCCCATCTCTCCCAAGGACCCAGTAGCAGTGCACACACATACCATGAACACAGGTTATGAATTCAGGCGATAGAATTAAAGTTTAAAATACAACACAACCCAGTTTTGCCTTTTTCTCCTCGTTCTCTCATTCCACAAGTGATTTGAATGGGAGATAATGCTCGATCTTTAATAATGGCGACATAAATCGCACACATCGTCCACCACGAAAAGGTCTGTCAAAGTCATCGTCGGCACCGAAAAAGGTCTTGATGACATCTGGTTGTTCGCGAGCGTGGACATTGGATCTAGATTTATTAGATTATGGAATAATCGCAAAGGAGGTGCAAATCAGTTAACGAGAGAAGAGGAGTGAAAGAGGAAAGCAACAAAGGACCAGATGTGAAAGTGGGTCTAGTCTGTACGCGAACAGGAGGAAAAGAGAAGACAAGTAGAAGTGGAGAACAAATTGGGGGCAAAATCGTCAGACTACATAATATGGTCGTGGCACTAAAATAGTTTGTCTTCGCATTAGGGCCACCCTTTTATTAATATTCATTGCTTTTCTGCTTTACTTTTACAGTTTTACTCCTACCTTTTCCCCCCTCATGCTCCTATGCCTTCTTATGGAATAAATTTAAATTTAAAATTTGTTCTATTTGAATTTTTTTTGCATTTGTTAATTTTGCGTTAAATTTTTATGAGTTATTGGTTTATCTCAATGAGACGAATCGAAAAAGTAAAAAAATTTCACTTTTATCCAAATATTTTGAGAAATAACTATTTTCTGCTTAAAAAGCCATTTTTTGCTCTAAAAATAGTTATTTCTCCAAATACATGAGTAAAAGTAAAGAAATTTTACTTTTCTGATTCCGACAAGATGAATCAATAGATATCAAAATTTTGGCGCAAAACTAACAAATGTGAAAAAAATTCAAATAAGGACAAAATTCTCAGATTTAAATTAAATTCATAAGAACGCGTTGTTGTTTTTGTTTTGGGATCTCAAAATGCCTAGACACGGTCTCCAATATTTTTTTCTTCGTCTATCTCTCTTTTCAGTAATTACTTTTAAAAACTTCGCTCAAAACTTAAACCAAACAGACGGATACGAATACACCTCCTCTCCAATCCCGTTTACAGGTATATGAAATATGAGGAGTAATTTGGAAATCTATAGACTCTGGCTTGTTTTGTCTTTATTGGGATCTCTTGTCTGTTGAAAAAAGAGGGTAAATAACATTAAACCCCCCTTATCTATGATTAATTTTAGAAATTGATTTTAGCACTTCAAAAATTGATGGAAGGGCTCCAAAACGACGTCATTTTGTGTATCAACACATTTCAGTTTTGGAGCCCCTTCATCAATTTTTGGAGTGCCAAAATCACAATCCTTAATTTTTACTTAACCTTTTTAATGTATAAAACTAACCACTTAACTCTTTTACAGTATTTATTTGATGTATCTGATGATTAATAAACTCCATTCATAAGCAAAATGTTGTATTTTTTTTTTGTAGAACTTGCCATGTGAGGAAAACATGACATGATAAATAAAAATTTATGATGAAATTACCATTATTTTCCTCGTCTGAGGACATAATTTGTCAAAATTAGAAAAAAGAGGCTGAGAAGGGACATAAGAACCTAAATTGCTGAGTTCAGTTGTGGGAGAATCGCAGGATGAGAGATGATTGGGGTTTGAATAGTTTTTCGCTGTAGTATTGTGATTGGATTTGGTTTTGGATGTGATGGTTTGAGTGAGGTTGTGGGTGAACGTTAAGGTGAAAAGAACATTATCGGCTAGTGATTGACGACAAGACGGTAAACGTTGATTTCAAGTTGACGCCATAATTGACATCTATACCATGTGGAAACTTTATATCCATCTCAAAACCAATTGGCAATGAGTGGAGAGGTCCCAGATGTTATTAAGTGATCACCCATTTCACTCCCAAGTAATGTGGGATTCAATTCCTTAACAGGATTCATATGGTTTAGAGTGGGTTAAATGTTGAAATTTAAACTTTAGGAAAGTTAAGTGGAAAAAAGGGTTCGTAGTTTAGGGGGTTCAATTTAATTTACCCTAAAAAAAGAGGATACAATGCCTATATTATACTAGTAGTATTTAGGTGGTTGTGATGTGTTTTGGCTGGCATCAAACAACCTGTAATTTGGAAGTATCCAGTTGGTATGATTTGGTCTAAACTGACACTTTTTTGTTAGGTAGATGATTCTAGTTTTGTTTATTTGTTTGTCTGCCCACTCACAATGAGGTTTTCCAAGATTTCTACTATCTTTTTTGACAAAAAGATTGTGCTGCATGAGTCCCTGATTTATAATAAACCATTAACTGTATAATGCCATATTTAAGGAATAGATTTTGCATGAAGCTCAATCAATTGGGACTTTTTTGTTGGTTTCTTGTGTCTTGCTTGTGTGCTCCACAACCACAGCAACTTTGAAAATGGTGGATTAAAGCCAATTTTTATGAGACAGGAGAATATTGAAAGTGAGTTGAGAAGTAAACTCAGAAACTTAGGGGAAGGAAGGAAGGAAGTTGGCACAGTGTTTTGAGTCTTTTGCTTTCCTTTTTTAGGTAGTGTTTACTGGCATCTCCAACCAAGTTAACCCAAAGTGTTCAGCTCAACTCCCCCGGAGACAAAGAGTCTTGTAAACACATGTCTCTAGTTTAATTCTTACTTACGTTCGGAAAAGGTTCTGTTAAATGAAAGGATTTTATCAACGTCCATGAAATATAAAATTCGCTTTATTCCGATTTATTCCTTGTCTTTTTGTTGGCTACTTTTGCTTTCCTTTACTTGCTTGATCTTGACTCGTTACAGACCCTCACGGTTGGATTTGCTATCTAATCGCTCGACTCCTCTCCTATTGGGCCTTCTTCACCTTTCCAGGTTCATAATTTCTCTGAAAATAAAATTCACTCTTTTAGAGAGGCTTCTTTTTTCTTTTTCTTTTTTTTGATAACTTAGGTGTCTGGATTAATTTGCGCGCATCTCAACTGATCCTAGGGGCTCATCCCACCATCCACTTTCGGGAGCCCAATTAAAACCCGAGTAAGGCTCCGTATGGACCGGCTCCAAAGGAGTTGATAGCACCTTTTTTGTACAATGTTTGTCTCAAATGCTTTTACTTTTAAGCAATACGAGTATTATGCAAGTTCAAAACAAACTAGTACAAGGTAAAGTGTAGCTTCTCCAAATTAAAGAATTTCCAACAGATTCAACCTCTAAGTGCGTGCTGGAATGCCCAACGAATATTTGGTACTGGAGTGGTTGATTTACAAAGCAAAAGATAAAAAGCCAGTCCCTTTTGGAAAGGAAAAGGTCTGCTGCATTACGCTATTTTCGGCTTACGCTCGTTGGGTTTAAAGTTGATAAAGAGAATGGCAAAATGTGGCTTTATGCTATGGATGCCGATGCCCAATTAGTCGGGGTTTCTGCACAGGGACATTGGGGCATATATTTGACGGGCTCTACATAATGAATGGTTTTTTAGACTATTGGAGTGGCCAAAAGGCGCTAAATTTACAATGTAGTTCAACTTAGACCATCGATCTCTAATCTAGGCTTTGAATTTGGTGGTGCTAAATATGGAGGCTTAGGTTGCAATGTTGCATACCTCTCCAACCAAAGGGTTAGAAAGGAAAACTCAACGGCCAAAATTTTGCTCTCCACAGGCAGATTGTGAAATTTTGACAGCTCCTAGGTGCGGCCAAATGACACGTAGGGTTTAGAGTTGGGTTTGATATGTGTGTTGGACTTGTGTGATATGTTATATTAATTCTTTCCGTTATTTGACTCTCCCGTTGGAGTCGCTCTTGGGACCCAGAGAAACAGTCCCAAAGATATGTCAACGATTGAAAATGTTAAACCAAATGACCTTTGTTTACCAAAGAAAAACAAATAAAAAAACTCCCAAATATAACTCATTACCAATAGTATTGCTTAAATCGAGAAAGTTTTCGGGGTCGGGTGGGTATATCCCACATGATACCTGCTTGGCACATCCGGGCAGACCGAGTCATCCAATATACTTTTGGACGGTTCAGATTGGAACCCTCTCTCCTTTTTCTCTCTCCAAATTCAAGCGGTCCAAAAACGCAATAGACGGCTCGGATGTGCCTATCGGACGCCATCTGGTACCCACTCCACCCTGAAAAGTTTTCGCTTGAATCCCATTTGGTGGAGTACTACACTCTCGCATTAGGCCTCTTATTATTGAGTCCACTGGTTTAAGCTGGAGGGTCCAAATTGAGCCCGTGGGGCCCATTAGGTGTCCACAATTTTTTTGTTGCGCAAAATGAAAGTGCAAGTATGCACGGTTGCCCTTCACCACCCCTTATTGTCCCGTCACACCGCTTATTGTCCCGTCACACCACACACTGTTTATAAGAATTTCACCATGCCGATGTTGAAAGTCGGAACTATGATGAATATAGAAGGGTGGGCCATAGGCCTATAGCCTAGGTTAGCTTTGAAAAACACAAAAAAATTATATGTAAAATTTAGCCCAAATTTATTTTATTCCAACCCATTCCACCCACCAACTCATTTTAGCTCAGGGCAGATTACATTTCTGGTTCCCTCCTTGCCGATGTTGCGACCGAATCTAAAGACCCACCACGTAAGGGTGGTGTTACGAGTACGTCTAGACCTCAATAAGAAGCTACGAGAACTCAAACTTGGACCTTGTCCAACCAATTTCATCTACTCAACCAAACCCTTGGTACTCTCTTTTGGGGCCGACCTCTCTTGTAAGACCAAAAGGTTTGTGCAAACCCAACACATTTGGGCCTCTGCATGTGCTTCCCGTTTGAAAAGGAAACGACAGCTAAGTGTCTCTGGGCCTCTGGCTTTTGGGACCAAGTGTTAACACCAGTCCACGTTTCAGACCGACCCATTGTCTCTAATGTTAAATTATACAATAGTCTGGGAACACCGCCATTCGATACTCCGGATCGACCGCTTTACAATCATACATTCCTGTGTGGTCTACCACTAAGTGTATGTGCTCCACAAAAATGTGTAGTTGCATGTAAAGTGGTCTTGAGTATCGCGTACGTAACGATGCTCCCGGACTATTGAATAATTGCTCTTGCCTAACCAGTTTGACCATGGCTTAATTGCCTTTTATTTTTGTTTTACCACACACCATATAGCTACACAACTCTTGAGCCAACATTTCACGTTTCATTGTCCAACTTAATTATTGTACCTTTTAGTGTACTGATTCAGACAATTTTTTTTTCTTTTTTTGTAATTGTGGATTGCTATAAATAGTCTTTTGTCTTGCACATGGTATAAGTTTTTCATGTACTAAAATCTTGATGTTAACAAAAATAATTAATTTAGTACTCCCTCCGTCCCTAAATAAGTGTCCGGCGCGCAAAATTAGGCCTTCAAAAAGATGCATTTGTTACGTTAAAAAAATCAATTTTTTTTCACAAATCAATAGATAGCAATGAGTTCTATTAGATTGTGAAAAAAAATTAAATTTTTTAATAAAAAATATGCATGTTTTATAAAACTTAGTTTTGCGCGCCAGACACTTATTTAGGGATGGAGGGAGTAATTTTTTTATTGGAAATAAAATTTTAGCATTAATATTATAAGCATTATTGTGATGACTATTTTAGGATCTAAAGCTGTACCTCAACCAATTAATATATAATAAGCGTAACCAAAAAGTGAGCCAATTAAAGTTTGAGATGAAATTAAACACTAGAGATATAGGACTGTTCAAACCCTTCTTTATGCAGACTTCACTCAACATGTTCCAATGAATATGCATGTGACCTTTTTGACTCGATCTTAAACTCATGAAAAGGCATCATTAAGCCAGTTTAATTAAGTACTAATTAAGTATTTCGCAATACAAAAGATGAAAATTGGCTTTGAGTCGAAAAACAGAGGCCAAGGTTTAAAGGAGCAAAACGAGGGCCAAAAGCAATCGTATGAATCAACAGCTAGCAAATTACAGAAGGAATAAAAAGGTTTCTTACTAAAGGCCTCAAGCTGAAAACTTTCCCGACCAAGAAAGTGGTGATGAATTCAAGGCTTGGCAGTTTGGCTTGGTGGTCAAAATCACCTATTAAGCGATCTTTTCTTTCTAGGTCTCATGTTTGAAACCTCATAATAAGCAGTGCTATGATGGGGCCAGTACATACAAAATTTGTCCCTGACCTTAATTAGACCCCTCAGTAATGGGCCGTGGGATATCCGATGAGGTTAGCCTAGCCTAAGTGCACGTAAATTGGTCCAAATATACTGAATTATCAAGAACATAAATAAATAAAAGAAAGCGGAATTGATGGAAAAGGGATATTGACTTAAAGCTTTTTTCGAGGAACTATGACGACTTCACGAGATAAACATATAGGTATATAGTAAAAGGCGAAAGAATAGTTCGCTTCCGGAAATTCTAATACAAGATTTATGGAGTATACAAGGCTAATACAAGATCTATATCTATGGAGTGCGACTGTGATTTGATAAAAAATACTCCGTATTGAAAGAGCTAAGAAATAATAGAAATGAATTTACGATGTTTATGGTACACAGTGCACCATGGCTGCAGTCGTCGTGGTTTTTTTGTGTTTTCATGGCGAAAGAAGGAAAAATGACGGCTAAGAACGTGTTTTGATAATTGATACCCGTCAAGGACATCTTCAGCATTAACAAATGTTCTCAGCATGTTCTTGACGGGTAATTAATTATCAAAACACATCATGGACCATCATTTTTCCGCGAAAGAATGCTTATACATCAGAGTTGCTCCGTCTGCTCTAATATCTAAGCTTAGACTAATTAAAGTACACTAGTTGAGAAAGTTAAATTCTGCGTCAGGCCGAAAGATAAATAGCTAGCTAGAATTGTTTTTTCTCAATAAAAGGAATTTATCAATATCTTTAAGAGAACTACAAAGATTAAAATGATCAAGAGCTAGCATGACTACATTTAAGTCAAAATTAAGTTGTATCTCAACTAGGTTTTTTTTTTTTTATTTTAACGACAGAAACTGAACATCTCAACTAGGTTGACACCCTCAAATTACCTAAGGAAGCTTTAAATTTGTGTTTCGACTACATATATATCAACATGATTTTTGCGTCCCCATTTTGTCAGCAGCTCTGTCTTCATAACTCAGTAGCCTCGTACTTGCATCTTCAGCAGCCCCGTGCACACGCCTTGCCGTAATTCTTGGAGATGTTTTGGTATGTTTTAAAAATTGTTTTCTTAAACTATAGATCTGTCAGACTCAGGTAGTTTTGACTTTTGACAGAGTTCCAATACCTAAGGATGATCTACTACTATGCATAGAGATAATGCATGCCTAAAGACGGACGAAACACATCTAGGAATAAGGATAATGCAATTTGGATGTGTGTGTGTGTGTGTGAGAGAGAGAGAGAGAGAGAGAGAGAGAGATCTGAGGCTGCAAATATACAGTGTCTTAGAAGCACATGAAACTTTGCATCTATAAAATGATAAGGGGTAAAATAAATATTCTCGGTAGTGATTAGCGACACAATCTATAAGAGCTAGGAAACCCTAATTCGAGAAAGTGAAACCCACCTCAGGGAAGACATGAGTTTCTATTGTCCAACAAATTTCAAAACCTGCAGAACCAAGGTTAAGGATTGCCGGATACGTAATCTATATCCGATATTGGTTTTCATATACGTACCAATTTCCAATCCTGTTATTCAAAACACCACACCGATCATGGCATAAAACTTGAGAGAGAGAGAGAGAGAGAGAGAGAGAGAGAGAGAGTAATCTTAGGTACACATCAAAGACAAGCATGCGTTTGTGGATTTAAACATAACATAGAAATGTTTCCTCGCCCACCAAAACAAACAAAAGTAGTTGCATACCCAGAAAATTAACCAGAGATCGAACAAACACATGAAAGCAAGCCAAGAAATCACTACTAATTAGTTAAAACTGTAGTAAAACTAAAGAAAAGCCATGTACAGCACAAATCTTGTAACTGTAGAGAACTTGTTATCATATGATTTTGCTAATCGACGGACGGATCTAGCAAAACAATGAATCGGACCGAGACGCTTGATTCCCCGAAAGAGATTTCGCTCTCCTTTGTTGTTGTCTCCGAAGTGACCGGATCAAGTCTTCAAAACTAGGGTTTGCAGTATGTGGATTACAAACCCTTGTTCATCTTCGTCATCATCTTCATCTGGTGATGATTCTTCTTGTTCCCTATTGGGATGGGGGGTGTTATGGGGTTGGTGGGGGTGGGGATGGGGTTGGTGGATGATAAGGAAAGGTGGACTATGGGGAGGAGAGAGAGTGTAATCATGATGGTGGTGGCGGTGGAGAGTGGTAAGAGTCAGAGGAAAGAGCATGATGGAGGAGGAGGGTTTCATCATTGCTGTTTTTGGCCTCTCTCTCTCTCTCTCTCTCTCTCCCTTGAAAGCATGAAGAAAATTCCAAGGTATTGCGTGCCCTATGCCTCTCTCTCTCTCTCTCTCTCTCTCTCTCTCTAGTTTCAAAGCCTCTTGCTTTCTCAGTGAATACATATATCAATGTATTTTGGAAAATTACGTGGTGGTAGCTAGTTTTTTTGTTTTATGTCTGGTACCTATTTTGGAGGGGACATGCACGCTCACCTCCATACCCCAATCTCTCATGACCACTCTAAACTTAAAATCGTTTGAGTCGTGATATTGATTTGAATCATTCATCTCATATACGTTACAAAGATTTAAAAAAACCAACTTCATGTGAGGCATTGATACACTACCATGTGTATCATGTTGTATAAATAAATGGTTCAAATGTTTTAAATTTAACCCACCTATTTCCTTAAATAAAATACATTAATTAGTTAATTCACATCGATTTAATTATGTTCGATCAAGTTGAGTTTTCAGACAATTACGTACTCTTGTTTACATTTGTTTGCGAGGCGAAATATTCGGATCAATGTTGCAGGTTCGGCGAGAGCCACAACGCTTGGAGTGGTCTATGGATCCCATTGACCAGTAGATGGAAGGGAAAAACGAGAGGTGAAATATGGCGTTACACGAAGCTTTAGTGTTCAACCAAAAATGTGAAAGTTGGTAATTCCACGCCTTGGTCAAGGACTCAACGATTTCTACTTGAAGACTCACATGTAACTATATATAAAAGAAAATTAAAAAATTTAGAACTTGATGTGACAATTTTGAATTTAACCATTTAAAATTCGGAGGCACGTACATCAAGATGACCTAAAATTCCAATTATTATGACCATTGCATCATCCCAGTATGAAGTTACTGGATCGAGTACTTACACATAATATTCAATTGAGTTGATTTTTCACAGAGCCGCTCGAAAAGATATTTTAACATTTTTCAAGGAATCTAATAATTCATATGCAACCCGTAGTAGGCTCGACAAGGTGATGGTGATGACACCGTAGGTACGTCCCTTGGTCGGTACCAATAGTAGGGCTCCCGAGTATTACGCCAAACGATAGGGTGCCGCGTACGGGTTTCGGTACTGAACCTGGAGAGTGTACTCCACATAGTTGGTGTCTATTTGTAGCTGATCATTTTGGTATATTCTACTTTACGCCAGATTCTTTTCTTTTCTTTTCCTTTTTTTAGTGCAGTAAGAAAGGCTGTTTCCGACTGTATGTGGGGAGTACATATTATGCTTAAAAGCTTTATTGGGTTTAGGTAAAGATAAGGAATTTGGCAGTCCATAGATACCCACAGGCAACAGGTAGAAGTAGAAATAGTTTAACATTGATCATCAATGGCGTACGACGGAAAGAATCATAGAACTCTGGAATGGAAAGAGGGTGAGAATCAATGGATGAGACAGGAGCGCCTAAAGATTAGTCTGGTTGGTTGGTCGATCGATTTATTCTCAGAATTCGGTTCTTGTGTTCAAGCCGTGAGAAATTATTTTTTGTGAATTCTTTTGTCTATGTGTGTGCCTTTGATCAGATCGGAAAAGAGATTAGTTGAAATGCGCATAAGTTGAACCTGACACCGCAAATCAAAAACAAGAGAGAAAGAGATTTGACCAATGTGCATGGGTATCATAGATCTTCAGAATATAATGGCCATTTTTACCCAGCCCCCACTATGGATACTGATAGCAAGAGTACCAACGGCATGTGGGACCCACCTTTGGGTCTCATGAGGAAAATCTGAATCGTTTATTTATTTTAAAATAATTTTCCAAAATTTTGAATTGAAACTTTGAAATTGGATCAATTATTTATACATATTTAATTGAGCTGATTTTCTGCGAAATCGACTACTCGACAAAATAATTTTAAAGTTAATAAACGTTTGGATTATTCGCGTAAGATCAAAAAGTAGACCCTAGATGCCGTCGATACTCTCCTCGTCAGTACCTCTACGGTACCTCTAGCATTTTTTATTTTTGCCAAGGTGCAAAAAAGCCTTTTGGTAAGAGGAATGGAGACAAAACTGTTAGTTTCTGTTCCTCTAGTACTAATATCATCCATTGTTTTTACTGGTCGAGGATAAACTACTTTTGACATGATTCTAGCTATATATATTTAGGTAGGTCCCTCCTAAATATTCCCCTTGCTAGGCTTGAAGATTTGAATAAGAAAATGCTGAGAAGAGTACAAATGAACACATGCACACTCTTGACCATTTTTTTTTTTTATCGGTAGAAAGGAATTTATTAATCATAAAACAAGATTATAACGATTAAAATGATCCAAAACACGACGGCATCACAACAAGAAAAACTATCATCCAAACCTTGACAATCGCATGCCACCTTGGACCCCAAAAGAGTTGGTGAGGAACCAACCATGAGATACATGAGATAAGCAAAGAAACAAAAAAGCAATAGGGTCAGGGGAAGCATTAACCCCTCCTTTTGAGGGATGAAAATTTTTACTGAAAAACTAAACTGGCCGACCGAACCAAAATAATTCGGTTGGTTTTGGTTTATAGTCCTTTTGGTTTGGTTTGGTTTTGGTTTTTGAAAAAAATGGCCTGCCTAAGTACCCAAATCAAGCCTAAAACTGATGCCTCAATAAAACCACACCATTTGTGTGGGTTTGTAGCATGGTGATTCTTTGTGCATTTTGTGCGGGTCTGTAGCACACATTTGCTTTGTATATGCCACCGATTTGTTAGGGTTATGTCTTCTCTCTAGTTTGCGTATTGACTGGGATTATCATCTTGTTTTTTTTTTCTTTTACATGCAATCCAAGATGTCCGAATTAGTTTAATTATGGGCATTTTGACTGATTTTATGCTCGGGAATCAATTCCACCATCTCAATTAAAAACGGTATAAAAATCTGTAGCTCAATTAAAATCGAGATAAAAATCTGTGTGGACTGACCTTATAAAGAATTGATAGTCAGTAAAAGCTTTGAACTTGAAAATTGAAGAATGAACAGTTAACTAGCTAGATAGAGTCATCATGGATTTTGTTGTACGTACATGAAATTCTGGCCAATAAGGATGTTGTGCCTTCAAAATGGGTTTGACCTAAAATTAAATTTAATTAGCATTGTTCATTTTAGAGAACATGCTAAGTAAATTAATTACCCCTTCAAAAAGTTGAATTAATCTAACATGGACAAGTCAGCGATCAAAGCCCATTGACTCCAAATATGAATGGAAAATGATTTTGGAAATACACTCTTAAGATAAATTTCTCTGTGTCAATCGTTTCTTTTCTGACATCTAGTCGACTTTAATTTTTACGCGAATGTTCGACTTTAATTAATTTTTACGCGAATGTACTAATCGTACGGCAAATTTTACAAGCTGAGCAATTATCGATGAAGCTCAGTTTGGCCTGGGCATCCATGCCAGCAGGATGGAAAGGCACATCTCTTGACTTATGAGACATCTCAGTTAAACATGGTTTAGGGTTCAAATTAAAGATGAGAATAAAATCATGAAATGGGCCATTTCTTTTTGTTGCTTGGCAAAAAGGTAAGATAAATCTAAAAAGTATATATTTATGCGCTGGCTTGATGGGACACGTTGTGCCTGGCGCGCGCATCCGCCTTGGTCGATCTCGCCATATTTTTCTTGTTAACAGAGCCAAAGTACAAGTTATCTTTAGTTTAAGGAAAATACCCATTTAACCCTTTGCCCAAATGACTTTTCTGTTTGACCCTGATAAAGTTTGCTCATTTCAACCAGCCTTTTTATTCCCACTTTGTATTCATCTTTGTGTCGTATTTTTGTGGCAAACAACATCAATTGATGGAAAAGTTGAAAGTCTAGAAAGAGGAGAGAATTTCCTCAATGATTCCCTATTTTACCAATCCTTTCACACACCAGAGTCCAAAAAACCCTCTCATCAAAAGTTGAACAGCATCTTTAAAAAAATGTCTCCGTCCAGTGCTGCTGCTGCTGCACATAATTATGTGACTTTTCTTAAATGTTTGCTTCTTTTTCTGAACATTTTGCAATCTTCAACCAATACAGACATGCCACGTTGCTAATGTAAAACCTCCCCGAATAAATGAATCTCAACCACGAAGTAGAGAATAAACAAACTCGCAAGCAATCAAAACAAAGACACATAGATATATTTACGTGATTTTGATCAAGTCTAAGCTTTTCACGTAGTACTCCATGCATGCCACGGACGAGGAGCAGGAGTGGATTCACTACGCATGAGGAGATAATACAAAGAGCAGGCTATATTTGTCACTCTCGCTCAAAGAACCACCCAACAATACAAAACTCCGATGGAACTCAAAAGGGAGAATAAACCCTGTAATCCAAAGAGCTAGATACCCAAAAGCCTAATACCAATTAAGCCCCTTAGACTCAATCTCCACAATGATACCCAAAGGAAACTACATATGCATAATGGTATCCAAATGAATCTCACCATAATAGATTCAAAAGGGACAAACCTTTCCTAGTGAGGACAATGTAAACGTTTTTTGTTTTTCTTTTTATTACATATGCTCTCTTGCTCTGGCTTCCTGCCTATAATCATTACAAGAGTGAAAGTGAGTGGGTTAATAGTTGACACCCACCATTATCCTCTGAGTCTAATCTTTCAAGGGATCACTGCAAGAAAATCGAGTTTTTCTAGCGATTTTTCTATCAATGGCCCAAAAAAGCGCTACAATACGGGGTCTATAGCAGTGCAATGAAACTGAACTCAAATCAAAATCTGACTTTTTTTCTTTCACTTAAAAGGAATACTAATTGCATGGTACATGTTGTCATTGACTGCTCTTATTTGCCCAAGAGCATGATATCTAATCAAAGACGCTTGGTATGATAAGCGGAAGAATTGACATTCGAAGCAACTACAATCAAAGCGTCAAATACTTAGCATTTCTAATCTTGGCTTCAAAATAGGGACGTCAAACTTTTTTAAAGTCTTATGTGGCAATTTGGTAGGTAAAAATTTAGCATCTTCAAATGCACACTCTAATTTATCAAATTTTGGCCATGATTGAGGGTTGTAATCAAAGATTCATGAGAGAGGAGATGTCAAATAACATATACACTTGAGCATTTGACACTTTAATTTGAGTTGCAATTCTTTCATTTGGCATGTTTCACATCTTTGGTATGAGATGTTGTGATCTCCTCTCTTATGTCAATTTTGACATACGAAAAAGTAAGGTACCAAATCTTTTTCTCTATTGTGTGCATGAGACTCACAATTTTGGCCAAAACTTGTAAGTTAAAATACAGCAAAATGTCCAAAATTTACATGTTAAATTGGATCATCGATCATTGCCAACCTTTTCTTCAAATTTGAAGATGTCAAACTTTTGAAGGCTGATGTGGCAATTTCGATACCGTCAAGTTTGACACCTAACATTTCTCTCATCTCCAATCATGGTGTCAAATTTGCTCTCATAATCTTAAAAAAAAACCCTCAAAAGGTTAGGATTTGTTGTACTCCTTCAAAAGTCACTTTTGTATTCAGCACTTGATGTCAATTTTGAAGCAAATGGATTGATGCCAAATCCGTGTAAGATTTGGCAATTCATTTGAAGGTAGAGGTGGAGAGACATGCGATACCAAATAATTTTGACCGGTGGAGCTCGGATTTGACTCCTACCGTTAAAGAGGATCTAATTTCAATAAAATTGACATCTTTATATTTAAAGCCAATATTAGAGATGTTTAGGAGAGATAAAATAAGGATTATGCTTTCCCTCCTTAAAATAGAATATCTAGAATACAAAAGAAGAGAGACTAAAAGATAGTGTTTATTTTCCTTCTTGTTTGGATGAGCAAAAGAGAAAAAATATTGATTGGCCCTGTCATGTTTGAGTAATAAATTCATTTTCTTCCCTCCAAATATTCCCTTCGTGGGGCTAGTCTTGTTGGCCATCAATGTGCACTCTCTACTAAGACCCCGAGGGGTCAAATTTGCCAAAGGCTAATATATATATACTATTGATTAGTAGCTCTCTTGGATGTGAGTCTCTCGTTAGGAATGGGACGAGATCTTGGGATTTTGTACACAGGTTTGTTTTAGTTTGTTCCAAATCTTACATGATTGATTTACATGTGACGAATATCAGAATCACAGTCATCTTTAACGGTCCAAACCATTCATTTTGTTAGACCTCAATAGATAAATCGGTTTTGCAAAATATTGAATTAATTGGGTCCAAACCATTCATTTTTGTTAGACCTCAATAGATAAATCGGTTTTGCAAAATATTGAATTAATTGGGTATCGATACCCATTTCAACAAACCACAATTGTCTTATTACCAATAAATAGACAATCAAAGTCCAATCAATCAATTTTTTTTTCCAGAAAATCAATCACTGCTCTCAAACTACATAATTTTTGAATTTGTTGTTCAATCGAAGTTATAGTATTAAGTCTCCGAAATGAATAGTCAAATGAAACTACGGCGAATTCTATTTTGCGTTATATAGATATAGGATCACATAATTAAGAATCATTAGATGAGATGTCTACGATGTAATTTCCTCATCAAAATATAGGTTTAGATTCTCTCCACAAAGTTCTCTCTGGCCGTTCAGCTAAATAAGCCAAGTGGCTTATTTTTTTGTCTTTATTCAAAAAAATTCGCATTTGTTACTCCCTCCGTCCATTTTTAAGTGTCCTGCTTCGTAACTCCAACTTATTAAAAAGACATCATCATTATACCTTTCACATCAATTTTTTCCTCCATTTTCCCTACTTACCCATCATCATTACACTTTTACTCACTAACTTTTTAAAATGGAATTTACTTTTAGGGGCAAAATGGAAAATTCACCAACTTTTACCCACTAACTTTATAAAATGAACATTTATTAAGGGACAGCCCAAAATGGAACATTGGACTATAAAATAGGGACGGAGGGAGTAGTTTTTTGTCAATTTTTTGGGGATTATTGCTTCGTCATGACGAAAGGAATCTAAAAAGTAAAAATTACGATCGAAACCTAATTTTTTTGAATAAAGACAAAAATAAGCCAAAAATTTGACAAAAAACTAACAAATACGAAAAAAAATTGAATGGAGACAAAAAAAAAAGAAGCCAAGTGACTTATTTAGCCGAACGACCCCTTAAATATGGTAAGAGAAATCTTTCTTGCAAAAAGAGAGTGTAGTTTGTCCTATTTTCTCTTGCAAAAATAGATTTGTTAACGTTTGCGTTGTTACTTAGGCTTTATTTGGAACTTAAGAAAAAGAAAGAAAAATTTAAAAAAATTCCCTTCAATTGTTTGGTTAGAAGAGAAGGATAAAAGAAAATAAAAATTTAAGTTTAGTGAATAACAAATTCTCTCCCATTTTTTTTTCATTTTCCACTAAAGAATATGATATTTAACACTTTAAAAATTGATTCAGACATTCTAAAAAATAAAAAAAAATGATTTTAAAATTATACTAATTTTTAAAATGCCTACGTCAGTTTTGAAAGTGCTAATATCATTTTTTTTTTTTTTTTCTTGGGTTCCAAAGAGAGCCTTAAATTAAAACTGTCGCTCGATCAGCCGCCATCGCGCGAAATATGCTAGCGTTCCGCAACAGTGTCTCGGCCATTACGCCTCCACTCTCGTTCGGGACTTTCATCAAACACCTTCCGACGCTCATACCAGCAGCCCTCAATCCCAACCGGATCAACCATAGAACTCTAACCACCGCCGCCGTCCACAGCTCAACCCACTTCCAAACCCTAACTTCTCGTCAGAAAGAACAGATTCATCTCTACGTCGATGCTCTCCTTGACTGGAACCAGGTCCCCCCCCTCCCCCCTCTCTCCACGCGCATATCTATATATAGGTGTGTGTATAGATATATGTACGTTATTGTTCTCCAGTAATTGCTGAATGTGTTAAATTCTGCAGAAGATGAATCTGACTGCTGTTACGGAGGCAAGTGAGGTAATGGAGAGGCATATTGAGGACTCTCTTTCGATTATTCCTCCCATTAGGCGCTCGTATCTATCACATTGTGGGGGTTCTTACGACAAGCTTAGCCTCGTCGATGTTGGAACTGGCGCCGGGCTCCCCGGATTAATCCTCGCCATCGCGTGCCCTGGTATACATTACCTTCCTCGCACTTGTTTGTTGTTTCCTTGTTGATGTCAAACGGTTGGAGGATTATATTCAAGAATCGAGAGTTACAATAACGGTACACTTCCTGTGAGAACGTAGTTGCTAAATCAAGCCCAATACACTACCACCCAAAAAATTGTCCCATACGGGGCAGAAATAAGTCAGTAACGAAAGATTCATGTACAAGAGAACTAATGTTTTATTCTTGCCTTCGGCAAGATTTGACTTATTGATCTCTTAGTAGAGAATATATAAGATTGGTGAATGTATAAGGGTGGCCAACTAGGCTAGCCCTAACTGTTTGGAGAAAAATGGGCAAAGTTTGAGATGCGATTGTTGTGGATATTTCCATTACAGTTGTTGCCAAGAAGAGGTAGAAGTGGGAAATAAATTAGTAAGTTCAGTTTCAACACATGTTTTCATATGATAGGATACATAAGAGTGTAGTGGTAGAGAACGCTAATCCACTTGTCAGAGCTGGAATTTCCACTGTTTGAATAAGAAAAGAAACGTACAGAATACCAAAAACAAATGGCTGATGATATAAGCTGTTTTTAATAATTTACTGCTGCATTGTTTCGTTTATTTAATTGATTTGTGGATTCTGCAGCAAAACAGGTATAGGGGGGCCACTGTTTCAGTGGTATTTTGAGAGCAGCCACTTTGTGCATATTGCCAAAGGTTAGGTCTGTCTCCAATCCTCCCCCGCCCATACCCCCAATGATTGGGGACTACATGGGTTCTGTTGTTGATTGTTAAATAGCTTGATATACATTGTTGGGCTCATTTTTTAACAAGTTAAGCTTGGGACTACTGGTAACTTAACAGCAATGGTTGTCATTGATGGTTAGGTTGGAAAGTAACACTGCTGGAGTCCATAAACAAGCGCTGTGTATTCTTGGAGCATGCAGTTAGTCTTACTGGGTTGTCAAATGTTCAGGTTATACGAGACAGAGCCGAGGTAGGATTTTTAACTTTTGGTCTCGGAAATAGTTGATGTGTTCAGATTGTGATACCTAGATATCGAATCCTTTTGTGCTTCTCTTGCTTGTTTGTTTGGTATATTTCAGTCGTGAAGTCATATACTAGGCGTTCAAGTGTATATTCTTCTGTTGCTATCCTTTATCTCGAGAATCCGTGAAAATCTTTTCTATGTCACTGTCTTACCTGTGCTTTGCCCGGACCTGAATTTCTGATCACCGATAATCACCTGCTCTATTCCTATGCACTAAGCGTAATCCACTCTTGAAAGGCATGAGAAAATTTAGAATTTTCATTAGGATGCTCACTGTAGTTAGGAGGTCAGTTGAGGATCATCTTGCATCTAGCTATGCTTTCCAGGCTATTTGCCTGTTGTTATGAAACTTTTCTGATGCATATAACTAATTAGCTAAAGTTTGAGCACCTCAGGTCAGAATTGTTGAATTCTGGTTTCCCAGAACTCCTGCAACACAAGATTCCTCAACGTTTATAATCGAAATGGCTTTTCCCATTGCAAACATTTTTTGTGTTTTGACTTCCCCCCATGGCACAGCACTTGTCTTTATCAATGAGTGGTCTACTCAACTTTGAATGCTTCTGGTTGCTTCGTTTTTCTTTCTTCTTGTTTTTTCGTGGTAAGCTTCTGTTACCAAAATGAAGATAAACAGTGAACATCAAAAGAGAAATAGTGAATCCCTTCATCTCAACTAGAGAGATGCAGAGTAACCTGGCCTACGCTTGGAGAAATCCTCTTGATGTGATGGAGTGATACCTTGATTTTTCTTTGTTATTTCCAAGTTTCTTGGACTCAATATTCTGTTGACTTTTCCTGATTACGGTGCATATTCTGAACCTTGTTATAGACAGAACTTGGGACAAAATCTTGGTTTTAGAGAGGTATTCGATGTTGCTGTCGCTAGAGCAGTTGCAGAAATGAGAGTTTTAGGTAAACACTCAAACTCACTATCTTGTTTCTTAATGTATCGTCGAGTGTTTCTCACTCCACAAAGTGTTTCTTGCATCCTTTTGATTTCCAGCTGAGTACTGTCTTCCTCTGGTTCGTGTGGGTGGTTTGTTTGTCGCTGCAAAGGGTCACGATCCTCTGGTATGTATTCATTATCCTCGTTTAGAACTTATATTATGTGTTAGTAAATTCCTTTTTTATTAAGAATCCCACGTACCAAAGATTGAGTCGCATTGTGTTCTTCTATAGTTAGAAATTTCTAATTAATATATATATATATATATGGTGAAGTTTATTGTTATTTGTACCTGTATGCTTCAAGTTTCTATTGGAAAAGTTTCTCCATAATAACATTTGCGAGCCATTACGAGTTTGCAAGTCCCTTTGGTGCTGCTTTCACAGGAAAAAAGGGGTTCTTACTCAAAAATTGCATTTTGTCAACCAAAAGTCAATACTAGTCCAGTCCCGTCTGGGTTTCTTTGGGATTCTTTTCCGATCCGAGCATTGACATATAACGTTTTGTATGACTTAATTGATTTGGAGGAGTCCAATAGGTGTTTGTTGGCAGTTTTAGGTTACACTGTCACAAAGTTGAATTTCACTCTTTCTTGTTCCGTGAATATCGACAATTGCAGTTCTTTCTTTTGTACAGTTCTCATGTGAGATTGATGCATCATTGGCCCAGAAGGATACATCATTTTTTTTATTTTTTTATAAGTAAATGATTATATTAGCAACGAGGCATTAAGGGAATGCCGCTCATATACAAAAAGAGGCCGAAGACAACTTGTTTATTTCAATATGTTAGAGAGATGAAGTGTCAAAAGCAAAAATCACAGGGAGGTCAAAGGTATTTTGCCCAAAACGTAATTAACTCTTTTGAAATGCTTTGTGATGAACATTGAATGATAACCCTATCATGGGATATGCAAATGCCTTGATATACACACACACACACACACACATATACAGTAAACTTCTAATGCGGACCTCCACATCCAAGCAAAGTGCGGACCTCCCCTTTCCCGATCGAATTTCGATGATCCGAGCCGCTCAATGTGTTCGGAACGTGATTTTAAGGGTACCCGCGAGAAATCAGCAAAAAAAAAATCCAGGAAGGGCTTCATCCGAGTAGTTTTTGTTTATTTTTTATTGAACGGTTCAAATAAAAACTGCTCAAATCATGCCCTTCCTGGTCATTTTTTTTGCCGATTTCTCGCGGCTACCCTTGAAATCACGTTCTAAACACATTGAACGGCTCGGATCATCAAAATTCAATCGGAAAAGGGGAGAAATGGGGTGGTCCGCACTTTGCTTGGATGCGGAGGTCCGCATTAGAAGCTTACTGTATCTGTGTGTGTGTATATATATATATATATATATATATATATATAAAGAGGATATGCAAATGACACCATGGGACTTTTTATCTTCTGACATGCATCTGGTAACATGATTAGCTGGTCTATTTTTTTTTTTTTGTTCTATTTTCTTAGATTTGACTCGTTTTTCTGTTATTACATGCCTACAGGAGGAAGTTAGACGAGCAGAAACTGCAATTCGTTTGATGGGTGCTTCAGTATTGGAAATGTGCTCTGGTATCTCTTCTTGTGTCTGATCAAGAAAACTACAGTTTTATTGGTAAAAATAAAAAAGTTGATTAAAAAAACTGATGGGGGCTTTAGTATGAAAATGTGCTCGGGTATAATTATAGTTGATTTAATTATCAAAGGAGAGAACTTGATTGGCCATTTGATGTTCTAAATGGCATATTATCCTAAGATGTACTGATAAATCTAACTATTATCACACAAAATATTCTGCAGCATTATGGAGCTCATGAAACAGAGTATATTCCCTCTATCAATACTTTGCTATTTAGCTACTCTAACCAGAAGATCCAGTCCAAGTCTTCAAATAAAATTTGAGAAATTTTACAGTCCTGACTGCCAAACCCTAATCTTTTCCAGTTTCTTGGTTATGCGGTTGTCTCTTGGATCTTTTGGTATTTCAGATGGTATACACTAGAGGATTCACTAAGTGCGTGGACAGTGTTCAAACTCTGGCTTGTAAAATTTCGGATAATTAGCCCAGCTTTGCAGTTAGAGCTTTGCAAATATAGTGTATCTTGGGTAAGTGGCCTATTGGGAAGGGGCTGGTCTCTGTTTTTTGGCTATAACTGTAACAATCTTCTTTGTTGGATAGTTCTCAGAGTTATCCGATTGCATTTTGATGGTCATCTCTGATCACACTGACTATATTTGAATATCTAGCTTCATTTTTTTTTTTTTTTAATCTCTGAAATACAGAGATTAAAAGGAACAAGGATTGAATATCTAGCTTCATTTTCTACCCAACACTACTGAATTGCTTAACTTTATCGGGGAAAAAACCAACTGAAGTCCTAACTGCAATAAATATTAACACTTCATTTGTTTTCTGTAGTTGAATCACAAGGGCCTCATGGACAGCGAACCGCTGTAGTATGTTTGAAAGAACATCCTACCCCAAGGAAATATCCTCGTGACCCAGGTACACCAGTGAAATCGCCGATGTAAACAATTATGACTCCTGATCTGCTTGTCCTCTTTGAATATTCTTGTTGTACCACTGATGTTGTAATATAAAGATGCTACATTCTACAATTGCTTTGGAGGACATATGAACCAAATTATGATCCTTGATTTAACGTCATGTACTTTTTTTCCCTGTGCAAAACTCTCTCTCTCTCTCTCTCTCTCTCTCTCTCTCTCTCTCTCTCTCTCTCTCTCTCATGCGCGCGCGCGCGTGTAGAACATCCAGTCATGTATCAATTTTTTCCTGGAGGTTGAAATATGAAACGACAATAACTGATATTATGGCCATGACGAAATTAAATAAGTTGTGGATGTGGGATTGGTGAAATGGGCCAGTCTCGATGAGGTTGGGGTGCCACGTGGACAGTCCATGTGGCATCGGAAGAGCCTTTCCAGCTGCTATATACTGAGGGGGAGAACAAAGAGGATTAGGGGGTTTTTCTTTCTTTATACAACCGTAGAGTCATCGACTCTTTCCAATTGCCTCCTGAAAGTTCTCAATTCTTTTTCAATCATGCTTCTAATGCCCAACGATAATAGGTTGATAGAAAGTAAATTGCGCTAGCCACTAGATATTGAGGACCCCACCTATTTCCACTTAATTTTCATGTTGTTTGCTGACCAATGCCTGATGAAACCGTTGGTTTAACTGAGAGTCTTGCAGTAGCTGCAGCTAAAACAGCCTACCCAAGTTGAAAACACCTGTTAGATTTTGAAGGGGTTGCTGAAATTGAATCCTTTTTCTAATAATCATTCGGCTTTGGGACTGTGCCTCAAAATTGTCACAAGTTTTGCCTTTATTTGGCTAGTGTTTTTTTTTTTTAGAATAGTATAGTATATGAGTATAGGAGAGCTAGGTTTCACTAGGGATGAAACAAGGTAATCAGGTTCCCTTGTGTGATTGATTTTTTTTTGGCATAGTAGTTGAATTCTTCTTCTCTCCGGCTCTCATTTCAACTTTCCTGCATCAGAAAGGAGTGGAATTCCAAAACAGTGTAACTTTTGGTTTCGACAATGTTGGCATGGGAAAAGACTTTTACCTAACTTCTACTCCACTTGTCATAATTTATTAAATCACAGGTCAAACTGTTGAAGCCTCTTCACCAAACATAATTTAGCTTAGATATTTATAGGAGTGTTTTTTTGTAATACCGTGCTGCAAAGGTAGTTTCATATGATATCTACACCTGTATATTGTGGATAGAAACATCTTTTCAAGTGTTTAATCTTTTTGCTTTGTTAAATAAATTTAATTGATGGATCATGGGTTGGCCTTTTCTTTTTGCCTGGAAATATTATATTTAAAACTTGAATGCCTGGTTAATTGTAATTGGCTATCACCATCTTTTCCTCAATAACTCTCTCTGGTAGATAGATAAGATCGGTGCGATTGTTATGGTGTTTAAAATTTACTGAAAGTAATACATGATTTGGTTATTTATACAAGGGAAATCTGTTAGCTAGTTGCCTAATTACATGTTTGTGATTCCTAAGATGAGCATATTTATGTTTCTCTTGGTAACGATAAGGCAGGCACAGTAAGAATATTTGTCAAAGGTCGTACAGCTTGTATCTTGAGCATGGATACTCTCATATGATGATTCTTTCAGGTGAACCTCATGTGATGCAAAATGGATTTGAGTTGTTTATTTTGTAGGCTTCAATTTGTTTATTGTCCATGCAAAAATCAGTTTGATCGGACATCCGTATCCACCTGCATAATTGTCTCAAGAGAAGTAGAGTGTTAGACCACCTAACCATCTATTTCTCTTATGATTGATACGATTCAGTAAGCCATTACTGATGTCTGTTCAGTCTAATTGTTGCATGAGTGATAAACACATCTAGACTTGCAAAAATGAACGACTTGGATCATCAAGTGGGACTTGTGGATCCTACTTTGTGTCACACGAGGGTCACATGAGAAGATCTTGATTCCCCTATCCAGTGCATATCTCCTATTAACAGCAGGGTAGGGAGAGGTATAATTCATGTTTCAATATTAGAAAAATTGGCTTTGCTTGAAATTTGTTGACAACCCTTTCACTTCCCTGTCCTTTTGGTAACTCTTCATTCTTGAACTTGGGACTTGACTTCCTCTTCAATGACTTGAGTATGGAGTTTGTACTTCGAGGTTGTCTTATATTTACAAAATTAATAACCCATTAACTTCTCTGTCCTTTTGTACCCGGTATTCTGCATTATTTCATGAAATTAAGGATGAACATCACTTCTGCCAATCAACACCTTAGGAAAACAAACATTTTGAGAGTGGCAGAACCTAGTGTCATATATTAGTACGGTTTCGTTTGTCGAGGTTAGGTAGGAATACAGCTGTAGTTCTAGAAATCAAACTTAGGATTAGGATTAAGATGTTTCGAGGAATTTCTCGAAGTGGGGGTAAGAATATGTGTGATCTTCGTTGTTCTGTATTTATTGATTTGACATCCCATGACTTTGATGCCCTTCCCTGTTTGAGCTCCACAATCTAACTAATCCTTGAATAATCAAGCAGATGTGTTTGGATAACGCTAGACAGGATGGACCTCCTTGTCCCTTCCGCCTCTCTTTCTCTTCCTTTCTTTACTCCATGAAGTTGGAGAAGCTTCTTGAGCACTATCGTCAAACAGCCAACAATACAGTAATTTAGACACACACACACGTGTATATATATGAAATATATTTTGTTTTGATAAGTCTGGGTGTTTGGGATAGCTTACATAGCCTTCGGCTAGTGCCAGGGGACCAATCTCGCCCCCCACTAGCAGGTGGCCCGGTTAAGACCAAAGTAAAGTCCGGTATAGACTACCCCCACAAGAGTTGGTAGCAAGTATGAGGTTTCAAACGTGTACATTTATATCCTAATACATATGCATGTGCAATTATTGGGGACTAGATGGGTTCTATTGTTGTATATGCAGGCGCAATTATTTCATTTTCTGTTGGGAAGGCAAGGTCAAAACGTAGTGGCACACGATGACGCACAAACAAGACTGGTGCTTTGCTCTTTGATTGGTCCCATTCGGTAGTCGTTGAAGTTTACCAAACGGCCGTCAAATTCAATTATTTATTTACCGGACTACAACTAAAGATTTGCATAGTATAGCGAGGAAGTCCGAGTCGATCCACAGGGAGTTCGAATATAGCTTATTCGGATTGTAGATGTAAAAGGGTTTGTGGCGTTAAGGCGGCCAACTTTTAGTTTTCCTTTGAAAGGTGAAAAATACCCTTATGAAAACGACTAGAAAATGAGTTCGGACTAAGAATTAAAAGTGGCAAGGTAATGGAGTTTCTAACGCCCGTAACTTAAGCCATCTAACAATTCTCAACAAAAACACGGATGAATCGCACGGCATAGGCTATCCAGTGTTCTAAAAGGCGGGATTAATCACCGGTTAATGGGCGATTAATCGAAAATCTGGGTTGTCCGATGAGATTAATGGCTAAAAGGTTGAATTAGGCGGCTAGAAGATTAATCGGAGTTCGGCGGCGATTAATTGCCGCTTCATTAGTCGGCGTCTAGGTGGCGATAGGCGATTAATCAGTTCATGGGCGACTAATTGGCTAATGGGTGATTAGGCGGGATAAATCTAAATTTTTAGAAAACGAAGGGGGTAACTATTATACTCATACCAGATTATTTAAGGCTTCGAATTAGGCTCCGTTTCAGAAACCTCCTTAAAAAATAAACAGCTTATTTCACACTTTCAAATTCAAAAATAATATAAATGAAAAATATTTTTTAAAATTTGTTTTTGCATCTTATAAAAGATCTCATCGAGATTTCGATGAGATCTTTTAAACAAGATTCATATTACATATTTTTAAATTTTAATAAGTTCATAATTTTTGAACTTAAAATTACTTCTTAAAAAATTAGTGTTTTTTTCCGTTTCCGGAAACGGAGAGGAGCCTTACGTTGGGCTCTCATTCGATCAGCATCTCATCGATCTGGGTCTGGGAAGAAACCCAGTCATCGCCGACTGCCGACTGCCGACTGCCGACGCCAGTACATGGACGATCGCCTCTCATCACCGACGCCAGTTATCGCCGCCGCCCGTTATCGCTACTGCCCGTCATCGCTGACGCCTTTCATCACCATTCACTGCCACTGCGCCTCACTGCTAACTGCTGTAAGCCTGTAAAGTTTCTCTCGATGCCTCTCTCTGTAATTTCTCTCTCTTTCTCTTTAATTTCTCAATCCCCCTCTCTCTCTGTAGTGAGTAGTGTTTTTTATTTTTTTTGACAAAATTTAACACTGAGTAGTAGAGTAGTGTAGTATTGTAATTACACAGTGTAAATTTATGGTTTGGACCGTTTGGTGTAGCCGTGTAGACGTGTAGTAAGTAACTAGTAAGTATTGACTGTATGATACACGATTTAGAAGTGGTTTCATTTGGTTTGAACTATGAATATTGAACTTCTATGTCTTCTATGTCTCCATATTTGAAATGTAGAGAACTGTTAACGTTCAGAATTGTTAACATTGAGTATCTGATAGCCAAAGAGAACTAAGAATTTTTTTGGGAGAGAAGATATATCACATCAACTAAAAAAACTGTGATTATTAATGGTAGGGACTCTAGGGAGGTTGTAGAATATGTAAAAAAAAAAAAACCCGACTAATTGCTAAAAGGCGATTAATGGCCGATTAATAGGTCTCGAAGCTTGAAGGTGGTTGGCCGCCTGCCTAGCGCCGAGCGCTTTATAGAACATTGAGGCTATCAACCGGAAGATTTAGCTATGAAAATGGTTAGACTTGATATAAAGTTTGAACAACAAACTTAACACAATGCGTGACATAGCTCCCGGAACCATATGAGCGAGCACATGATCACCGGAGATTAACAACGCCAAGACTTGGATTCAAACTAAATATCAAGGTCAAGAACTAGAAGCATGGTTTGGAAAGCGAGCAAGTTCTTTGGTTCTTCTGGCAAACACGAGTCGAGACATAGCTCACGGAACCATATGAGTGAGCATATGATCACCGGAGGTTAACATCGACAAGTTTTGTTACATAAAAGGCGAACCACGCACATTTACAAACCAAACCTCAAGTTCTAAGATTGAGAAAAGCAAGATTAACTTAAGTCATGAAGCATTAATCACCCCGGTGCCAAGCCTAATCAACTATTCACACATAGCAAAAAGACTAGAAAATATGCTTGGAAAGGTAAACATGATTAACCGATAAAAATGAAAATAAACTTGATTTATGAGAAGATTCATACCATAGCTACAACATTAACACATGAGAAAATATCAAAACACTTAAACTTACTTGAGTTCTTATAGGAAATAACTTGAAAAGCTTAAGAACAACAATAGAGAAACCTAGAGAAAAATTAGAAAACTTAGGCCTAAAAACTAACTAATGGCCATCCCCCCATAAATGGCATACAAGCCTATTTATAGGGCTTATAAAATCAGCCTTACAATGGACAAAAAGGCCCTCAAAATATCCCAAAAACATACTAGAAGTAGAAACTTTCCATATATGGAAGGTTGAAATATTCAGCAAAAAGGTGCTGGTCGAAGGGCATTGGTACCGGTACCTCAAAAATGAGGTATTGGTACCAATCCAACTGTCTCCCATTTTAGCACCAAGGTACTGGTACCATGTTTTTGAGGTACCGGTACCATTGTCTGCAAAACTACAAAACATGGCAGCTTGGCCTTTGAGCTCTTGTGATGTCCCGGCGGGTCTCCGATACTTCAATACTTGATCAACGGGACTTGACGGAAGTATGCCATGGCATCGAGGATGACCCTCGAGGGTATCCAAGAGACCAAGGCCACCCCTCGCCATTCTTGACCACCGAACGTCCACCGAAGCTTCTTGCAACACCGTTAGGCTCCGGTGATAATGAAACGTATGCCGCCGGGCACTTGAACTCTTGGCTACATCCGGAACGTCTCTTGGCGATCAAAACCGCCTTATTAGCACGTTTTACCTGAAACATACACAAAAATACCTTACGTGCATTATGGGATAAAAACGACAACATATATGTACAAACACAACATACTAGAGGACTTAAGTACCAAAAATATGCATTATTGGGTGCTTATCACTCTTACTAATCGAAAATTGGTAGGCTGCCAAATACCAAACATATGCCAAACTAGGACTATTCAGCAGGTCTCCAGTTGCGGTTGAAACACAAGCCTTGTGAAGATTTGTTTGGCCATAACTTTACATGCGTAGTGAAAACCAGAACATATCAGGGCTTTCAATAGGTTATTCTATTAAGGAAAACCACCCTTAGAGTGAAACTCCCTTGTGGATTCCGAGTTCCAAGCAACACAGGAATTCTAATCATGATACAATCACTGAAAGAAAAGTAATACACAAAAGGTTCGCAACCCCACTAGAAGTGGTCCCCTAGATATTAGTTGAGCTGCACGCTAGTTCGGACGCTCGGACACCCTGAGTTATGAAAAAGGAAATACACAAAAGGTTGATAGCCCATGAAAAGAAAATGAGAACTCTTCCCACAACCTATTTTCAGAACCGCAGAAAGGAAAACAAAAGGGCGTACTCTTAAAGGAGTGGAACAGGAATCTTCCAAACCTTGATATCAGAATCCAAACCACCACTATATAGGAGATACGAAGATGTTGCATCAGCTGGATTATACTGTTCAGTCACTGCAGTCAAGCACTTGACAGGCCCTTTGTGTCCCTCTAAGACTGCCAAGCAAGAGTAGGTTCTATCAACCCCTCTCCAAATTCTCACACTTCTATCTGTGGAACCACTACATACTAAATCTTTCACCACAGCCAAGCACAATATAGACTTGGTGTGCCCTCTTAGCACTTCCATGGCCACCATGTTACCTCCGTGATCTTTCTCCCATACTAGTATGGACCTGTCACAAGCACCGGAGAATAACACCATCCCATCTTCTCTCAGAGCAAGTGCATTGACTCCTGAGTTATGTTTATCTAGCGTAGCAACCAGGGAATGCTTGGTTTCTCCTGAGTTTTTCCTCCACAGTTTGATTGTTTTGTCTGCTGATCCGGTATAAACATCTCCGTCCATGGATAATGCTACTGCATTTATCGCGTCGTCATGCGCATTTGATACTGACTCAACACATTTGAAGTCGGTTGTTCGCCAAATTTTTAGTGTTCGGTCCCAGGAAACAGAATAGAGGAGGGATTCATCCCTTGATAGGGCTAGTGCAGATATAGTGTCAACGTGGACCCACGTGCATTTCTTGTTCCATCGAATCTGTATGTGGTTCTTTGGTGCTAGAAGTTTAAGTGCACGGTCACTAAGCGTTGGGAGAGTGGCCAAGCGAGTGAACTTATGGTGATCTGATTTGGGGCTATCGATTTTCCATACTCTGATTTTGTGATCTTGATGAGCGCTGATGAGTTTATCTCTGAAAACAACTAGGGACTTCACTGCCCCATTTCCAGCAAATTCACGGTAAGCAGTTAGATATTCATCGTCTGATTCAGAGGTCAAAGTGCTGCGGCTCCACAGTCTAATTTCTTTGTCAGAGGAGCCAGTGTAGAGGAATTTCCCAGCAAGGGCGATAGAGGATATGCAGGAGGCATGGCCCTTTAGAGTGGCGACGCAGTGGTGGTGTGTTGTGGGATGGTGGTGGCGGTGGTGGTCGGGTTGCGTGGCGAGGGAAGGAACTGATGGCAGACTTGGCTGGGAATTCAGGGTGGTTGGCTCTTGGTGGAGTTGATTGGAGGGAGATTGATAACCTTTGTTGGAACTAGTTTGAAGGTGTGGCATGATTCCCGTGTGTCTGTGTGTCTGAGAGAGAGAGAGAGAGAGAGAGAGAGAGAATATGGTCTTCTATAAATACAAGACAGGCTGTTTTCTTCCCCTAGTGCACATACTCTTGTATATATTGGGGACCCAGGGGGCCAGAGGAGCACAACAGGATGCTATGCCCAAATGGGCGGAGCCCGAAAATGTATCCGAATTACTCACTTTGTAGAGCTTGACGTACAAAATAGCCCTAAAAAAATCGATTTTATCAGACATTAGGTAACTTATAGGGGTTCGGATCACGTTTTAGGCTCAGGAGGACGCCCGTTTGGCGGGCACAGTATCCTGCTGTGCCATTTATGTAAGCCACGTTGTTTCCTTCCCCTTGCACGCGTACTCTTCTTCCCCTTCATTTCTTCTTTCAAAAATGATATTCACACAACAATCCAAACACAACAATTTACACAACCTCTCACATGCATGTGGGCTCTACATACACTACTATGTGTGGGCCCCACATATATGTGAGAGGTTGTGTAAGTTATTGTGTTTGGATTGTTGTGTGAGTAGCATCTTTGTTCTTCTTTTCCCCGGGTCAGAAATCACTAGGAGATGCTTTCACAAAAATGGTTTAGATATCATAGGTCATTAGGTCATTCTTCTTTTTAGCTTGCCAGTGTTTGTCCCCATTTTAGTGGCAAGTTTGGCCCATAATGATGTAATTAAACCTTGCTTTGTTGTAGGGGGTTGGGTGGACATATCAAGTGGGCCCCTCCAGCATAAAATCTTCAGAGAGGCTAGTCATTTTATTCGTCTATGATCCGTTGTAAATTTGCCTGTAGAATGAATGGTGGGTTTTAGTCATCTATGATCTTATTTACTTGGTGACTGATCTTGTTCTATGGAGGAGGAGGGTATCCATAAGGAAGGAGGCATTAATTGGGCGAGGAAAATAGTTCCTCTGTTCACCTTGTTTTTATTATAGCCCCGGTATTTGGCCTAATGATCGGCAAACTTGGGACCAATTTCACCACCGTCCACCGGCAAGGGGTTCAATTGAAGTCTGGGTAGGACCTGGTCCAACGGAGGCATTGATAGTGCACAAGTGGGAATCGAATCGCAGACCAAACGCGCTTCGTGAGACCCCGGTTGCTTGGGAACTACCACTGTGCCAATCCCGGGTTCTTTGTTCACCCTTTTAATCGATGAGTGATTGACAGAAGCTTTCTATAAGTGGTATGAGCAGGTATTCGGGTTCTTTGTTCACCTTGTTAATGGTAGAATGATTGATAGAAGATCTCTATAAGTGGTATGAGTAGGTATTCCTCTCTCTCTCTCTCTCTCTCTCTCTCTCTCTCTCTCTCTCGCTCTCTCTCTCTCTCTCACACGCACACACACACACACACAAGAATTGTTTAGGCATAATTGACAGGTGTAATATGCCTACTTTATCTTCGTGTTTAGGTTGGTATAGATTCTATAGAATGACCTCATTGGATTATCTCTATCCCGAAAATCCTATCCACAACATGAACCAATACAAATCTAATCCCATACTGTTTAGTTGATGCTTACGTTATTGGTGGAGACATTAACCATGGTTAGTTGACATGTTGTGACATGGTTAGCACAAGCCGAAACTTCTGCAGGTATTTCCTATTTCACAGGCTGACTAAGCCCTAAAGGTAAAGTCTTTTAATGAGGCATATCCGTTGGACTCGCGCTGCTTATGAAAAGATTGTAATTTGTATTTTCAAACCAGTTGCCCGAGCCACAATTTACCCACACCTCGACTAGTTTTTGGGTACTGAAGTTAACGATTAGACAAACTTTCAATTGTCTCAAGGGTTGATTCCACTTTGCATTTACCCTAAAGTTATTGAAAAGGTTCTCGCTTAGGCCTTCATGAAAGGATTCGTAACATGTATATATGCTCAAAGTGAAGTCCTAGAGGTCACCTGATGCAATGATACTCGCCCAAATCTGTGGCGTGAGTTTGAGTGAAGGCATCAAACTTTGCCCGAAAAAACTTGGATAAGGTTGCGTGTGTATTCTCTCCTGAACTCTGTTGTGACTTGAGTCCCGCGTGAGTCTTGTGCACTGGATATGACATCGGTTTTACAATATCACTGCTTTATGTCGTCAACCGTGTCATCTTCTCCAACAAGATCCCTGCCAACCTCTTCTGTTATGTTCTTTTGACTCGTTCAAACTTAAAGTTTGGGAGCAACATCTCTCCAAAGAGACTTTTTCACGGAGCTTTTCGTGAATAATTGTTTACAGAGGTGAATCTCGAGCTTCAAAAGTGTTTTGGATGATCCGAATTTCTAATGAAACTTTTCCAGGGAAGAGTTCCCCATAAAAGTTTCATTTAGATCGAGACCGTCCAAAGCCGAAACGGACGGTCGAGAATGCGCAGTTTCATGAACAGCCCGTGAATAAGTCTATCTCCTCCCCAAAACAATCTTTGATCTTTATACACAAGCACAGTCACGGGTAGATGGATAGCTTCTGGTAGAAACCTGGGGAGTGGGCCTGTGTAAGTATTTGAAGTTGGGCCTTAAAATGCATATACAGGTTTGGTGGTATCTTTGTCATGCGGGTGATCCATTCACACAGTTATTTTGTAGCCTTGGTCCTCTAAAAAGAAAAAAGGAAAAAAAAAACAATTGGGCAACGTACCGTAGCATTCTTTTTAATATTTTTTTTACTATATCAAAAAGAGAATTAATTTTTATACTCTTTTTTTTGATATTCACATTTTTTTTTTAGTCTTTCAGGAGAAAAAAATACGTATACTTTCTATGTTAAAATTCAAGAAAGAAAGTATAGAAATCAATTCCCTGATATAAATAATTGACTATTAATGCTTTCTAAAATAACTACTCCATAGCCCAAAGACTTTGACTAAGCTTTTATTAACCAACCAAAAGCACGAGGGTGGACCCGCAGGGTTCCATAAGCTACTTTTTTTTTTTTTTTCAGAAGCTACTTTAGTTATGTTACATTCGGATAATTATTCAAAGCCCTTGGGGCACTGTTTAGCAACAAACTTTTTCTCAATCATATATTTGCATGGACTACTCCACACACGTGTGGATCTCACTTCAAAATGTGTGAAATTCAAACAAATTTGTGATAAAAAAGAATTTAGGGCACCGTCGAGTGGTATTCCAGGACATGGAATGATTACTCGTTGCATTGCCTCCTATTGTATAGTTTCTTTAGGATATAGAAAAATGTTTTATTAATGGCTGCGCTAAGGGCTGACAACATACACGGGAAAATTATGATACTGCCCTTCCCTAGGCTCCAGCATAAGGAGGTTTCTAGAAAGAACATTTTTAAGAAACTTTTCTATTCTTGACGTTACATAAACTGATTAAAAATAAATAAAAAACCGACAAAATTGACTTCAAATTTTAAAGGCAAACTAGGGAGGTTATTCTAGTCATTTCACCTAAATACTGACCCCAGAATTCAACTCGATCGCCTCATCTAGGCGTGTTAAATTCCCATGGAGAATAGTAGTAGATCAACATATGATTTTCAACCATCTATAATCCACGCGTATACACATCCATGCCTATATATAATAGAGATATAGACCCCTCCAAGCAACAACAACAAATACCCAATCTCTCTCTCTCTCTCTCTCTCTCTCTCTCTAGAAGTTCACCCATTTCTTTGGAGAAAAGCAACGAATAGCGAGACTCTGTTGGAAATGGAGTCACACAACTCTTATGGGACATCATGGGCCGACCAGTGGGACTCCGGCCCGGACCCACTGGCACTTCCCGCCGAGCCCAAGAAGGGCGGCGGCGGCGGCGTAGGGAAGAAGGTGGAAGAAGGGCTGGGGAAGACCAAGGCCGTGGCTTCGAGTGGGGTGAGGAAGGTGAAGGAAGGGACCTCCGGAGGGCTGCGTTGGATCAAAGACAAGTACCACAAGACCACCCTCAAACGCTGATTTTTTCAATTGGGTGGACCCCACCACCTATACATACATATACTTACAGGTGTAGATGCATGGTAGAGATATATACACCTCTCTCTCTCTCTCTTTCTCTCTCTCTCTCTGTTTCTGTCTCTCTGTTTTCTTGAATTTTAGTTTGATACTGTTTTGACTCTGTTCTGTTTATTCATTTGTACATGTAGAAGATAGAAACTTTGAATAATACTTGTACCATATGATTGTTCTTGTACGAGATCCTTTTTTGATATTGGATGTTTCATCATGTATCAATATTTCACGATTTGAGCGATTCATTTGGTAGGGTCTGCAACGTTCTACAATTTATTCACACAAAAAAATCATATAAGTCCAAAATTAGGAACGCTTTGCTGGGTCATGTTTGTCTAAAGAGGAATTGACGTTTGAACGTCAAAATCCAATTAAAGTGATTTTTTGCATGATAATTTACGTGCAAAAGGACTACAAATGAACGGCTTTTACTATAAAAACATGATCGTGGTGAACTTTATTTTTGTGTCATGTGAGGGATTATTTTTTTGAGGGGAGAGGATTTTGATTTGAATAGTATACTACTATTGTACATCAAAATAGCTTTAAGTTAACGTGTTAATTTACTAGCTATAATAAATATTAATTTATTAGCTATAAAATGCATTGGTACGATTTTCATCCAAATTTGTGTCACGCGTCTTTCTTTCTTCTTCTTTTTTCAACATGGTAAAAAAAATTTTATTGATGAAAAAGAAAATTTCTCTCTCTGTAAAATCGAGACTCTTTCTCTCTAACCCTCTTCTGCTATTAATGAACTCTCCTTCGCTCCTCCTTCTCTCTACTTTCTCTCTCTAAAAATCAAGGCCTCTGTTTCCAGTTCTGGGAGGCGAGGCCGCCGCCCCCCTCCTCCCCCCTCCTCCCTCCTCTCTCCTCCTTCAGTCTTCTTGACCCTCCGGTGTATCTCTGATCTCTCCGGTCTGGTTTGGCGAGCGTTGGTGTTTCAAGGCGATGAAGCTCCGGATGATCGGACCTCCGGCCGGTGTTCTGTGGGCTTGACTCGACCGGGCCCTGCTTTGTCCTCTTAGATCCGGCGGTTAGTGGCCGGCGGCGAGGTAATAATGGTGTGATGGAGTTAGGGTTTTTTTTCCTTTTTCTTTCTTTCTTTTTTTCTCCATTTTTCCGGCTGGTCTCCCCAGTTCAGAGTTTGTACCGGTCTAATTTTTTAGATCCGGTGTGGATGGGATGGTGGGCGAATAATCCGGCGCCCCGTGAGGTTGTCCGACGATGGTGGTTTTTTTTGGTCATCTTGCTCCGTTGGCAGTTTTTCGGGGTTAAGATTGAGTTGTTGAAATGGGATCCCTTGGTTTTCTTGCTTATTCAGTGATTAGGTTCCGTTCCTGTAGGTGCTTAGTCTCTATTACGATGAACAGCTCTATTGGTTAAACTTCGTGTGTCGACTCTGCTCTGCAGTATGTGCTTATTTCTCGATGGTAGAGTTTAGGTTCCTACTTATTGTTCTTGTTTAGCCTGTATCTCTGTAATTTCGATGGATTCCTGTATTTGCCCAATGAGCACTTTTAATGAAATGAGATTGACTGACTTTCAAAAAAAAAACCCTCTTCTGCTAGGGCTTCAATTTGGACACTGCCCCCACTTTGGGGGGGAGGCGCCTCCCTCCCTCCTCCCCCAGGCTCCTCTTTCCACCCTGCGCCTGCTAGCTCTTCTCTATCCCTCTCCTCCCCAGATCAAAGTCCCTTCTTTTTCCCCCTTAGTCTTTTTTTTTTTTGGGCTTCCACTCTCTTCGGCGTGGGAGGGTGTGGTGGCTGGGCTTCGGCTCGGTTTCCTCTGGCCAAAGCTTCCTTGGTTCCTCCGGGAGCCTAGCGGTGTTGGGTGGTCCGGAATGATCAGAGGTTGTGGGTGATGGTTGGTGATGTAGATCTGGGCCGGCTGTGTGGTGGTGGTGGACAGTGGTGTGGTTTTAGTGGTGGAGTATTTAGCTGCTTTTTCTAACGTTTTTTTGAAGGTTTCTTTTCATATGTTCAAAAACGATCGGAGAAGATGGCGCTGCTTAATCGGTGATGGTTTCAATCCGGTGTTGGGAAGGTGGATGCGGCCCCCATGGCTGGGATCTCTTGTCGTCTTTGTGTGCCGAAGTCCGGCCGGCGACTGTTCGAAGTCTCAATCAGGCGTGGGGCTGTCAGTTCGTCGCGTTGGATTGTTGTTGCTGCTGGTGATGATCGTGGCTGCTGGGGTTTAGTTTGGGTTAGGCTGTTGTGGTGGTGGTTTGGTGTCCCTTGGCCCTGATTGTTTTGGTCCTCGTTTTCGTAGGCCGAATCCAGCCGCCGGCCTTTTTATCTGGGTGAGGTCAGCTCGGCTTAACGGCGCGGCTAGTTTCCAGTATTTTGTACAGCGATGATGGCTGATGTGCTTAGGGTTTGGGGACTGGTTTGGGTGGGCCGGCCCAGGTGTGGGTCGGGATTGGGTGTTCCGGGCTTTTCATTATTTATTTTGGGTATGGGTTGGGCTTTATTGATATTTTCGTTGTGGACCCTGTAGACCCTCGTGTGTTTTCGGGCTTTTGCCTTTGGGATGTTCATCCAACTTTTTGGATTCCCTTCCCTATTCCCTGTTTTTTAATAAATTTCATCTTTGCTGATCAAAAAAAAAAGAACATAGCAGCACATTAAAGAAAACAATTATTGTAACACACGTCTTTCAAAAAAAATACACGCGTCTTTCACACGTATTGATAATGTATGCGAATGAAATGATTTTTAATGAGAAACACACTTATAAATGCTTTAAATATGTCAAAGTACCATATTCAATTCGTAAGAGCATTCACATCAACCTCCCTAATTTTGAATCAAATTATACCTTTACAAATGGAATTGATCTTCACACTCCATTTTTTTATATCTACGATCCTAAACACGCTTTCAATACTAAAAAACAAAAAAAGAAAAGAATGTGGATATCAAAAAAGGAGTGTGAAATTCACCTCCCTTAAAAATACTTTCTTCTCTACCTAACCACTTTTTGAAAAGTTCATTTTATTAATGTGTTCTTTCTTCTTTTAATTGTATTTTAAATGTTCGTTCTTTTATTTTTTCAAAATGTAGTACTCGTGGGAAAGAAAACATTTAGTCAAATAAGAGAATAGGGTGAATAATGTCTCCTCCTTGTTTTTTCTTAAGAGGTATCACAAAGGGAAATTATCGAAACACTTTAGAAAAGCAAATAAAATAACTGATTTTAGAGTTTTCTTTTCAATTTGATTTAGGATGAAGTTTAATTTGGCAGGTGAGATGTGAATGATCTATTGATTTTTCGTTTACTCACTGTCACAGACAATCCGCACTCTTACTTTGGAGAACAACTTTGTTCACCTTTCTATGTGTGAGATCATTATGGTTTTTGAGGTCTTACTTTTCCGATCGAATCGTTTATTTTGTTCAGATTGATTTGTAAACATTTAGCTCAACCAAGCACTAAAATCTTATTCGATTAGATGAATTTCAACGTTACAGAAACACCGAAAAAATTAATATGGACAAATTGAACAGCTACTATCGTTAAAATGAGCTCCGGAGTGGTCACACTCAAAGATTTTGGCTAAGATTTCGTTAGGCAACCGAAACCCCAACGACGGTGGCCGGCCACTGATCCCGGAAGGTTCCAGAAACGTTTACCGAGGCTGCATCGTCACCAAACCTCCCCAGTAGGAATCCTACTGCCTTTATTTTACTTTAATTATATTTTTTTTTTTGCCTTTATTTACTTTATTTTTCTTAACGAAGAAGAAGTCGATCTCCTTAATGGTTGAGCTAAGGGCTGACAACATGCACGGTTATGTTGAACTGACTATATTGCCCTTCCCCACAGTGCATGGAGGATCCCAAAATAATGTGGTTAATTTCTTTCTAAAAAAAAACAGAGAGACGCTCATTCCCTTAATTAATATACAATTAACTAAGTTTAACAACAACTATTACCTTGCTCTTATTTCGATTCTGTTACACGAATGTCGTGTTCGTTTTTCCGGCCACTTCTAAAAAAGACATGTAGAGCATTGTCTTTCAAGTACGACATAGTGAGACTTGCCACCTTTCAACAAAAGTTTTGCCACTGCACTAGCTGGATTCGGACCAAGTGCTCAAGACGTGTAAAACCCAATACAAAAAATGAGCTCAAAAATCATAGGCAAAATAGGGAACACACCCGTAGAAAGGGGAGGGTATTCTAGTCGTTTCCCTCAAATCTTGAACACAGAATTCAACTCTCTTCATCTATTCTATATTGCGCGGATCAAAAAAAAAAAATCTATTCTATATTGCGTGTTTAAATATACATAGAGAATTAGTAATATCCTATACTTCTTCACCATAGATTTTTAACCATCTATAATCTATACATTATACACATCCCCTGCCTATTTATGTAGATAAATAGATACACTCCCTCTCCAAGCAAATTCTCTCTCTCCCCCTACTCTCTCTCTCTCTCTCTCTCTCGAGAATTCCATCCCTTCCTTTGAAGAAGATCAGAGCAACTAGTTGATAACGAGACTCTGCAGATCAATGGAATCACCCTTCAATAACGGGTTATCGTGGGCCGATCAGTGGGACGACAACCCGGACCCATTTATCGCCGAGCCCAAGAAGGGTCGCGGCGGCGTGGGGAAGAAGGTGGGGAAGGGGCTGGGGAAGACCAAAGCGGTGGCGTCGAGTGGGGTGAAGAAGGTCAAGAAAGGGACCTGTATTGGTTTCGGATGGATCAAAGGCAAGTGCCACAAGACCCCTCAGACGCTCATTTAAATTGCACCCCACCACCATACATATACTTTCTGGTGTAGGTGATAGAGATATAGTCTTCATATAGACACCTCTCTCTCTCTCTCTCTCTCTCTCTCTCTCTCTCTCTCTCTCTCTCTCTCTGTTTTCTTGATGAGTACTTTCTTTGACTCTGTTCTGTTTATTCATTTGTTCATGTAGATTTGAATAATACCTGTTACCATATCTTTTCTTTTACGAAATCTTTTTTGGCTGTTGGATGTTCAATGTATATTGACATATGACGATTGAGCGGTTCATTTTGTAGAATTCCATGTTACAATTATTCATGCAAAAAAATTACCTTTGTCGAAAATCCACGAGGACTTGTTTGAATCATGTTTTTCTTAGAAAGAAATTGACGGTGAGAATTCTAATCGTCTATTTATCTTATAACAAATGTTAGTCTCTTTTGTTTCAATAGATAGAAGAGTTTATTTATATCATGTATGAAATATAAAGTACAAATTCGGGACACTGACTACATCAATTGTAAGAGTCCATGAGATAATCAAACCAAACAACTCAACTAATATAAGAAATAAGTTCATCATAAGAAATTTAGAAAGAAAAGGAAAAGCCCCTCTAGTTCTAGGGAAATACGCACATACAGGTGGAAAAATTTGAACTCGTAACCTCCTAGTAAAATGCAGGACTCCTAGCCAATCGAACAAGCCTAATTGACAACGATGTAAAATCTTGTCAAGTTATTTTGTGCACTGATAAAGTTACGTATAGAGGGCAAAGTACGAATTACCTTCCTGTGGTTTGGCCTTTTGACAAATGATCTCCTTGAGATTTATTAATGACCAAATCGCCTTCATGTGGTTTCGGAATAAAGTGCAACCATAACTCCGTTAACCTTAAAGCTGAATTGACTATAATACCCTTGTAACTTGTTCCTCTTTTTTTCCCGTCTTTTCTTGGCAAAAAAAAATACTACGTAAATTGAAAGCAGAGGAAGAGGAGAACTCTTTTCTTGTTATGGGCAGGAACTTCAGCATCAATTGCTTATTTTGCCATCAGCTTTTAGCAATTAGTAATTACAATCACAATCATAATCAACATCCCAAAAACGTAATCAATTGCGAAGTATTTTCTGACTGTAAACACTTGACACCTGGTACACAACACCCGATACATCACCGACCGACCCCATTCAACTCCGTCAGCAGCTAATTGCAGCTCCCATCACCACCGGTTAAATATCCAGCCCTATTGAGGCTCCATTCTTTTAACCTTAATTTAAGCTTAAATTTAATTTGAGAATTGTCCTTATTTAAAATTTTTTCGTATTTGTTAATTTTGCACCAAACTTTTGTCCGCTATTGATTCGTCTCGACAAGAGGAATCGAAAAAGTAAAATTTCTTTACTTTTACCCTAGTATTTTGATAAATAACCACTTTTTAGCGCAAGAAGTCACTATTTGCCCTAAAAATTAGTTATTTCTCAAAATACTTGAAAAAAGTGAAATTTTTTTACTTTTCTCATTCGTCGACGAGATGAATCAATAATTCACAAAGATTTGGCACAAAACTAACAAATGCGAAAAAAATTCAAATAAAGATAATTCTCAAATTAAGTTTAAATTTAAGTTAAGGCTAAAAGAATGGAGCCTAATCAAAAATGAAACAGAAAGCAATGCATTTTTTATACAAAACCCTGAAAATATTTAGGGGTTGGAAAACTACTGCACCATAGTTTGAGGGAGGAGAAGATTAAGCTGACCATTAGAGATGAGGCGGTAGAGGGAGGACGGGAACGAGATTCAATTGCGTCGACGTCTGTGTCGTTGGAGTTGAGAATTTCCACCAGCGTCGTTGCAGTTGAGAATCGTCTGCGTTGGAGTAATCCACCGGCTAGGAAAGCTTGAAATTAAGGAAAGCTGGGTTCGGCAGTGCGTCGGCATCCACGTCGGAGTCGTTGGGTAAACCGTTGGCGACTCGGCGGGGGGAAAGAAAAGGAAAGCTTTACGTTCCTTTTACAGTTGATTAATGGAGTGGATACAGTTCTGGCTATAGTTAAGGAAGTGGATATAGTTAAGGTAAGGAAGTGGATAAACAAAAGGAAGCCGTCGGCGGTAGGTCGGAGTAAACCTGGATAGAGTTTTGGGTATGTTTAAGAAGATGAGAGAAGAATAATAATATAGTCCTTTTACAATTGACTTTGACTTTTCTTCTTATTATTTTTCTTTCTCACTTTCAAACCACGCACGTGTAGTCCAGTTTCTGTTAATTTAGATAGAAAATGTAACGGTTACACTTTACTCTAAAACCATAGAGAGGCGATTTAGTTATTCATAAATTTCAAGTAGGTCATTTGCAAAAGGCCGAACCACAAGGCAATACGTACTTTGCCCAAGTATAAAAGTAGAGTTGTAGACTTTAATTTCAATTCAGTTTAAAAAAAAAAAAAAGAAGAAGAAGTGGAAGACGACTTGATTTCTCGTTTGATGTGACAAAATACGTACCAATTATTAGTAAATTATGCATTAAAAAAATTTAGGCATAAAAGATTGGCAGTGCTGGATGGCTGATCAAGTAAAAATAAAAAGGCTGGTTTATTTGAGCTTAGGCCTGATTAATTTGATTGGTCCTACCCACTCATGGAATAAGTAAAAGCTCATCAATCTTTAAATAAGGGAGGATATGAATACTGAAAAAACAAGGTTACCTATTAATTCGTAAAAAATCCTAAAAGTATGAATGCGAATCACTAAATTACTCTACTAGCAAAAACTATGCAAGCAAATAATCCCACAACGCAGAGATATACGTTGAAAATCCCTGTATGGGTAAAAACCACTGGAAGGAATCAAATCACTATAATCATTGTGCAGTTACAGATATACCTATTCAAACGATGTAAATCCTCACGACGTTCTAAGTACTACCTGTCAAGTCACACGTACACCGCACCCAGTGATCTTGATCATCAACGGCCTTGCACAAGAGAGATGCTACTGCTGCCCATGTAAGGTCTCATTTTTATTTGGCAAATCTCATGACAAAAACACATTGATTTGTATCCCCATTTATTGCGTTTTAATTACTTTATTTATTTATTTTTAGAGTGTCTGTTTAGGAAGTGGAAGGAAATCAAAAACATTATGTAATTGAGTGTGGTAGAGGCTGCTTAGGAATTTAACATGGAAGGAAATGAATTTTCGAGAGGATTTCGTGCTTATGCTATATCAAGAAAGGGAATCAAGAAAGGTAGAGATTGTCAAGGCAATTGGCTCATGGAAGGAAATTAATTGTCAAGAGGTTTTCGTGCATATGGTGCCCATATTAGAAAAGGGAATGAAAGAATCACGTGTGGAGCAATATGGGAATGTTTTCCAGTCACAATGCTTGAGCAACTCAAAGACAGGTTATATACAGTGCTCGAGCAACCTTCCTGTTTTTTCCTAGCATCTATTTATATGCACGTCTTTTGGAATTTCTAGACTACCGAATATATGAGTGCAATCCCTCTCTTGCTTCAAAACTGAGAAATGTCTAAGGGAGATTTTTAGTTTGTCTCTTGGAAAAAGATATGATTGTTTGATCATCAAACTTCGGGATTAATTCCAAGAGCCCTCTCCATACTTTGTGATTCCTAATCAAAGTGTTCTTCCGGTGGATTTCTGGTGGATTCCGACGGTGGATTCCGTAGGTTATTGGAAGGCTTGAGCGATTCAAGGCAGCGGCGGTCAAGCATTGGGTGCGGTGAACGAGTGATTCGGCAATCAACCTTGGTCAACTGAGAGCGATTCTAGGTTGTAAGTATAGGTTTGTTTGTAACCGTACAATGAGTTATAGTGCATGATTTCCTTCCCGTGGTTTTTTTCCCGTTTAGGGTTTTCCACGTATATTCTGGTGTTTATCGTTTATTCTTCGTTCCTATTATTTCTTGATTATTGGATCGGTAGAAAAATAGGAATTTCAATTGGTATCAGAGCGGGTCGCTCATTAATTTTTAGATTTCTTCCTAGAGCGGATCTATAGCAATAATAAACATGAACAATAACATGAATCATCCGTCGAGTCGCACACCTATTTTGGATAGTGAAAATTTTGACTACTGGAAATCTAGAATAAAGGCTATCATGAGGTCCGTGGATGAGGAAATTTGGAATTCTTGCATCGGAGGGTATAGCCATCCCACGAAAAAAGTAGAAGAAAAACAGGTCCCTAAACTTACTGCTGAACTGTCTCGCGAGGAAAAGACTGCTTTACAAGCTAATAATCGTGCCTTAGACATTTTATTTAGTGTTGTTGATGTTAATGAGCATCGTAAGATTGCTAATTGCGAGATTGCAAAAGAAGCGTGGGATATTTTAGTAACTTGTCATGAGGGAACGGATGTTGTTAAGCAATCTAAGTTACAGAGACTCACTACTGAATTTGAGTTAATAAGAATGCAAGAGGATGAAACTTTTAATGAATTCTACTCTAAATTGATCGCTATCGTTAATAGTTGTGAAACCCTCAGTGAGCCTATTCCTCCTTTTAGGGTGATTAAGAAAATATTGAGATCCTTGCCTGAACGGTTTAAGACAAAGGTCACTATGCTTGAGGGTAAACGTAAACTCAATGAAAAATCTGTTGAAGAAGTGATAGGTATTCTCCAAACTTATGAAGCTGATATGTTACAACTTGAGTCTCTAAAATCTAAAATTAAACCATCGGCTAAGTCGATTGCTTTTGCAAGCTCTCAAAGCGAGTCTAGGGAGTTAGATTGTGATGATGAGTATGACCTCGAAGCTATGGATATATTTACCAAAAATTTCAAACAATTTTTTAAAAAGAAAATGACTAAAGGTGATGGGAATAAGAAATTTGAAAACAAAAGAAAAAGTGAGTCTTCTAGTGCAAAAGAAAAGAACGGGATTAAAGGACTACCGGTAGGGCCAAAGTGTTATGAGTGTCAAGGATATGGTCACTTAGCTCATGAATGTATTAACAAATTGAAGAAGAAGACTAATTTTAAGGCCAATATAACTTGGGATGACGATAGTGAGTCTGACAACTCTGAAGAAGAACAAGTTGATCACACGAACTTTATGGCATTTGGAGCTTCTTTACAATCAAACCTTAGTGATCATGAATCCTTAGACGATAGTGAGAATGAGGGAAGTGATGAGGAGTTTAGTTTCAATGAGCTAAAACAATCCTACAATATGTTGTTTAAGGAGAGTATTAAGATTAATGAGTCAAATTTGAAAATGGCTGAGAATTATAATAATTCTAACAAGGAGTTAGTGACAGCTAAAAAACAAGTGGAAGAGTTGCAAGGTTTTTTGAGCAATGTCACTAATGAGAAAGAAAAGTTGAGTAAGGAGGTTGAGAGTCTTCGAGAAAAGAACAAAGTCTTGACTAATTTAAACGCTGCGTTGGAAGATAAAATAGAGTCATTAAATATTGAAATTGATAATGCTAATATCCTATTTGAGCGTTTGAATGTAGGTTCCAAGAAGTTAGACGAAATTCTTGATGTTCAAAGGCCAACGAGTGACAGAACAGGGCTTGGATTTTATGAAGCTTCGTCCTCAAAAATAGTCGGAGGTAAACCAAATGAGTTGGAGTCAAAGAAGGTAATGCCGAAATCCCATAGTATTGATACGGTTAAAAGTGTGATGGGAAAGGTATATAATATTAGACATGACAATTTTGCTAAATTTATTCCTACATGCCATTATTGTCAAGTCAAAGGTCACACTAGACCTCATTGTGGGAAGTTGCATGTGCCAAAGTCTTCACACAGACACTTAACATATTCTCATGGTTATGACATACATATGCCGACATGTCATTTTTGTGGTGTAAGAGGTCACATTAGACCCAAGTGCTTTCAATTACACGGATACCCTCCTGTTGCGCGCAATCATGTTGTTAACAATAAAGCTATTTCTAAACATGGTAATATTCGAAAGTCTTGGACTAGTTACACTAGATATGATAATACTATAAACATGTCTGGTAAAAACATGGCTCTTGGAGTTCAGCCAAATAAACTGTGTAACACTAGTCAAGTCAAGACAAGACCTATTTGGGTGAGGAGGTTGGATTTAAAATCTCATGCGAATTTGTCCACCAACTCTCTCGATGACACATGCTTATCTGAAGGTGTTGACCTTGCTATTTGAGGCTTGGTCTCGTTTCCGTAGTCTAGGTTGGTCTTTCTTGCTTATAATGTTCCTAGAGCTACGAGTTGAGTCATTTGTTTAGTTTTATTGCTTCTATTTTTTAGCATTTTTTTTTGGTTAATTCGCTTCCCTGCTTATTTCATGATTTATAAAGAAAATCCAAAAATATTCTTATATTTGTTTGTTTTTGAAAACATAAAAATCAATAAATATTTTTGGGCTAAGCATATTTTCAGTTGTGAGAAGTCAACCATGGGATTCACAAAAATGCATTTTTTTTCCCTAATGCATGCACATTTCTTGTTGAACTCCTCTCATGAGATATATTCGGACATTAGTTGCACCATGCCTTATGACTCTATGATCACCACATTTACACGTCAGGATTAGAGAGATTATTTAGATTGGATGGTTGGTTCTCATGTCCATTGGAATGTCTCATTTTGTTTCCTCAGCGATTGACCTTTTGGCATCTTGGTTGGATATGGTGTTCTCTTGGTTTTGTTGAAAAAAAAAAAAAACCATATAAGAAAGACGAAAGTCTATTTGTGAGATCTTAATGCTTATCCGGGCGTTCATCGAGTACCAGACAATTGGGGTGAGGTACTCTCCCTCTGAGCGTTCGTGTCACAAAATGGATAGACTTTGTGAAGGCATCTGTGTTGGACCACTCGCTTAGTAACCGAGGATTGGGTATGAGGTACTCTTATTTTCAATATTCGTGTCAAACGGCAGTGGGGTAAAAATATAAAAACACGTGTATTTGTTTTGAAGCATCAATAAAAATTGATATGACAAAATACTCATTGGTTGAGGGGGAGTATTTAATTGTTGAGGGGGAGATATTTCTAAGCCTTGAGATGTCATTCGTGTCATCATGCCTAGTTTGACTTCGTGAGAGGAAGGGTGGTTGCCATTCTCATGGAACACGAGAAATCTTGTATCCAAAGATGGTGGTCTTAATATTTCTGACGTGTCACACACCCACTATTGTCATAATCTCATATTGCATGTTGTACTTAATTCTAGATTTATTCATGCCCGGAATACATACAAGTTCATTCATGCATGTCAAAACTTGCAGTGACATTTATTGATTCTCATGGTTGAGTATTCATCTCTGCATCCATGTGTTTGTCTTACCCTGATTTTTTTAACAAATTGAGTATCTTTAGTCGTATATAATTTCCGTTTTGTTTTAAGCTCTAAGTTAGTGTCTCTTTCATACTCAGCAGTTAATTACTAGAGCTTTCCTATACTACAAACGATTTCTTTTTGGATATATAGACCACCGACTGGATCATCCTCATTTTGGACTCACTTCATTTCTAAGTTATTCTACATAAGTCTCATTTTTACTAGTACAACACATGCATGTCCTTCATATAAATATATATTTGCATATTTACTGTGTGTTGGTGGGTGCCCAGTGTAGCAATTAGTGTTATTTTTGCATATGTTTTCGGGCTCGATGGAGCTTAACAAGTTTCTATGTGCTCTAATTTGGTTTGTGAAATATGTTACTATGGTCCTGTTTTCGAGACTTCCTCCACATGGCATATCAGTCTGGTTTAAATCTTTTTTATTCCTACTATGGCTTATTTTGGGTGCTCTATTTATTGGAGGCTTTATTGATTTGGGCTTATTCTTGTGCACTCTACCTTTGTCATTCCGTGACAAAAAGGGGGAGTAATTTAACAAATTGACTTTTCAATGTTTATTAATGCAGCTTCACAGGTTGTGATTAATTTGTTAAGGGATAGGTTGTTATGTATGTTTTGTCATGGAAGTGCCAAAGGGGGAGATTGTAAGGTCTCATTTTTATTTGGCAAATCTCATGACAAAAACACATTGATTTGTATCCCCATTTATTGCGTTTTAATTACTTTATTTATTTATTTTTAGAGTGTCTGTTTAGGAAGTAGAAGGAAATCAAAAACATTATGTAATTGAGTGTGGTAGAGGCTGCTTAGGAATTTAACATGGAAGGAAATGAATTTTCGAGAGGATTTCGTGCTTATGCTATATCAAGAAAGGGAATCAAGAAAGGTAGAGATTGTCAAGGCAATTGGCTCATGGAAGGAAATTAATTGTCAAGAGGTTTTCGTGCATATGGTGCCCATATTAGAAAAGGGAATGAAAGAATCATGTGTGGAGCAATATGGGAATGTTTTCCAGTCACAATGCTTGAGCAACTCAAAGACAGGTTATATACAGTGCTCGAGCAACCTTCCTGTTTTTTCCTAGCATCTATTTATATGCACGTCTTTTGGAATTTCTAGACTACCGAATATATGAGTGCAATCCCTCTCTTGCTTCAAAACTGAGAAATGTCTAAGGGAGATTTTTAGTTTGTCTCTTGGAAAAAGATATGATTGTTTGATCATCAAACTTCGGGATTAATTCCAAGAGCCCTCTCCATACTTTGTGATTCCTAATCAAAGTGTTCTTCCGGTGGATTTCTGGTGGATTCCGACGGTGGATTCCGTAGGTTATTGGAAGGCTTGAGCGATTCAAGGCAGCGGCGGTCAAGCATTGGGTGCGGTGAACGAGTGATTCGGCAATCAACCTTGGTCAACCGAGAGCGATTCTAGGTTGTAAGTATAGGTTTGTTTGTAACCGTACAATGAGTTATAGTGCATGATTTCCTTCCCGTGGTTTTTTTCCCGTTTAGGGTTTTCCACGTATATTCTGGTGTTCATCGTTTATTCTTCGTTCCTATTATTTCTTGATTATTGGATCGGTAGAAAAATAGGAATTTCAGCCCATTCTTTCTTTTCGATCCCGGTGCTCAAATGTGGCTTGCACTCCTTTTCTCTTTATATATGCTTTTGTCCGAAACCTAGGAGGTAAATAAAACAAGTCTATTAAATAGACTTCTATTGGACCTTCTGTTTTTTGCGCAGTTCTTCTCTCAATTAAAAGGACAGGAAGTTTCGATAGATAACAAGATCAATCCCTCCATCCATCCGTCTTCACCAAAAATCGTCTTGCTGTGGTTGACCTCTTTTTTATCCAATACACTCACCCTCGATTACAAATAATAAAGATTCTTTCCATTCTAAACCGAATTTAGTTTTCATGTACTGTTTGGGTTCCCTTAACCAGTTCTCAAAATATTAAGTTTGATATTTCCAGTTTTTAACTTTTAATATGGCTATATTTTGTGAATCTCGGGTATCCTATGAGGTCTCTCCATCTATTGGAGAGAGAGAGAGAGAGAGAGAGAGAGAGAGTATGCTATCTCATGAAATTTGTAAACGTATCCTGATTCCTGATTGCCGACCATATCTTCAGTTGTGCAATTAAACTGATAATGAAAGTTCATCATGGACTTGGAAGAGAAGCCAAAAGTCATGCAAATAGAGCATCTGAAAAATGTGTTCTAAACCTTTGTTTTTGTTTTTTGGAACATGTGATAAACAAAAGTTGTGCCCAAAAACTGGCACAACTTTGAACTTTGATGTAGTTGGGCCGGCCGGCCGGCCGGGCTGAGACTTCCCAAATGGTAGAAAGTAGCAGTGGACAATCCAGACGATACATCACACGTCCAACATCTCCAAATTCTGGGCCTGATTAGTGGGCAGTTACTCATCAAAAGTTAGACTAAAATAATGGAGACTAGACAATAGTGATTCATTTGATGACAAATTGAGATGTGAAACATATGGTGTGTGTATGTGTATTGGTGCGTTTGTGAAGGAAAGTTCTATGTTTTCCAAAGTAAGCATAGCGGCAAATGTTTATACTTTCAGTCAAAACGTCGTTACTGTTCTTAGAATGTTTCTTTGGCAATTGTCATCTCATATGCATTTAGAGTTAACAAAGATTTTTCTATTGAGTTAGTGTAGTTTAATCCTTCCATTTTCAAGTATTAATCAAGGGCATGCAGTAACACAGAATGCTCGGAGTGCATGATGGATATTCAATTGAGAAAGTTAATTAACATCGAAGAAGATCATGTTTAATTGAAGATGAAGTTGTAACTTTACCCATATACCCATTAGATTTTGGAGGAACCTAAAACGTACGTACCCAATTCTATTTTCTCTTTTATTCTTCTTAGAGTATTGGGGTATGAACCATTGGATGTACATTGTGACAAGAAAATCGTTCATGGAATGCCATTGGCAAGTCATTTTGGGTATTTAATGTATGGAAGTGATGACGTTTTATTTATGAGAAAACTACTATTATTATTATTATGTATTAAAATTGAGGACATGACAACCTCTCTCTCATTCCTATATATTCCGATAGACGAATGTCGTGTTTGTCCTCCGATAGACGAATGTCGTGTTTGTCCTCCCAGCTCTAAAAAAGACATGTGGAGCATTGCCATTGAAGTATTATGACATAGTGAGACCTGCCAGTGCCACCTTTCAACAGAAGTGTTGCCACTGCACTAGGTTTCAGACCAAAATCAATCCAAGTGCTCAACACATACAAAACCTGGCCAATACAAAATTGAGCTGAAAAAGCATAGGCAAAATAGGGAATGTCCGCAGAAAGGGGAGGGTAATCGAGTCCTTCCCACCACCTCCCCCCCCCCCCCCCCCCACAAAATATGGAACACAGAGAATTCAACTCTCTAAAAGGTCTATTCTATGCGTGTTTAAATACACAGAGAATATCCTTTACTTGTTCAACATAGATTTTCAACCGTCTATAATCTATACATTATACACATCCCCTGCCTACATATGTAGATAGATACACTCCCCCCCTCCGGCCTCCAAGTAACAACAATAACAACAAATACCCAATTCTCTCTCTCCCCCTACTCTCTCTCTCTCTCTCTCTCTCTCTCTCTAGAATTCCATCCCTTCCTTTGAAGAAGAGCTAGCAACTAGTCGATAACGAGACTCTGCAGAAATGTCATCACCCTTCCGTGACGGAACGTGGGCCGATCAGTGGGATGACAACCCGGACCCACTTATCGAGGAGCCCAAGAAGGGCCGCGGCGGGGGCGGCAGCATGGGGAAGAAGGTGGGGAAGGGGCTGGGGAAGACCAAAGCAGTGGCTTCGAGTGGGGTGAAGAAGGTCAAGGAAGGGACCTGTCTTGGGTTCGGATGGATCAAAGGCAAGTGCCACAAGACCCCTCAGACGCTCCTTTAAATTGCAACCCCACCACCACCTGTACATTCATATATATACGTACTGGTGTAGGTGATAGAGATATCTTATAAACACCTCTCTCTCTCTCTCTCTCTCTCCTTCTCTCTATGTTTTCTTGATGAGTACTTTCTTTGACTCTGTTCTGCTTATTCGATGTTACAATTATTCATGCAAAAAATTACCTTGGGCTTAAGTTTCCCTAAAGGCTTTTTGAGATTTTTAGACTTTTTATTGTATTTTGTGTTTATATTTGTTTATTTTTTGCGTTCGTTAGTTTTACGCTTAATTTTTGTGAATTGTTGATTCATTAACGAATCATAAAAGTAAAACAAGTGGGCAGATTAGCCAAAGGTAGTCCCAATATTCTTCAGCCCCTAGTTGACAAGGATGTAGTAAAATCTAGTCAATTTATTCTTCGCACAGATAAGTTACATGATATGAAGGCTTACAAAATTAACCACTTGAATCGTCAAATTGGATCTAACAATGAGGAGTGCATGTGATGTTGATTTAGACTTTAATTTCTCTTCAGTTAAGAAAAGAAGAAGAAGACGACGACGACGACTTCTTGATTTCTCTTGTTTTATGTGACAAAATCCGAACCATTAGTAAATTAAGCATTAAAAAATTAGGCATAAAAGATTGGCAGTCCTGCCCACTCATATTGAATGAGTAAAAGCTCATTCAATCTTCAAATAAGGGATATGAAATACAATATCCCCAAAGAATTGTTTATAGTATATCACATCTTATTGTTGAGTAATTGTTTGATTAAAATGTAATTTTAATTCTCAAACAATTATTGCATTAATTCATCCCAGAAGATATCCTTCTCCTTTTGGTGCCTCCAACTTCAACTCAAGTTATCAATTCGATTTTCGAAAACCGAATCCTTAATGTGTTTGATATGCCAAAATTACACCTTTCTGTCTAGAGTGTTGCTATATGTACCGATAGGGGGAGGGATTTCATACCGACGGCTGCCGGCGGACTGTCTCCAGCCACCGGACAGCCGATCCGAGCCGTCCAAAAATTCTATAAAAAAAAACCGAGGGGCCCTATGCGAGAATCAACGGTATCCGAGGTGTGTAGGGTGCTTGATCCGAGCAATATACACGAAAAAGAGGTGCTCGGATCAAGCATCCTACACACCTCGGATGCCGTTGATTCCCGCGAAGAGGCCCCTCGGGTTTTTTTTTATAATTTTTGGACGGCTCGGATCGGCCGTCCGGTGGTCAGAGACAGCGGTACGAAATCCCTCCCCCGGTCGGTACCTCTATCATTTCTGTTCTGTCTATACCAACCAAATTTAGTTTTCGTATACAATCGGGGTTCCCGCAATCACTTCTCAAAATATCAAGTTTCATATTTTCAGTTTGACTTTTAGTATGACTATTGTAGGATATGTTCGATTTCTGAGTGGACAAATATCCTTAGAGAATAGATGTGCCGGAGAGGTTGAAATAGTCAATGGGAAGGGATGAAAAGAGTGATCTAGAAGGGTGAAGAAGAGAGCAGGGGTGAACAAAGAGGGATTAGGCAGTGATGGAGCCCCTGAAAGAGGATAAGACGTTCTTTAAAATCAGTGCTCACTAACTTTTTCTCTCTAGGGAATGTTCACAATGAGCTCTATCTCTGGGATTCAATGAAAAGACGTTCATATTTATAAGCCACACGAGCTAATGCACGGGCACCAAGTGGCGCGCTGATAAAATGACACGTGTCCCTTCTGTACCTCTGACCACCAAGGTGTCGCTACCCTCGCGATGACCGCGAGTTTGACGGTAAGCGTATCCTCCTATTCGCGGAGATCCTCTTCTTCTTTTACAGCCACCAAGCCACTAGATTCCCTTCATTCCCGTAGGGCAAGGTCGTGACCTACTTGGTCGCGCCAATACCGCTGCCAAGCCTTAAGGGGCCCCTCGGGTCCTGCCTAAAGGCCGGAGCAGACATAAGAGTCTAGGCAAGTTCTTTGTGCATCTTGGTTAGACCGCGTTATTGTCTCCATTAGATTGGGACCGCGCCAAATATCTACTTGAATAAATGTAATTCCTTTCTTAAGGGAGGAATTTGGGCTCGCGACCTTCACATGGGTGTAGCATAGCTATGGGTAGTGCGTGGCTCCCACGCGCAGGGCCATGTGTCGTGCGACTGAGGCGCCACGTGGCAAGCTAGGGTTTGTCAGTCAAATTGTCAACCCTGCGAGAACGAGTGCATGTGTCACATGCTCATTGGATAGTCAAAATGTTAACAGTCGCGCCTATTGACCTTTCCTACAATTATATTTTATGGATCTCGGGAATCCTACGAGGTGTCACTTGTTATTTTCTATTGGAGAGAGAGAGAGAGTATTCTGTCTCATGAAATTTTTAAACGTCTCCCGATGGCGACCAAATATTCAGTTGTGCAATTAATTAATCTAATAAATAAAAGTTCATCAATTCATGGACTTGGAGCAGAAGCCAAAAGTCATCCAAATAGAGCTTCTAAAAAATGTGTTCTAAAACTTTGTAAAGTTTGTTTTGGCATACATGTGATAGCTGCCAAGCAGCACCTGTAAAGTGGTGCAGGATAGCCGATTCGGCCGCTCATCTCGACAATTGATAGTTCTGATCTTAACAGAGCAATGGACAGTTCATATTTGTATCTGCTCAAATCCAATCCGAGTCATACGTCCGTGTCGAGATGAATGACCGAATCGGCCGCTCTACACCCGCTCTCCAGGTAAACAAAACTTGTGCCAAAAAACTGGCACAACTTTGAATGTAGTTGGGTGGGCCGGGTTGCTTGCTTAGTATGAGCCTTCCCAAATAGTAGTTAGTGGACAATCCAGACAATAAATTGACACGTCCAACATCTCCAAATTTTGGGCCTGATTAGTGGGCAGTTACTCAAAATGTTTTTTTTCCATATTTTATACTCTAGTTAGCGGGAGTTAGTAAGAAATTAGTTAACGAGGAAGCTCAGAAGCTATCCATAGCCCTAAAATTTCAAACCCCGCCCCTCGTGGGACTCGAACCTAGGTCTCCACGGAGGAGGGACATGAGCAAACCATCTCACCAAGCATGGTTTCTCTACTCAAAAGTTTGGAAACCTACACAAGCTTAAAAAAAAAAAAAACCTCCGGGTTGGAAACCATCGTTCCGCTCATGGAAGTGATATCGGAAGTAGTGAAGATATTCGTAAAGCTTAACTGCCTATAGTTTTCATTTTTCTATGATAATCCATATTTATGCTAAGGGAATTTAGTAATTAGTATAATTTTTCTTTGGAAATTCTTACGAAATTTTTTATTTTAACCAAACGCATAGAAGAAATAATTTTTCTTTCAATTTTTTTTTTCTTTTCCCCCACTTTCTCTCACTTTTACTTTTCATCGAAATTTCTTTCTAATCAAACGGCCCACCAAGATGAAGCTGGCCCATTAGAATGAAGCTTAATTTTGATTTTGAAACAAAATAGATTGAAAAAACATACCTTTCCCAACTTCAAAAGCAGGAAAAGTTGTAAGCGATTATTAGATTTTCCTATATTGCCTTTTTCTCCCGTTTGGATGAGGTATAACGGATGGGGATAAATAAGTTATGTGGGGATAAGGAGGAGGGGCCGACAATAATACTTGGTTTGGGAAGCATTTAGACAAGTGGTATAAGAGATGTGGGGGGATTAGGTTATCTGGGTGCGGGGTATTATTTATGGGTGGGTTTTGGGGTGTTAATACCCTGGATGAGGCCGAAATAATATTCCCTCCTCCTCCATTTCAACTGCAAAAATATTTTATCCCTCATTTAAACCATCTGTTTTTTTTGTCAACCTTCTATAAAAATCACATTAATGTAGGTCCACAGTTCTTAAATAATATCCTCTACTATTTTATCTCTTTTTATAAATAATACTCATCATTCTTGTCTCGCATCCAAACGGACAGTTTAACAATAAAATACTAGTACCGGTCACAATCAATATGACCATGTGTTCTTACCTTGCTTAGGACTTGCGTAGAGAACAAGGGATTACTTGTGAAGGAATTTTTGGGGATAAAATTGACTTGTCGGGATTGATCATCTTTCTTGGTGATGACCTTCATTTAAAAACAAAAAACAAAAAAAACAAAACTTGCAGCAAAAGGAAAAAAATCATTTTCCTAGTTAGGGAGAGGTAGCATTATTAGGTTAGGTAATCACAGGGGGTGGTGCCATATCTTAATTACTCCTAATAGGTTTGCTTCTTTGGTCCCGCCCATTGGTTTAATCGTTTATTTCAGTGAAAGGAGTCTAAGACCAAAAGAAAATTACGACCAAATAGCTATGGTTCTCTCTCGGCCTCGCACTCTCAGTCTTTGCCACACTCCAATTGCAGAGAAAACAATGGATTATTGTTTATAGGCTCCATTAGAGCCTTCTTCAACCTTCTCTCATTAAGAACAATACGTGGTGGTCGACCGGGGAGCTGACAATAATGGAGGCGGTTGGAAAGTGGTGGTGGTTGCGGAGATGAGCCAAAATGTCGACGAGCACAACTGACGCTTTTAGCAAGACCTCCAAGAAATTGCTTAGACCTAATTAAAAGTGAAAAAAATTGATCTTGTTACAGTACCAATCGAGCTAATACAAACTCTAGCACAACCACTATGCCATATTTTATCAGGATCTCTTCCAACTCTCTCCAACGCTCAAATATTAATGGGATTTTTTTTTTTTTTGTTTGTTGCAAAATTCTTGTCATGTCTGAATTTTTATGAATTATTTTTTGAGTTGTTAAATATTTTTACAAACTGATATTTTGAGAAAATAAAAGATGTTCTTCGATACAGATAAGATCCAGCTATCAGAATGCAGATCTTGATATACATATGTTCAAAATTATTCAATGCACACGAATATCACAAGATATATGTGAGAGCCACATAAGAGCCACATACTTGAGAGTTTGAGACACTTTCAAACACCTGTATTTGACTTAAGTATGCCAATCATTTACTCCTATAAATCTCGTTTCATGAGCTTAGTCAAGTAATCCTTCTAAAATGTCTTGCACTCCTGCTCTCAATTTTCACACTGCTCTTGGGGATTTTACTAATTTGAGATGTGTTTGAAGGCAGTTTCACGCTTGTACTCCTACTTTTGCACTTGAATGCGAATTATGTGACTTAGGTAACGAGAAATAGGGCGATTAGCTAGCCACGTACTCCTAGAATACCGAGTACTTTATTTGGGCTTATGTATGGGCAGCCTTCTTAGGCTGAGTTTCTCTAAGGGCTTTTTGAGCCGTTACTTTTTTTTACTTAAAAGTAGTCTTTATTCAAAATATTTGGATAAAAGTAAAAAAAATTTACTTTTCTGATTCATATCGTTGAGACGAATCAAAAAGTCAAAAAAATTTGGTGCAAAATGAACAAGCATATATAAAAAAAAAATGAATAAAGACAAAATACTAAAAGAAAAAATTCTTAGCGGAAGAGGGCGTTAATAACTACCAATACTCCTATATGTTAGTACTACTGGATTCAAGTGGGCCACAGGGTTTCCTAAATTGCTCATTTTATGGACCTAAGTTGCCTTTTCTATGAACCTAAATTGTATTTTCTATAAATTTCCTGGGTGTTCGATTTTTTGAGCATTTCTTCAATCTCCTTATCATTTTCATTGTTTTCTGAGAAATTTGGGATTTGTGTAACTTATAGATTTGAGTTTTTAAAGTACTTTGAGATTAGTGTCTTTTGAATAATCTTTTAGGAAGAGAAAGGATAGAGAAAATAAGGTATATATTTTCTGACGTTCACTTTATACTTTTTCTTTTAGATTCTAGGAATTACTATTTGAAATTTCTTGTCTAGTTTACTTGGAAATGTGAAGAAGTTATGCTACTAGCTACCAATTTGCTTCACTGATTGTTTTTCTTAGAAAATATAAGGTGCAATTTAAGTTCATAAACTGAGCAACTTAGATTAATAAAAGGGGCAACTTAGATCCATAGAAAGGACAACTTAGGCTCAAACCCAGATTCGATTACAAACCAACTCCATGTTTTGGAAATGAGTGCTGCTATTGGTATCGATGGTACCATGGGGAAAATGCACCGACGGCCACCAGACGGCCGATCCGAGCCGTCCAAAAATTTTAAAAAATAAAACCGAGTGGGCGCGGGCAAGAATGAATGGCATCCGAGGTGTGTAAGGTACTTGATCCGAGCACCCCTTTTTCATGTATATACACGTATATACATATATACACGAAAAAGGGGTGCTCGGATTAAGTACCCTACACATCTCGGATGCCATTCATTCTCGCGTATGGCCACTCAGTTTTATTTTTTAAAATTTTTGGACGGCTCGGATCGGCCGTCCGGTGGCCGTCGGTGCATTTTCCCTATGGTACCATCGGTACCAATAGGATTTCTGTTTGGAAATTTATTTTCCTCCATTTCATGTATGGAAAATTTCGATCGGTGCGTTTCATGTATGGGAAATATTTCTTTTCCTCCATTCCATATTTATGCAATTCCAAAAAAACCTCTCCACGAGTTGGGTTATTTGCCCCAGCTCCCACTGAAATGCAAAAATCCGGGCTTGTTTAGTTGCGTTTTTAGGATTTGGACTCTAAATTATTACCCTACTATAAAATCCACTTATTACACCTATCTCTAATTATTTTTTTTCTTTTTATTTTTATCTTTCTCCGATCATTCACATACACTGCGGAACCCTTTTGTTTTGTGAGAGAGTGTGTATTTGGGTGTGATTTGGGACGTGGTTATAGAATTTTTGTATGTTTACTTCTCTTAGGAAAAGTTGGCCACACAATATCCTGTCCCCACCTGCAGGCCCACCGGAAAGCCCCCAACCCCAATAACGACGAAGTTCTAGAGAGAGAAACGACAGACATCCGCGGAGAGAGAGGGAGGGAGAGAGAGAGAGCGCTGGTGAATGCAGAGGTGGAAGCTTCGTTACCATTTGGCCCCCTTTCGAACTTATCGCAAGGCGAGTGGTGGTTCCCCCCCACCCCCCTCTCTCTCTCTCTGTGTGCACCGACACTTCACTGTATCTCTACATTACCGTTTCCGGAATCTCTCACGCACATAATTATATTCTATACTCTTTTTGCTCCACTTGATACTGCTCTGTTCAGCCGTGCCATCCCCCTCTCTGATTCGTAGCTGTCAACTTTATCCGTATCTCAAATAATTCACCTCTCCCATCGAGAAATGGACGAAGCAACCGCATCAATTATCAACTAGTATATACCATGTTCGTTTCTTCGTATCACTTGAATTGAAGAAGAAGAATCGAGAGTTATTACAATTTCGGAGGGTGTTGAACTCATTTGTAGAAATCTTACATTGGACAATGGGAAGCTCGGAGGAAAGAGTGGTTGCTGTGATAATGGTGGGTGGACCGACCAAAGGTATGGAATTAAAACCTTGTCAGTATCGAATTTTGGTTGATTATCTGATTTGAATTGTGATTACTATTGCTTAATCTTGCTCTTTCAGTTTTATGGAGATCGTTTTCTTATTTTTCTGATTTCCGTGTGTATATGGGTTTCTGAATCATGAGAGGCAATTTCACTAAATCATGTTGGTGTACGAGGGTCGAGCTGATAAATATTAGGTTTTTATTGAGAAAAGTGAACCTTCCATGCATAATGGATTGTGTAAACTGTTTTGTCATTTTTTAAAAGTAATTGGAACACCTACATTACTTTTAGGAGTATTTTGTTCTGTTTTATGAAGCAATTAAGAAAAATTATTGGAGACCAAGGTAAATTTATTTTAGTTAAGGACTAAACTTGATTGTATTCCCAATTGGAAGACTGATTTCTTGTATATCCTACTATTTCAATGGATGTACATAAATGTTATTAAAGAACACAGAATACGGGCATGTTGGTTTATAATTTCGTGACATTTACTTTGATTTCTCAATTTCACACTGTTTTTTTTGCAAAACTTTGCTTCTTGAATGAGTAATGAGGCTCTTTTGAGGTGTAGCTTAAATTTTTTTAATGTCTGTAAGTGTGCGCGCGCATTTGCAGGTACCCGGTTCAGGCCATTATCTTTAAATATTCCAAAGCCACTTTTTCCATTGGCCGGCCAGCCTATGGTGCACCATCCAATATCTGCTTGTAAAAAGGTACATAAAGATTTGAATTCATAGACAAAAAGTTGGTTTTCTCATACTACGTACTGTTTACTTCTTGGCTAGTGGATATACCAAGTGATTGAATTTGAGATGCCAATGCTTTATAAAATGCCCAATATACTTCGAGCTTATTGGACCACAACATATTGTTGATTTGTTGTGATTGTTTCCATTATAGATCCCAAACCTAGCACAGATCTATCTCGTTGGCTTCTATGAGGAGCGTGAATTCGCATTGTACGTCTCCTCAATATCTAATGAGCTCAAAGTTCCCGTCAGGTAACTTATTCCCTTTTACTGATTTTTTTTCCCCATTTCTTCTTAGTTATGAAAGTATGTTTTTTACTTCAACATGTTTGTTGAATCTGGGTTCTCAGTATTCTTTCTTGTCGATAATGCCATTAGGTACTTGAGAGAGGACAAACCACACGGCTCAGCTGGCGGGCTCTATAACTTCAGAGATTTGATATTGGAAGACAACCCGGTTTTTATCTTTTGCTATATACTTCCGCGAAAGCTTCACCTCTTACTTTTGTGATTGTTGAGCGTACTGTTCTCTAGCAGTATTGATAGCTTGTTAATTCAGCATAAAAAAGCAAATATACCAGTTGTTTCCGATCATTATCTATCAAGTCTTATTGGTTCTTTGCTACCGGAGCTAATATAGTTACATATGTGCATGGCAGTCGCATATCTTCCTACTAAATTGTGATGTTTGCTGCAGTTTTCCATTGCCTGCGATGCTTGGTAATTTATCTTGTTTTGCCCACAAGTTTTGCTGGTTGTGTATTTTTGTTTTCTGATTTCTCACGGTACCCTTTCATTCAGAAATTTTATTATTCCCTGTTGCCTTGCACTTTTGCAGAGGCTCATAGAAGATATGGGGGAATGGGAACGATCCTAGTAATTAAGGTCTCTAAACAGATGTATAGGCTCTCTGGATAAGCATAAGCTGCAATAACAATATTTTTTATTCCTCTCAAGAAGTTGTTCTTCCTGATTTATGTCTTCCTCATTTGTGTCCCTTTGGTTTTGTTTTGCGTGCAGGTTTCTGCAGAGTCAGCCAGCCAGTTTGGGGAACTGGTGGCTGATCCAGTTACAAATGAACTCTTGCATTACACAGAGAAACCAGAAACCTTTGTATGCATAAGATCAGGATTCAGCTACATTTTTTTGTTGTCTTTGCTTTTGTCTTCGTTTCTTAGTCTATAATGGTATGTGTTGCAGGTAAGTGATCGAATAAATTGTGGTGTGTATATATTTACGCCGGATATTTTTACGGCAATTGGAGGTGTTTCGACACAACGGAAAGATAGAGGTCAGTGTTAGAGGCTCTGTTTGTATGTCATATAGTGCATGTGAGTAGCAGTTTCTCTGTACTACATCATCACCAATGATCTGGATTCATCCGCCTACGGGCCTTGGTCATTACGTGCATTTCAATATATTCTGAGTCTTAATATCGTAAAAATGGTATGGTATAATATATCACACGGATTTACAATGTGGCCATCCAAGTGTATTTGGAGATTCTACAAGATGATTGGAACAATATGCTTGATTATCATTTTGTTACTTTTTTCCATGTGAAATGCCTGTCATCAGTCTATTCCTTTCCTTTGTTTGCTATGAAGTGCGTTGGTTCTTCTTCCTTGTGACCAATTGTATAACATGGCGCTTTGTCTCTCAGTGTACAGTTTAGGCCATTTGAACATGTATTTTACTTTCTATCAGAAAGGGGCTATCTGCATATGATGCTTGGATTTTAAATTAATTTTTTGCTTTTACTGGAGTCACACAGTAGATTTTTTCTTCAAATTTTGAGATGATATTAGACACATGATGGCCTGCTGAACTCTATTTCCTTGTTTTCAGCGAATCTGAGGCGTATGTCCAGTTTTGATGCTCTCCAGTCCGCGACAAGGTATCCATATTTTATGTGCTTTTGTGAAAAGCAAGTACCATGTAGATAAAGTTAAAATAAGTATACATTGTTAGTATTAGTATTGTTTCTCCACCGTTTCCAGTAGGTTATGCCTCTTTGTTATAAACTTTCAGGATATTCTAGAGAGCATTTGGTATATCTTTTCCGAGTGATTTTGTTCATTCGAACTATTCTGTCTTTCAAATTGGAACGATCCTGATGCATGAAAGTACCAGAAATATATATTGCATGTAGAGGATTACAATTGAATCATATCTGGTGCATGGAAGTGACAAAATTATCCATGGTTGAAAATAAAGTTGCATATTAGATATGCATTTGATTTGCCAATCCTTTTCTTGCACTGTTTGGAGGTCTAATAGCCATAGCCCATAGGGTATGAACAGAACTTTTAATTTTGATTTCCAATAAGGGGTGCCTTTTATTGTCTTGCTATGAGAGTTACTCTTTGTACCACATAGCGATAGCGGTAGTAAAGGTTCATTGAGTTTGTGTTGTGAGCCTGATTCAGTGGAGGGCACTGTGAAGCGAAGTCCCACATTGTCTTGGTACCAAACTAATATGAAGTATATAAGCGCGAGGGCACCCTCATTTCAATAGCTAGCTTTTGGAGTTGAGTTCTACCGAAGACCGAGTAACAGGCATCTCTCTGCTTTATGTTTTTTTTTTTTTTTTTGCCTGTAAAGTTCGATCCCCAGATTACATATAAGTTATAACAGAGGCATTAAAAGCGACTTGGTTTGAAAAAACCCATCATGCGTCAAACACCTCCATGACCAGAATGGTTTTGTGTTTCTTGTGAGACATATACACAATGCCATTATTATGCAAGATAGTATGACCAGCTGGTCTACTCCAGTCTTGGAAGCATTTGTAGTGTTTCTTTTACTCCAGATGAAAGTTGATGAATTTATGGATTTCCTGGCCCATATTTTGTGTGTATCCTTGCCTAGATACTCGAACTTTGAGTGGATATTTTTGAGGAATTTATGGATTCTTTTGCCTATCTCTTGTGTGTATCCTTGCCTAGCCACTCGAGCTTTGAGTGGATTTGTGCTATTTGGGTTGCATAGCTTGATTCGAGCTTAGTTAGTCCCATTAATGGATACACTCAAACCTGCTCCAACTGGGAGTGAACTAGAGGCGTGATATTACTGGGATGGGAGCATCATTGGAGGGGCTTGTGTGCTTTATTTTCGGATTGAAGATCATTATGGTATCTCTGTGGTAAACATGGAAGTCATGATGAATATGAACTCGTTTATCATTAAGACATGGGTAATCAGTATTGCTTCTAAATAATATTACCAACTATGATTTGAGAAAATATGCATTTCCTTTAAATTGTTCTCTGATTCTCCTATCGTCTAACAGGAGTCTTCCGTCAGATTTTGTGAGATTGGATCAAGATATTCTATCCCCTCTTGCAGGGAAGAAGCAACTATACACATATGAAACCATGGATTTCTGGGAACAAATCAAGACTCCTGGGTAAGATACACATCTTGAAATCTTTTATTTTTTCAACTCTGCAATTTGAACAATCATGTTGCTCTTTGATTCCATACCATGTAGTATGGCTTTGAAGTGCTCGGCTTTGTATCTTGCCCAATATCGGTGCACTTCCTCTCATCTTTTGGCAAGTGGGGATGGTACAAATAGTGCATCCATCATTGGTGATGTTTACATTCATCCGTCGGCAAAAGTACATTCAACTGCTAAGGTAATTTTGTTTCTCTCTCCTCACGCCTGCAGTTTCCATTATATGGCATTGATGGTCCAGAGCCCTTTGTATGACGTGGTATTGATGTTTGGGTAATTGTCTAAAATTTTAAAGAGCTAGAATATTGTTACTTCAAGTTCCATCAACAAGGCCAATTTACTGGATGGTCTAGGAGACGAGTTTGTGTTTCAACAGGTTATCAAATGTTACTTCCTTCCCAAAGGTATTGAAAAAAAAAAAAAAAACATATAAACCCATGAATACACAACTAAAATATGTTTTCAAATCAGCTAAATGTCTTCAGAAAATTGTTTACTATCCCCTCAAAATAAATCGATGGAGTCGGAACCAGTCCTGTTTTTGATACATTGTCATTGTATGTTTTGCTAGGATCATACTTAGGAATACGATCCTTGCTAGGATTTAGACTTTAAAAGGTTGGGATGCAGTGTTTTTGTTCTTACTTTTCGTTTCTCATCATATCAACTTTTGTTATGTCTTTCACCAGAGTAAGTTCTCAGACTCCAAGATGGGTCAGTCAGTTTATGCTGTTTTGTTTGCTTCTATATCCTGGGTATGTCCTCATTTGAAGTAACTTTTGTATTATCCCTTTGGAACAGATTGGTCCCAATGTCTCTATATCTGCAAATGCTCGTGTGGGACCCGGCGTAAGACTCATCAGCTGTATTATTCTGGATGATGTCGAAATCAAGGTAGTTAACCAAATTAAAGGAGATGAAAGTTTGCAGTTAGTTCCACTAGCACTGACATCCATCTTTTGTGTCTCAGGAAAATGCAGTCGTTATCCATGCAATTGTTGGGTGGAAATCTTCTATCGGTAGATGGTCTCGAGTCCAAGTAAGTCAGAGTGTTATCCCAACATGCCAATCTTGTTAATTTCGGAAATTCTCAGAATGTGTATCTTAATGTGCCATTCTTATTAGATAACTTTCGTCCTATTTGTCAGAATTAAGCTATCTATTATTTTCAGATGGGTCGGTTTTCTTCTTCCTAAGCAATGTTTTCTCACATAATAATCTGGTTTTTAACTCAGCCTTCATAAATCCTTCTGTGATGCCATCCAATGGCATATCAGATTGCTTCATCTCAGCTCAGAGCAGGTCCAATGACCACTGAATTTGTCTCCCAACGAGCAAAATTCTTCTATTTGTGATTGAAAGCTGTGATGAATTCCCTGGCTCTTGCTTGTTTTCTCTTAAAGAACTTTCTGAAGCTATGACTCAAGTTCCTCATTGCTCTCTCGTCCAATATTTGTTTACATTGTTACCCCTTCACATATACTTGGTCCAAACACGGCCTAAAGGAACGGGGTAAGAATCTAACAAGTCTCCTGGTTTTCTATCTTGATTTCAGGCTGGAGGAGATCACAATGCGAAACTTGGAATTACGATTCTTGGTACTTTCCTCTTGTGTTCTCCGTTTCCCAGATTTTTCGATTTCCTTCGTTAAGTGAGAAACTCAAATCGCCCACTACTGAGTTTAACTTGGTCTTTTTATAACCAGGTGAAGCTGTGAATGTTGAAGATGAAGTTGTGGTGGTCAACAGCATCGTCCTTCCAAACAAGACCCTTAATATGAGTGTCCAAGAGGAAATAATACTATAGCTTGGCTGTAAATCCAGCAATAATGGCATTGCCAATCTCTCTCTCTCTCTCTCTCTCTCTCTATTTTTTTTTTAGGACTAAAGCAATTAGTGTTTGGGTGTTTAATTGACGATTTGTGTATTGATATTTTCCAAATCAAATAAAAAGGCTTAGATTGCTTTTATTTCGCTTGCTTGTCGGCACGATATGTCAAGCTGTTTAGAAACCAATAATGGTAGAGACGCCAAAAAAAAAAAAAAAATGCACAAACACGCTTGCACACACTCTCACTGAACACTTGCCCAAACTCTCACGTTGCAAAACAACCATGTTCATTTGCATCCCTACCACCAGTTGCACTGCATACGATTACCGTTATTTGATTGGATTGTCAGTGACCAATACTATACAATACTGAAGGAATTTTTTTTCAATTGCTTGTTATAATAATGGTGAGATTATTATTAACAATGAAACAATCTCCAAACTCATGTTTTTGTAACAGTGTATATATCGAACATAATCCTCTTAAATTCGGATAGTCAAGCAGAAGCAGGTTAAGCTCCTATTCATACCTCTTTACTCTTTACTTTTTCAAAGTCTCTTTTCTAGATCTCATTCCGGACGCACATTTGTAATCTGAACCGTCAATCTCATGGATTTCGCAAACTTTAACATCCCTGCCAAAAATCAGATTCATTAAATATCGATATGTTCACAAATAACGCCTTTTCTTTTTCTTTTTCTTGTAAGTGATGTTTAGTTTAGAGTTGTAATTACCATAAACAACAAAATACAAGTTGTTCACACATGTTATTGGCGCCTGAACAAGTTGAATTTTTTACAGATATATTCTTCTTTAAGGGACGTACAAAATTAACGGTTTGAATTATCTATTTGAGTTCAAAACGAGGCTCACAAAATAAAATTTTTGGAGAAAAGAGTAGGATACGGGTACGCAGAGCAGGGTTCATAAACAAATTTGAGTTTGTGCTTATTTTCGCTCGTTAATAAACAAATTCGAGTTTGTACTTGATCCGCTCATTAAAAATTTATTTGAGATCGATTTGCTATTACACAACAAAGCTTAAACATATTTCTTGATTTTCTTTTTCATCCTAGATTGAACAAACTACTAACGAGCTCATTCAACTAATGATGTTTGAAAAATTCAAGCTACTCAACATCAACTCGACTGAGTTCACTCTCATTTCGGATGTTTTTTTTTTCCACATTCAATTTTTGGTTGGATTCTCCTCCTCTATCCCCAACTAGATGTACCATTTTTCAAGCTTTTTTGAAATAAAATACTATTTTAACTTTTGCCGATCCAAAAAGTAAAAAAAAAAACATCAACTCAATTAAAACTTGCTTATAATTGACTCGCTTCATAAAAGGGAGTAATTTTTGCACTCCCAATTTTTTTTTGATCCGACACTTTCTAAATTGTTAACCGTAATTTCAAGGAGAGTACGAAGATCAACTCATATTAATTTTGATACTCTCCAAAAATTAACAATTTAAAAAATACCAAAATCAACTTATATTATTTCAATTTTGAGAGTGAGAAAATCGATTCTATAAATTCAGACGGGTAAGACTCGTCATAATCCCCAGATACCCAAGCCTTTTCTCTCTTTTTTTGAAAAAAACTCAGGCGCGGTAGTGACCCCATGTTCAGATTTTGAAGAGAGAGAAACCAGAGAGAGTGAGAGAGAGAGAGTAGAGAGAAGCGTCGATGGGCACAAAAGAGAATTGCAGGAACGAGCTTCGCACTGCTATCCGTCATCTCTCTGACCGTTGCCTCTACTCTGCCTCCAAATGGTAATCTACTACTCCCTTCAGAAAACCCTAAACATACACTTAAGAAAATATTTTGAATTACAAATTTTGCGCCTTTGGTTTGATGAACTTAGGGCAGCGGAGCAGCTGGTGGGGATCGAGCAAGATCCGGCCAAGTTCACGCCGTCGCACACCCGGTTCCAGCGTGAGAGCTCCAGCATCCGGCGGCGCTTCCGCACCAACGAGATGGTCACGTCGACGCCCACCGCCGGCGTGTCCTACGTGTCCAGCTCTCCGGTGCCGGAGGAGGAAGGAGACCACGATGGCGCCGCCGTGGACTCTGATTTTTATCTAATGGCGAAAGCTTATTTCGACTGCCGGGAGTACCGAAGGGCTGCTCACGTGCTCCGGGACCAGACCGGGAAGAAAGCCGTGTTCTTGCGCTGTTATGCCCTATACTTGGTTAGTTTTCATAATAATGCGCTGTTTTGCTTGTTAAAGATTTGGTTTTTTTTTCCTGATAACTCAGGTGTCCAGGCCAGCTTTTGCGAACCTCGACTAATCTTGGGGCACCAATCCCACCGCCTCATTGCAGGGGTCCCAATTAAAGTAAGAGCAAAGATCTGTATGGACTGATAACACCTTAGAGGTTTCGAACCTGATACCTTAGGAAGGAGGAAACCCTAAGTCTCAAGCCTTGACCACTAGGCCAACCCTTGGGGTTTGGGTTTTAGGTTTAGGGTTATAGGGACCAGACTGACCAGTAACTTCTGCGAGTAATGTGCTTTCAACTTTCAAATCTGAACGTTGAGTAGTTTTTAGGGTAAACGTATACAGTGTTCTGTTGATTGAATATTGTTAGTTTACATTCTATGCAGTTGGTAAGAGTTGGTTTCATGTTATGGAAAAATTGAACTTTTTGAGGAAATTAAATTTCATTAGAATTAGTTTGGGAGCTATTTAAAAGGAAATTCAATCGGAAAGAAAGCTGTGTTCTTGCGGTGGTATGCGCTTTGCTTGGTTAGTTCCCAATTTTGTCTCTCTTTTTTCTAATTGCATATTTGGGTTTCAGGTTTTAGGGTAATAGGGAACAGTAACTTCTGTGAATAATGTGCTTTCCACTGTCAAACATGAACTTTGAGTAGCTTACTAGGGTAAACAAACACGGTGTTTTTGTTGGTTGAATGTTGTTAATTTAATTGTTATGCAGTTGATAGAGTTAGTTTCGTTGTGTGGGGGAAAATATGGAACTCCAATTGAAAATGAACTCTACAATATTTTGGGAGCAAGTTGAAAGGTAATTAGCTAGATTCTTGTGATCTATCTGCTTATCAGAAATTGGGGGTTCATAACCCGACCCGTTGCCTAATGGGGTGTCAATATTTGTGAATCCACAGTATAAAATAAATGCCCGTTTGTGGAATCTTGAATCAATTTATCTTTGTACTCTGTGAATAGGTATCAAAGGCATGTTTAAAACCCATTTCAGTCCCAAAACACCAGTACGAAAGGTGGTAACTTTCTTCAAATAAGGCCACCACTAAAAGTCAGGCTAAATTTTATGTTTGGGACCTCGTGATCAATATTTCTTAAGAAAATCAGAACTTTATTGAAATTAGGGATCAATGCTACATTCACGGAATACATTCCAGTCGTCTTTGTCTAACAAACTGTGCTTGGATTTGGGCTGTACTGCAATGTCCATAAATGAGTTTCTACCACTGTGAGATCTTTTAATAGAAACACCTTGGTTTTTCTGTACTAGTCATGGAACAACAAACAAATGTGGGAGGAGACATTTCATTGGAAAAACCATTCAGAAGGAGTGGTAATGGGGATCAAAACCCTTTATATGCTTGGAAACAAAAAAAAAAACACGAAAGCTTGTGGCGGATGAGAGAGCTGAATAAAGTAACAACTTTGCTGTGATGTTGCACTCCTTGTGTTTGGTCCGTTGAATAGCAAGTTGCATTTTCTCACAAGAACAAAGTACTGGGCCATATTTCCTTTATTGTTTTACTGGACATCTCACAATGAAACAGCAGCACATGACATCCAAGTGTTTTTCCAGAAATTACTCTATTTCTGTTTGCTCCACAATTCTTCCTCAAAATGTCCTCTTTTATTAGAAGAAACAGACTGATATCTGTCAACGAATTTTTTCGATCTTTCCCTCCTTTCTTCTACATTATTGTGTCTTGATAAGGTATTCCTACATTTAAATGGAAAAGTTGTGATAATTTCTCATTCATGCTTTGATCACAGTGAATGTATCCTTGGATTGTGGTACTTTTCTTACCTGCTTACGGCAAGGTCATTGATTTATTTATAAATAAAATAATGCCATTCTGTAGAAGTGTTTTAGGATTGCTTTGCGCATTTTATCTTGGAAACTGATTCTAAAGATATCATGGCATCAGGTCTATAGATTACCTATCCTAGATTTATTTTTTGTACTTTTATTTATAGTTTTTCCCTTTTCTGCTTTGTAAAGGCTGGAGAAAAGCGAAAAGAAGAAGAGACGATAGAACTTGAGGGACCCTTGGGAAAGAGCGATGCAGTGAATCGTGAATTGGTTTCTCTTGAGAGGGAGTTATCAACTCTTCGAAAGAACGGTTCGATTGACCCTTTTGGGCTATACTTGTATGGTCTTGTTCTCAAAGAGAAAGGCAGTGAAAATCTTGCTTGTGCTGTGCTCATGGAGTCCGTGAATAGCTACCCTTGGAATTGGAGTGCTTGGTCTGAATTGCAGTCCTTGTGCACTACAATCGAGACATTGAACAACCTAAATCTGAATAACCATTGGATGAAAGATTTCTTTCTTGCCAGTGCTTACCAAGAACTAAGGATGCACAATGAATCCTTAGCAAAGTACGAGAATCTACAAGGAACTTTTAGTTTCAGCAACTACATCCAGGCTCAAATTGCAAAAGCCCAGTACAGTTTGAGGGAATTTGAACAAGTTGAAGTTATATTTGAAGAACTCCTAAGGAATGACCCTTATCGGGTTGAAGACATGGATATGTATTCTAATGTGCTTTATGCGAAAGAATGTTTCTCTGCCCTCAGCTATCTTGCCCATAGGGTATTCTTGACTGACAAATACAGACCTGAATCTTGTTGCATTATTGGAAACTATTACAGTCTGAAAGGGCAGCACGAGAAGTCAGTTATGTATTTTAGGAGGGCACTAAAATTAAATAAAAATTATTTATCAGCTTGGACGCTCATGGGTCACGAGTATGTAGAGATGAAAAACACCCCAGCTGCTGTTGATGCATATCGCCGGGCTGTAGATATAAATCCTTGCGACTATAGAGCTTGGTACGGACTAGGTCAAGCATATGAAATGATGGGTATGCCCTTTTACGCTCTTCATTATTTCAGAAAATCGGTATTCTTGCAACCAAACGATTCCCGGTTGTGGATTGCCATGGCTCAGTGTTATGAAACTGAACAGCTTCATATGCTTGAGGAGGCGATAAAGTGTTACAGAAGAGCAGCAAATTGTAATGATAGGGAAGCTATTGCACTGCACCAGCTAGCAAAGCTGCATAGTGAGCTTGGGCGTCTGGAAGAGGCAGCGTTTTACTATAAGAAGGATTTGGAAAGGATGGAAGGTGAAGAAAGGGAAGGACCTAACATGGTTGAAGCTTTGCTCTTCCTTGCCACCTATTGTAAAGCCCAAAAGAGATTTGAAGAAGCAGAGGTGTATTGTACCCGTCTTCTGGATTATACTGGCCCAGTAAGTTGCACTTTATTTCTCTGCAGTGTATTGTTTCTGTGTATTATGGAGTTGTAGTCTGCTCACCTACTTAATGATTTCCACAAGCAACAACATATATGACACGCGTGCATAATTACTAGTTTTATGAACTTTCCATTTGTTCTTTGAATTCAGGAGAAGGAAACAGCAAAGAGTTTGCTTCGAGGAATGAGAATAGCACAATCTGGTTTCCCTTCGATGGACGTTGAGCATTTTCCGATCTAAATTTTGCATTCCTAGGACCTTAAACAAGTGTTAAAGAGATCTTCGAAGCAGGTCTATTTTCCCCAGTTTCTGGCTCATGAAACTGTTGGATAGCTTTTACAAGGTAAAATCACGACATGAAGCATACCCTACACCTCTGTGGCAGAGGACACTGGTTAATTTCCTCGGCATAATTTAAAGAAACTTTGTCATAAGAGGCGCCCCCATACAAGCCCATAATTCCAATGGTCGATGTTGTATTTTATAGCATATTTGCATGATAATTTTATGCTTTTCCTTTAGCCTTTGGTAGTACTGTAGTAGAACTTGATTGATGTTATTTTCAACTAGATAGTCTCTGGAAGTAACCTAATTTGTTGAAGTAAACTTATTTTGATGAAGCCGTTTCAGGCTTCTACTGAATTTGGAAAGGAGTTCTAAGTCTTATCTTTATCGAGGATCTTTTTTCCTTTTTTGGTGCGACAGGAAGAAAACTACAACTAATGGTGAGTTTGGAGGAGTTATTATTGATGAGATTGATGACCACTTCAGAGCCCGATTCAATTTCCATATTTCTCAAACTCGGGCCTAGGTGATGGCAGGAGTAGAATGTAGGATTGTTCTACTGCATGCACATCACAGTCTCATAGCTCCAGTTTGCATTGCATTGATTAGTCTGCTGGTTTGCGTAATGAGAATCAACTGTTAATATCTGTGGAACAATTAGAATGGTTAATGGGAGTATTGTGGAGCAGTGGTCGAGGGCGGTAGTCTAGTGGTTAGGAGTTTACTCTCATGTTTGATTACAACGATGACATGGGTTCTAGTCTTGCATGGCTCAGTGCTTGGGGACGAGTCTCATGGCCATTAATCCGTGGCTGCTTGCTTTAAGTCTGGTATAGGCTTGGACATTCCTCGTGTCTCTTCGGATTGACTCTCCCTTCGATTAACCTACATCTTGGCTAGCGATTCCAGTGTAGGTACATGATATTTGAATCACAAAATTTGCAATTAGTATTATCGAGGAAAAAAAGGATGAGAAAATAATAGTTTGCTTTTCATTTTCCTTTCTCTTTATAAGTAATCTCTTCACAAATCCAAATTTCCAGACAAATGACTTGCTCAACAATTGGAGAATACTCAAAACCAAAAAAGATTTATCCTTAATTATGCAGTGAGATGACTGTTACATTTCTTGAGGGCATTCCAGAAATTTCATACAAAGTTAAGAGGTAATGTAAATACAAGCAGGGAAGAGTCGCAACAATTCAGACCAAACCACCAAAGCTATACAATAAATCAGCAGCTCCTTCACAGTTTAAAGCAAATCTGTTGTACATCGACGTGTTTCATTTAACCTACAACAGTCTACCCAAAACTATTTCTACCGTAAGTGGCTGATAATTAAAAATACAAGCCTACAATTCTAACTACAAATGAACCCGAGTGATTGGGATGTAAGGCTCGATTTGGTTTGGTATGTTTCCCTTGCAGATCATGGCACCACTTAAGAGTTGTCTCAATTTGTGACAGGTTCACTAACCATGTCCAGTCCTTCGGTCACGAATTATGATCTGAGTCAATTGATCCGTCCTATACTTTACGAGCACGGTCGCGCCAAGAACCTTGTTGCTTTGCAATTATCTATAACCAGGTTAAAAAAAGGTGAAAACCTTAATCATATGAAAAATGCTAGAGGACATGTGATTTTGAAAATAGCTGTGATCAGGCTAAGTACACAGCGATATGCTTTATAATCCCTTACCGTGTCACTTAGGAGACTTGTTGCAGGAGCACTTTCGCTGGACTCGTTTTTTTTGTTCTCCTGGTCGATTTCATCTTCATTAGTAACAGAAGGTGGAATAGATGAGGCTCCAAACATGGCCTCATCATGGGCAGCCTTGATTTGTTCCTCCCTTCTTGTCTTCAACATGATAAAAACAAAACATTTTCACGAAAAAGTATCCTACTATGGAAAAAAGCAAATTGCAACATCATTAATCAGGAGAGAGAGAGAGAGAGAGAGAGAGAGAGAGAGAGAGAGAGAGAGACCTCTACGGCAGAAAACCGAAAGCTTTGGCCAATGCGCTTGACCAATGCTGTATCATCTTCCACAGCTGTGGTTAGGTAAAATCAGTGAAATTTTTGTTCTTACAAAAAGGAAATTCCTAAAAGAAGCACATCAATTTGAGCAAGGAAAAGATAGAATCTGAACATTTTTCTGCAGTTAACCAAACCTGTAATCATGCTAGGCAGAACAATAAAATTCCATTTCAGACCCCCTTTTATCCCTACTGTCAAAATTTACAATTATTTACCTTGTCACAGTACAACCAGCAAACCATATGACGACGAAGATAGAAATAGCTACTTTCTCTTCATTTTTTTCTTGAAACCATTCAAAATTGACTGGTGAACTATTTGACTCAAAACTTGACCACATCAATCCACAAGAACCTTTATCTTGAGGGCTTGACAACCAAATCAGTAGAACCTATGTTCAGTTGAGTTTCAAAATGCGTGTTGGAACAATAACTTGCCACTATTCCCGTCAATTTGTGCTTACATTTGCGCGTACACCTGACTGTTACTAAATTGTCACATTTCTCAAAACACACTTCCAACTTTTCTTGTGCTACCAACCTAAGAATAGAATTGTGATAACTTGACACAGCACAGCCTGAAATTAACTACATTTCCTCTCAAGTAAAACCATTCAGAGCAGATCACACATGCAATGAAAACAATACGCAAAACATCACAAGTTTAGTTTTAGAAAAAAAAGTTCTGATACGCAGGTAGATATCCTATGACAACTACAGTTACAAGCTAGTATCATCCCATCAATTTGTTCAAAGAAGTATGATAAACAATGAAGATACCACTTGAGGTGTTAACTTACTGTACAAATTATTAAAATGAAAGACTCCAGTAAGCTTCACGACGAAAAAAGCCACTGTATCATTTAATGTGGAAATATGCCTCACCTTCAATTTCCTCGTCATCAAGGGGAGCATCTTTGTCGAACTCAAAGCGTTCCCATCCTGACCCCTTCGTTGCATCCTTCTTAGCTGCAGAACAGTTTGAGATGCCAACAACTTATTGTACAGAAAAATAACAGTACAGGAAATTTGAGAGCTTAACAACTAACAAGTACCATGACATAGTTATTGCTATCATGTGTAAACAAATCTCTTGTATATGCACTTAGAGTACTTTAGAAAATGTTCACAGTAGCAGCCATGTCAGCTGACCAACGTACACTCGTTTATCATCAAACCTCTGGTAAGTTGTTTCCAAATAGCCGATTAAAAAAAAAAAGAAG